>NW_012103299.1:1554735-1591049 GCF_000951045.1 Mandrillus leucophaeus | reverse complement strand
CCCCGCCCTGCCTTTGTCCGGGTGCAGAGCCGCCGCGCCTGGGGAGAGGGCTGGCCTGACCCCGCCGCCCGTTCACTGATTGACGTGTGGATTCATTCCCGCACTCTCGCTCCGGCAGCCGCGGTCCACCGCCAGATTGGAGAGCTGGACTCCCGGGTTCGAATCCCGGCTTTGCCGCTTTTCCACTCTGCCCTTGGCAAGTTGGTTAACCTCTCTGGGCTGGGTCTCTTCATCTATAATATGAGCCTAGCAGTACAAACATTGTATTTGTCTTTTTGTGTCTGGCTTATTTCACTCGGCATGATGTCCTCAAGGCTCATCCATGTTGTAGCATGTGTCAGTAGTACTGCCTGCCAGCCGGTGCTGCACCCAGGATTAAGTGCATGTGAAGCCATTCTGCAGTGCAGTCCATGGTATGAGTGCTGGCATTCCTAAACCCACTCCAAGCCCTGGTGATTCAGGAGGAGCAAGAGGCCAGTGACCAGGTTCCCCAAGTCTCAGTCTGGGACATGGGGAGTGAGAGAGAGAAAAACTGCAACGAATGCAACGAATGCACATACGTGCAATGCAATTGCGATACAAGCAACAAAAGGGGATTAAAGGGTGGTGACTACGTGTGAGGGGCACCTGGGTGCTTGTTAGCAATGCCATCAATTGCCAGTTGCAGAGCCCTTACTGCTCACCGGGCCCCATGGCCCCTGCTTTTCCGAAATGCTGTCTTTGCATCCTCAGGCAGACTCTAGGAGGAAAAGGTATTTTTACAGAGCACACGGCAGAGGGCAGCCTCCAGACATTTGGACATTTCCAATGAGGCCTTAGGACCCTCTGACTTGGGAACTGTATTTCAGAAGAATGTGCCTTACAGGAATTATATCAGTGAGGGTCCCGGCAGTGAGGGTCCAGAGTCAGGGAGCTGCTGGATGGAGCCCGTCACTGCCTGGCTCTAGATGGATCTCACACGTTGAAGCGACTGTGGCTAGGGTAGCTCCTCATTTCTTCATCTAGTGCCTCCTAGCACTGGCTGGGCACTGAGTCACTCTCAGGAGTTGTTGGCTGAATGAATGGATAAATGAATATATAATGCATGGATGGGAGGTTTAGGCCCCTGGCCAGTATTTTCACAGCCAGTAAGTGGGGGCTCTTTTCAACCAACCGTACGACTCTCTTCCATGCCACGACAGAGCTCCTTCCCACCCCGGTCTGGGATCAGCCTTTGGAAGAGGGTGGGCTTATTCAGGGGAGGACGGCTCTCAGCCACCCTGGCCAGGCCACGTGGATGATTCGGGCTGATTCACTTTGGATCCGCCCCTCCATTTGCTCCTCTGACTTCCTTGCCAGACTTTACCATCCTGCTCCGGCCCCAGAGGCTGGCCTGTGTGGATTTCACTGACAGCTCTATGTCCTGGTCTTCCTGTTTGGCTTGGCCAGTGGGAGGGCCTGGCAGGAGATTGAGGGCAAGAGGAGAGAGGGAGGTCTGGGTATTTAATCCCCAAGCCCCTCCTTCACGATTGTTTTTACCAAAGGTACCCTTTCTCACATAGTCTCTCTCAGGGTTTCTGAAGCCACTTTTCTGCTCAGGACGGTGACAGTCTTGCTGTTGTAAGCCCTGGGTACTATGCCATCCTCGGTGCTCCCTTAGCCCCACCCACACCTGAATACATTGACCCTTTACTAAACTGTCTTCATGGACCCAGCTTGAGGGTGGCATCTGTTCGGTGCCAGGACCTTCACTGATATAATACGTGTAAGGCACATTCTTCTGAAGTACAGTTCCTAAGTCAGAGGGTCTTAAGGCCTCACTTCCAAAGAAGTGAAGGTCTGCTTTTCTGTCCCTGCTACATCATCCATTGCCTTATTAGGAGCGAAGCCTTCCTAATAAGGCATAAGCTAGAGGCCATCTCTGAATCAGCCAGCTTCCTGGGTTTTTCCGGAGAGGCGAAGAGACCTGCCACCAGCCACACCATGGATGGCAGAGGTGGCTTCTCCTGGGTGTGTCCATCTCTTCTGTCGTGGCAGGCCTGGCCTGGGGAAGACAAAGATTCCCCCACAACCACTTGCAGCAGAAGATGCTATCCCTGCATCTTTCCGTATCTTTCCTTTGTCTTACTTTTTTACTGTAGTAAAAAATACATAGCATAAAATTTAACATTTCAACCATTTTTAAAGCATACAGTTGAGTGGCATTAAGTACACGCACATTGTTGTGCAACCATCACCACCATCCCTCTCCAGAACTGGCTTGTTTTCTTAAACTGGAGCTCTGTCCCTATTAAACACTGAGTCTCCCCCCACGCCCCCCAACCTCCTCCAGGCCTTGGCAACCTTCATGCTACTTTCCATCTCTATGAGTTTGACTACGCTAGGTACTTCATATGATTGGAATCACACAGTGTTTGTCTTTTTGTGTCTGGCTTATTTCATTTGGCATAATGTCCTCAAGGCTCATCCATATTGTAGCATGTGTCAGAATTTCCTTCCTTTTTATGGCTGAATAATATTCCATTTTATATATATATAGCACTTTTGCTTTATCCATTCATCTGTCAACAGTCGCTTGGGTTGTTTTCATCTTTTGGCTATTCTGAATAATGCTGCTGTTCATTTATACCAATGAACATTGGTATAAGAATATCTGTTCAGGTCCCTGGTGTCAATTCTTTTGTGCATATACCTAGAAATGGAATTGCTGGATCATAAGGTAATTCTATTTTTAATTTTTTTTTGAGGAACCCCTAAACTGTCTTCCACAGGGGCTGTGGCATTTTGCATTCCCTCAGCAATGCACAAAGGTTCCAATTTCTCTACATCCTTGCCAACACTTGTTATTACCTGTTTTGTTTGTCTGTTTGTTTTGTTTGAGACAGAGTCTTGCTCTGTCTCCCAGGCTGGAGTGCAGTGACACAATCTCAGCTCACTGCAACCCCTGCCTCCTGGGTTCAAGCAGCTCTCCTATTTCAGCCTTCCAAGTAGCTGGGACTAGAGGTGCCCACCACGCTTGGCTAATTTTTGTATTTTTAGTAGAGATGGGGCTTCACCGTGTTAGCCAGGCTGGTCTCGAACTCCTGACCTCAGGTGATCCGCCTGCCTCAGCCTCCCAAAGTGCTGGAATTACAGGCATGAGCCACTGCCCCAGCCTTGTTTTGTTTTTTAAGAGACAGGATCTCATTCTGTCACCCAGGCTGGAGTGCAGTGATTTGATCATGGCTCATTGCAGCCTCGATCTCCTGGGCTCAAGGGATCCGCTGCCTCAGCCTCCCTGGTAGCTGGGACTATAGGCACCTGCCACCACATCTGGCTAATTTTAAAAGTTTCCTTTTGTAGAGACAGAATCTCACTATGTTGACCAGGCTGATTTTGGACTCCTGGCCTCAAGTGATGTTCCTGCACTGGCCTCCCAAAGTGCTAGGATTACAGGATGAGCCACTGTGTCTGGCCTGTTTTTATTTCTTTATTCGTTCATTTGTTTTTGATAATAACCATTCTAATGGATGTGAAATGGAATCTCATTGTGGTTTCGATTTGCATTTCTCTAATGATGAGTGATGTTCAGCATCTTTTCATGTGCTTGTTGGCCATTTGTTTATCTTCTTTGGAGAAGTGTCTATTCAAGTCCTTTATGCATTTTAAAATTGCGTTATTGTTTTTTTTTCTTCTTGCCTTTCTGTATCACCCATTTACCTCCTAGACAACTTGGGCTTTTCTGAGTGGCCACCATAGTTTTTGAAGAACTGAATTGTGGGCTGGTGATGCAGTTTAGGCTGGCTGTTCAGACTGGAAAGATCCATTTAGGCTCTGCTTGGGAGAACTGAAGATTATCTACTGATAAAAATCTCAACCCAGATGGTCACTACAATTCACTGGAACTGGACTAGTTCCTTGTCACAAACACAAAACACTTCTGCAAATTCAAGTTCATCAGGGAGCCCAAACCTAAAGGAGAACTCGAATGGAAGAGAAATCCCACTTGGAATTCAAATCCCAAAAATGGGTCATCACCCCAGTAATATTTCTTGAGGTTTGCTGATGGGCCTGGTCCTGGGATATGGTGCTTTATATATACATGATCTGAATGATCATAACAGCCCTGCAAGTTGGATGCCATCCTTTCCAGTTGCCGATGGGAAACAGAATCTGAATGAAGTGAAAGAGTCTAAGGCCCCAAAGCTGGTCCGGAGCAGACGTCTGGAGCCTGCCTGACTCCAGGCTTTGTGTTCAGCTGGGAATCTGTGTACAGCACTTGCTCGGCCACTTGCCAGGTGTGTGATCTTGGGCAGGCCGCTTGACCTCTCTGTGCCCCAGTCTTTTTTATCTGGAAGATGGGGATAAGACCTGTAGGCGTGTTCTGGCATTTAAATTAGATCATATGTTGAAAACCCCATGTGTTTTTTATTATTTTGCTGCGGGCCAAACTGACAGCTGAACATCTCCCTTTAACCTGTATCTTCATCCATTTCGATGGATATCTTTATCCATCCAAATCCCAAGGCTGATTTTAATTCTAGGGCTGCCCTGCACCACATTCACTCTTTTCTCATCTGGAGCCTCTTTATAGCCCCTGGCTGTGTGTCCAGGTTCACCTCCCACCAGTCACCTCCCTTTCTCCATGTCCCAAAAGTAGACATAACTTGTCATCTCTAGAGGAAAATAGATTCTGCTTTTTCCCACTATCAGAGGCGTGTGAAGCAGAGCGACTCCATCTTGAATAGAGACCGGCTAAAATAAGGCTGAGACCTATTGGGCTGCATTCCCAGGAAGTTAAGGCATTCTTAGTCACAGGGTGAGATAGGAGGTCAGAACAAGACACAGGTCACAAAGACCTTGCTGATGAAACAGAATGTGGTAAAGAAGTCGGCCAGAACCCACCAAAACCAAGGTGGCAAAGAAAGAGATCTCTGGTTGTCCTCACTACTCATTATACATTAGTTATAATCTATTAGCATGCTAAGAGACATTCCCACCAGTGCCATGACAGTTTACAAATGCCATGGCAACATCCAGAATTACTCTATATAGTCTAAAAAGGGGAGGGACCCTCAGTTCCAGAAATCCCTGTCCCTTTCCTGGAAAACTCATGAATAATCCAGTTTAGCACATGATCAAGAAATAACTATAGGTATGCTTAGACTCGAGCATCCCATGCCACTGCTCTCCCTATGGAGTAGCCATTCTTTATTCCTTTACTGTCTTAATTAACTTGCTTTCACTTTACTCTGTGGACTTGCCCCAAATTATTTCTTGCATGAGGTCCAAGAACCCTCCCTTGAGGTCTTAATCGGGACCCTTTCCGGTAACATCACCGACATGCCTTGGTATAAGCCGCTCATTTCCCCACCTTGTCTGCTGGTGAACTCTCATTCAGCCGTCAAAGTCCATACTGAATGTCACTGACCACTTCCTCTAGGAAGCCCTGACTCCCAGATGGGTAATTGTCTTCCCCACTGGCTGCCACTGTGCTTTGTCCCAGCTGTCATTCAGGGCTGTGATTTTCTTTTTTCTTTTTTTTTTGAAATGGAGTCTCGCTCTGTCACCCAGGCTGGAGTGCAGTGGCCGGATCTCAGCTCACTGCAAGCTCCGCCTCCCGGGTTTCCGCCATTCTCCTGCCTCAGCCTCCCGAGTAGCTGGGACTACAGGCGCCCACCACCTTGCCCGGCTAGTTTTTTGTATTTTTTAGTAGAGACGGGGTTTCACTGTGTTAGCCAGGATGGTCTCGATCTCCTGACCTCGTGATCCGCCCATCTCGGCCTCCCAAAGTGCTGGGATTACAGGCTTGAGCCACTACGCCCGGCCGTGATTGTTTTCTTAATATCCAACTCTTTTGCCAGACTCCAAGCTCCCAAGGAGCTGGAATGGCCTTATTTGTCTCAAATTTCCCCCCTTTGGCACAGAATTAGCAAAGAGAGGCCCCAAAGAGATGCTGTGGGCTGAATGAACTTCTCTCCATCTCATGAACTCTAACCTAAGTCCTCAGGGACATTAATTGAACCTCCAGAGCTGGGCTTGCTGTTGCCCCTGCCCATTCCCCAGACATCTCCACGCCATTTCCCTGTTTCACACTGTTCTGGGAGCACTGGCACTTCCCCTGATTGAGGTGTGGAGTGTAGAGGGTAGAAAAGGAGGTAAATTTTCCACCTTAGCTGACTTCATTCCTCTAAATTTCTGTTCTAGAAGTGCATTTTGCAGGCTCGAGAGCTGTAGACCATAGAAAATCAATGCTGGAGCCAACAGACCGCGGAATTCCACATGGCAGTTTATTTGTGATCAGGGCCACACGTTCAACGGGCATTGAATCTGTCGACCTGAATCAGCTTCTGCTCTTTTTGTGATTTCGGTGTCTGCCTGGCTGGCAGGCTGCACTTCTCCTGAATCCTAAGTCCCCAGGACAGATAGCCAGGGCCCGGGAGCTGAGGTCTGCGCCTTCTTTTCCTTTCTCCATCCACAGCCTCTGGGAAGAAGCTGGGCTTGGAAAGTGATTCCCTCCGTGACTGCTGTCTGATTGGCTGGCGTTGCAGGGTGGTCATAACTAATGTGGCCACGCTTTCTAATGTTCAGTGGCCTGACACATGTGGTCCAGTGAAATAGACCACAGGCTATAAGAAAGCAGACCTTATGGCAAAATTCCAGGTGCCCAGGTTGCAGGGCAGAGCCTTGGAGGTTGGGAGGAAGTTGAGTGATGTGATGGCTCAGGGACAGGGGGAAGGAGACCCCAGCTGCCTTCATTCTATCTTCTCCTTCTTTCCTGGCTGCCAATTGTATCTTCCTAAAGCGAAGCTCTGTGGATCCTCCCCTGCTCAGAAACCCTCACTTGGCTCCTACCACTCACATGTGTTCATGAGCTTTAGGTTGGCATTCAAGGTTTCCATGACCTGGTTCCTTCAGTACTCCTGTCATGTGTACCTACTTTGCATTTATAAATTGTGCATCTTGGCTGGGCGCGGTGGCTCACGCCTGTAATCCCAGCACTTTGGGAGGCTGAGGTGGGTGGATCACGAGGTCAGGAGATCGAGACCATCCTGGCTAACACAGTGAAATCCCGCCTCTACTAAAAATACAAAAAATTAACCAGGTGTGGTGGCGGGCGCCTATAGTCCCAGCTACTCTGGAGGCTGAGGCAGGAGAATCGCTTGAATCCGGGAGGCAGAAGTTGCAGTGAGCTGAGATTGCACCACTGTACTCCACCCTGGGCGACAGAGCGAGACTCCGTCTTAAAAAAAAAAAAAAAAATTATACATCTTTCTCTCTTTTCCCCACTTTGCAAAGGGATGTGTGTTGTAATATAGCTTTTCTTGTGCACGAACCAATTGCTGTCTATAGCACCACATAGTTTATATCAGTGTCTGTATCTAATATGCCCATAGTGTGCATAGTATTTTTTCCATTCCAGTGAGAAAATTGAAGCTTACAGAAGTTGCCCATGGTTGTAACACAGGAAAATTGTGGAGCTGGGATTTGAACTCAGATCTGTCTGGCTGCTTGACTTATGTTCTTTCCATTGAGGCAAGATTTCCCTCGAGGACAGGGACGGGTGTCCGCTCTCCTCCATGATGTAGGTGGGAGTGGATACAAAACTGGGAAGACACCAGCCCCTGTCCTTTCTAAGCTGTTCTCTATCACTAGCCAGATGGGTCTTTCGAAAAGGCAAGTCATATCATATTCCCCACCCCCACCCCACCTTTGCTTAGAATGCTCCAGTGACTTCCCATTGCTCTTAGAATAAAGAGAAAGTCCTCATCACAGCTTCCAAGACCCAGCAGGAACTAGTCTCTCGTGACCTGTCGACCTCATAACATCCTGCTCCCTGGCACGCTCCCCTGTAGCCACTCTGACCTTCTCTCCATCCTTTTTTCTTTTTTTTCTTTGAGATGGAGTATCGCTCTGTTGCCCAGGCACGATCTCGGCTCACTGCAACCTCCGCATTCCTGGTTCAAGCAATTCTTCTGCTTCAGCCTCCCGAGCTGGGACTATAGGCACCCGCCACCACGCCCGGCTAATTTTTGTATTTTCAGTAGAGATGGGATTTCGCCATGTTGGCCAGGCTGGCCTCGAACTCCTGACCTCAGGTGATTCATCTGCCTTGGTCTCCCAAAGTGCTGGGATTACAGGCATGAGCCACCACGCCCGGCTGTTCTCTTTATTCTTAAAACACACATCTCTTTGCACATGCTGTTCTCTCCTCCTGGAATGCATTTACCCCAACCCTCTATCTTTCAAGCTTTCCTTTAAATGTCAGCTCTTCTGAGGCCTTCCCTAAAGTAGTTCCCTGCCCCTCCACACACGCCGTGTATTTCCTTCAAAGCATTTATTGCTGTTGTCATCCTTTTCTTGTTTCTCTCCCAACTGGAACTCCCCTTGAGGGCAGTCCAGTCTGTCTCATTAGTTTTTATCACCCAATGCCAGCACAGTGCCAGCAGGCTCTTAGTAAATAGTTGTTGAATACGTGGATGGGTGTCTTTTCCACAGGAAGGGCAGGGACCCTTCTATCCCACAGTATCTGGCCCCTGGTGTGCTCAGCAAATCTTTATTGAATGGATGGATGGGTGAATGAATAGATGGATGAGTGAATGAATGAATGAGAAAATCATGAATGGATGTGTGCACGTATGAAAGATCATGTTGATCACAAAAGAGTTTTGGCTTATGTTTCATGTCAGTGGGCACATACTCCAGTAGTCTCTGAGGCGTCCAAGCCTGGTGACTCTCATCTTGTTCACAGAAGCCTGGAGATACCTGCAGAAAGACTAAGGGTGCTGAAAAGATGGAGGTTACCTACCTTTGAGCTGCTTGAGTGCATTTCCTTATTCAGCCACAAGGTGGCAGCCTGCCATGGCCGCCAAGGCACAAGGAGCAACAATTAATGTTTAATAATTGCTCCCCAGTGCTTCCTATGACCCGCATTCCCTGGGGAATCTAACTGCTTTGTTACCCCATGAGTTTGTTCCATTGTCTATAAAGGTTGTGGTTCAGCCTTTCCTACTCAGAGAAAGTGCTTCGGAACATGATCCAAAAGTGCAGTTAATACGTTCGCCAGGTCAGCAAGTCTTTACAGAGAGCCTGACGCGTGCCAGGCACTGTGCTGTGTGAGGTGCTTGGGATACACCAGTGAACTAAACAGGTGAAGGCTCATTTTCTTGTGGCGCTCACATTCTAATAGGGGAGTCAGGCAATAAGCAATAAATATCATCCATAAGGAAATTGAATAGCCTGTTAAAAGGTGATGAACACGATACCGCTATGAACGCAACGAACACGACGCAGGGATAACGGGGACGGGGCTGCTGGGGTGGAGAGAATAGGAGGCAGCTTAAAATAGGGTAGAAGGTCTTCAGGGAAAGTGACATTTGAGTAAAGACCAGAAAGAGGTGAGGGAGTGAGCCGTGCAGGCGCCTGGGGGAAGAACATTCCAGAAAGCGGGATCAGTCAGTACAGAGGCCCAAGTGTGGGAATGTGGCTGGAAGGTCTGAGGAAGAAAAAGGAGGTCAGTGTGGCTGGAGTGGAGTGAGAAGAGGGAAGAGAAGCAAGACATACGGGGACAGAGAGGCACCAGGGCACGTGGAGCTTTGCAGGGATCGTGGGAACGCTGGCTTTGACTCTGAGGGAGTTGGAGGGAGAGGAGCAGGATGACCTAACTTCTGTTTTAGAGAGCTTGCTCCATCTAGAAGGATAGATACCAGCTCTCCTGGGGATGGGCCTGGATCGCAGTCTTCCACCCCCTGCCACTCTGAGTGGGTCCTGTGACTCACTTGGCCATTGAAATGTGAAGAGAAGCAAAGTGCTTCCCCTCCAGGCAGGAGGACCCAGTGGGCAACTTTGCCTCTATTCTGTGCCTGGCAGTGCTCCAGATGACGTCAGTCTGGGTCTTGGAGGGACAATGAGGAACAGAGCCCCCCTGCGGACATGTGCCCAATGTGTGAACAAAAGCCTTGTTGGCTCAGTGACTGGGCTTTTGATATTATTTTTTACTGCAGCCTAGCCTATCCTATGCTGATTACTAGAGGCAAGCACAGAAGGGGGCAGCCTTCTAGGAGGTTACTGCAATGGTCCAGATGAGAGATGATGGCTCAGACCAGGTATTAACAGTGGAGATGCTGAGATGGGGCTGGATTCTAGATATGGCAAATTTTACCTTGTTGGGTGCTGGATATTTTTATAGTCATATAAATATTCTCGAGCTTTGTTCTGGAATGCAGTAAAGCTATTTGGAAATGGCTTGCTCCTTTCAGATCTTCCCTTTGTATTTTGTTAGGCAATATGAGAGCTGCATTTAATCTAGGGTCAACTTTTCCCCACTACTGAGGCAAGATCCTTCTTAGAAATCTGACTGATGCCCTGTGAGTTATGAGTTATGACCTTCCCATTCTTGCCATAGGAGAGAAGCACTATTCTCGATCATGTGCGAGGTTTTTGAGCATTTGGCTGTAACCTTTAAAGGTGGTTCTTTCCCTGGCATGGAGTCCTTTCCTCGGATGCATGTGCTGATAAACGTTCAGCTGGAGTGCCCTTTGAAGGGCATCCTCTGGGGGTCTCTGGAGTTCTCCCTGTGAATCTTTCTCCTCCCCAACACTGTGCTCTGAAAACTCTTGTTGCTTTGACTTTTCCTGAACTCCAAGCCTCTTCTCTATAACTCAGGGAGGCTGCCCGGGTTTCCCTATCCTGTGCTGTGGTTGGGCAACCATAGGGCTCCCCTCATTTGTTTCTTGTCCTTCAGAGTCATTGACCTTTATTTTCTGAAGTCTAATGTCTTGACTACTATTGTTGGATCTATTTTGTCTCAGTTTTTAGTTATTTCGGAAGGCAGGGTAAATCTAGACTCTGTTATTCCATTTTGGCTGGAAGCCTTGTATTATTTTTGTTACTGAAGCCATGCAAAAGATTGCCCATCATTCACCAAGTTGTGCAACCGGAGGCAGGAGAAATTGTCAAATCTCTTGTCATGGATAAAATACATTTCAAAGCAACGAGAGACTAATGTGACTGACTGGCAGCCTGTTTTTCTTCTTTCACGGAACATGAAATGATGCTGTCTCTTATAATTAATGGCATGCTGAAGTTGATAAAATACACTGTTTCACAGTTTTTCTAAGAATTCCAACTTCTGGAATTCTATAGGTCTGTTTCTAATGTCTATTGTTTCTGCTGATTCTAATTCATTTTGTTTTATCTTCTTCTATCTTTTTTTTCTGGATACTTTATTGAAAAAGCATTTATTGAACTAGTTTGAGGCCTAACGACATTATCTTCCCTCAGAGAGGGTTCTGGGACCCTATGGCCTAAGTTCCAGGCTTGATGCTATAAAACCAAACCACAGTCTATTTCATGGCTGGCTTCTTTCTGATTTGCCCTTATTTCCAGAAGGCAGCCTGCCAGAGTCCCAGCCCAAAAGGTGGAGGTGGTTTACTAAGATCTCAGCCCTTGACAGTCCCTAATTCTAAATTGTGCCCACCTAGCACTTTGAGGCTGACAAGAGGGCGATTCAGCCTCTCAACTGGTCAGATTGACAAATGCCTCTAGTGTAAAACTGTTCCTGAGTTCTTCAGTCACCAATTACGGTTCCTTGTGTGGGGACACAAATGTGAGTTTTTTTGATGATTTGGGGACATTAAAAAATATCTTCCAGCCTTTTTACTTATTTTACTATATAACCTACCATTAGCATCATATATGCATTTTTATTTATTTGCTTATTTATTTTAGTTTTTAGAAACAGGTTCTCACTCTGTCACCAAGGCTGGTTTCAAACTCTTGGCCTCAAGTGATCCTCCTGCCTTGTCCTCCCAAAGTGTTGGGATTACAGACATGAGCCACTGCATCCAGCCTTATTTGCTTATTTAAACAGATACTATGCACTTACCCTGTGCCTAGGCCAGATACTTCTAAGCACTCTACATATAACCACTCAATCCTCACAACAGGGCTATCAGGTAGGTACTATTTTTTCCCCCCCATTTTGCAGACAAAGAAATGAAGTACAGAGAGGTTCAATGACTCACGAAAGCTGGTAAGTGGCAGAACCAGGATTTGAACCAAAGCAGTCTGCAGAGTTCACACACTTATGTCCCTGGCTATTTATAAACTTATGTTCACAAGCTGTGATAGGTGCTGTGAAGGTGTAGGAGCACAGTCCGGCCTGCTGGCTGCTTTGAGAAGGTCATATTTAAGTGGAGAACTGATGGATAAGTGTGACTGACTTAATTATGGGATGAGGTGGCAGTTCAAGGGAACAGCATGTGCAAAGGTCCTGAGGTGGCCATTCAAGGAATGGTGAGAAGGCCTCAGAGGAGGAGCATGCTGTAAGACAAGGCAGGGATGTAGTGGAGGTGGGCTCTATTCAGTGTTTTGGATTTTATTGGAAGGTCCCTAAGAAGACTTCAGAGGATTTTTTTTTTTTTTTTTTTTTGAGACAGTCTCGCTTTGTCACCCAGGCTGGAGTGCAGTGGCATGATCTCGGCTCACTGCAATCTCCACCCCCCGGGTTCAAGCGATTCTCCTGTCTCAGCCTCCTGAGTTCTGGAATTACAGGCATGCACTGCCATGAAAAACTCTTTGTATTTTCAGTAGAGACAGGGTTTCGCCATGTTGCCCAGGCTGGTCTCAAACTCCTGAGCGCAAGCAATCCAACGGCCTCGGCCTCCCAAAGTGCATGAGGCACTGCGCATGGCCAACTTTAGAGGATTTTTAAGAGAGGAGTGATGGTCAGATAAATAGGCCCACACTGTGTATGCTTAGGCCTTAAAGCAGAATTAAATCCCTGGGGTAAAAGAGGTTTGTGACTCTTAGTTCACCGTCACCCCAGGTCACACCAGAGAAAGCTGAAGATCACGGAGGTGAGGATTTCTTTGAAGAGAGTTTTTGGGGTGATATATTTCTCTTTCTCTTCTCTTGGTTCTCTCCCTCCCTCTTGCAGATCAAAAAGGGGGTGGCCTTCAAGATATTGCTTGTAGAAAGTAGGGGGTCAGCCAGCAGGGAAACTGACACTTTCTTCATTGCCCTCCAACCCACCCCACCTTTGTTGAGTTACAGACCCTGGAGGGCTCCAGTAGTGTGGTTGCTCATTGCGTGGGAGAGGGGAATTGGGGGTGGGAGCGGAGCCGAAGTCACTGGAATCTGCCTGTGCTCTGGAAAACACTGAGGGCCACGGTGGGCTGGAGCCACCCATGAGGGCACAGCCAAGTGAGAAGACTCAGAAGACAGTGGCCTCACTTCCAGAATCTGGCCAGGCAAAGATGCTAGCAGTTCCTTTGGGTCCGTCCAGTGCATGCTGGGAACATGGCTGGGCTGGAGTCACCTGGAAGCACGTGGCCGGAAGACAAGTGCCCTTCAAGGGGGGCCTGTTGGAAAGAGGCCAAGAAGTGGACCTTCAGAGCAGGATATAAAGGGAAGCATAAAGAGACAGATGCCAGGGAGTGGGTAGGAAAGGGCCTTAGTAGGGGACGGAGTCTGGAAGGCCTTACAAAGCTTCAGGGAGAAAGAGCTACAGATCTTCCAGATACCTGACAGTGGCTTTGAAGACAGTGGTGGGAGTCAAATCCTGCTTGTCCCCTAATGAGTCTCTGCTTCTTCCATATTCAGGTACAGGCAGCCAGCTCAGGTCAGAGCAAAAAGTGAGGTGGGTGCAGCCAGATGTCACTCTCTTTTTCCTTGGAGTAAGTTTCCGTAGCTTGCTGTCTTCTACTTCCGCTCACTTCCCTGCAAGACGGAAGAGTTTTGTGAAATTTCTGCTCAGTATCCCCAGATTTCTAACTACTTCTTCAGTCTCACTTTCCATTAGAATCTTTCAGTTCAAGAATACTGAAATATCTTTAGAGTCTGGTAAGTTTTGTACCTATTTAAGAAACTGCCAACTGTTTTCCAGAAGGGCTGCATCATTTTCCATTCTCACTAGCAATGTATGAGAAATCAAATTTCTCTCCATCCTCACCAGTATTTGATACTGCCACTATTTTTAATTTAGCTGTTCTCATAGGTGTGTGGTGATATTCCATTGTGTGGCTATAACACCGTGAATGTTTAGTCACTCAGAAGTTGATGGCCATTTGGGTTGTTTTCACCTTTTGGCAATTGTGAATAGTGCCACTGTGAATATTTGTGTCTAAGTCTTGGTTTGAATACCTGTTTTCAATTCTTTACGAGTGGAATTGTTGAGTCACATGGTCATTCATTAATTAACGTATTGAGGAACCATCAAATAGTTTTCCACAGTGGATGTATCATGTAACAGTTCCACCAGCAATGTACGAGGGTTCCAATTTCTCCATTTCCTTGCAAACACATACTGTTTTTTTTTTTTTTTTTTTTTTATATGGCCATCCTGATGGGTATGAAGTGGTATTTCAGTGTGGTTTTAATTTGCATTTCTCTAATGACTAACGATGTTGAGCATCTTTTCATGTACTTGCTGGCCATTTATATATCTTCTTTGGAGAAGGGTTTATTTGGGTCCTTTGCCCATTTTTGAATTGAGTTGTTTGTCTTCTTGGTATTGAGTGTAAGAGTTCTTTTTTATTCTAGTTACAAGTCTCTTAGCAGATTCTGATTTGCAAATATTTTCTCACATACTGTAGGTTGTTTTTTCACTTTCTCAATAGTGTCCTATGAAGCATGAAAGTCTTCAGTTTTGATGAAGCCTACTTTATCGACTTTTTCTCTTGTTGCTGCTTTTGGTGTTTTATCTAAGAATCCATTGCCAAATTCAAGATCATAAAAACTTATTTCTGTGTTTTCTTCTAAGAGTTTTATAGTTTTACTCCTTATATTTAGGCATTTGATTCATCTTGAATTAATATTTTGTGTGCGGTATGAGGTCAGAGTCCAGTGTCATTTTTTTACATGTGGTTATCCAGTTGTCTCAGCCCCATGTGTTGAAAAGAATATCTATAGTGTTTTTGAGTGTATAACTTCACATAGCTGCTTTTAGTGGTTGCTCTAGGCATTATATATTCAAAGCTTATCAAAGTCTACTGGTGTTAACATTTTATCAGTTCAAATGAAGTATAGAAACATTATCTCCTTTTATGTCCCCTCTCCTCCCCTGCTTATAATAGCCTTAAATATTTCCTCTTCATACATTGAGAATCATATTAGACAGTGTTATAATGTTTGTTTCACAGTCAAACATAATTCAGAAAACTCAAAAAAAGAAGGAAAGTCTATCTTATTTATACATATAGTTGCTGTTTCCATGCTTTTTTTTTTTTTTTTTTTTTTGAGATGGAATCTCGCTCTGTCGCTCAGGCTGGAGTGCAGTGGGGTGATCTCGGCTCACTGCAAACTCTGCCTCCTGGGTTCATGCCATTCTCCTGCCTCAGCCTCCCGAGTAGCTGGGAATACAGGTGCCCGTCACTGCGCCCGGCTAATTTTTTTTGTACTTTTAGTAGAGACGGGGTTTCACCCTGTTAGCCAGGATGGTCTAGATCTCCTGACCTTATGATCCGCCCGCCTCGGCCTCCCAAAGTGCTGAGATTACAGGTGTGAGCCACTGTGCCCGGCTTCCATGCTTTTTTTTTTTTTTTTTTAAATTCCTGATGTTCCAATATTCTATCTTTTGTCATTTCCTGTGTTTGGAAAACTTGTTTTAGCCATTCTCTTAGGGTAGGTCTGCTGTTGACAAATTCTGGTATTCCTTCATCTGAGAATGTCTTGATTTCTCCTTCATTCCTGAAGGATTTTTTTTTCTTTTCTGGATCTACAATTCTAGGTTGGCAGTTTTAGCATCTGAAAAATGTTTTGCCACTTCTTTCTGGTCTCCATGGTATCTGATGATAAATGAGTTGTCATTTGAATTCCCTCCCGCCCCCCCTTGGCAATGTGTTACTTCTCTTTGGCTTTGTCTTTAGCTTTCAGAAAGTTGACCGTGTGTGTCTTCTCGTGGATTTCTTTGGATTGATCCTATTTGGGGTTTTCTCAACTTCTTAAATCTGTAGACTTTTTTTTTTTTTTTTTGCCCAAAGCTGAAACATTTTCAAGTCCTTTTTCAGTGCCGCCTTCTTCATCCTTTCCTTTCCTTTTCTTTCTCTTTTCCCTCCAGAACTCCAATGACGTGAGTGTTAGATCTTCTGTTACAGTTTTACGTGTACCTGAGGCTCTGTGCATTTTTTTCCCGATTTATTTCTTCTCTGCTGTTCAGGTTGGGTCATTTCTTTTGTTCTGTAATCAAGTTTACTAATCCTTCCCTTTGTCATATCCATTCTGGTGTTGAGATATCCATTGGGTTCTTAATTTTGGTTATTGTATTTTTTTGGTTCCTAAATTTCTTCTTGGTTCTTTATATCTTCAAATTTTTTGCTGAGACGTTCTATTTTATGCTTAATTTTAAATGTGTTCTTGTTTGTTGAAGCATTTTTAGGATTTCTGCTTTAAAATCCCTGTCAGATAATTCGAACATCTGTGTCATCTTGATGTTGGTATCTGTTGATTGTCTTCTCTCATTTTATTTAAGATCTTCCTGGTTCTTGGTATGATAAGTGATTTTGATTTTTTTTCTTCTCTTTTTTGACAGAGCCTCACTCTGTCGCCCAGGCTGGAGTGCAGTGATGCAACCTTGGCTTGTTGCAACCTCCACCTCCCAGGTTCAAGTGATTCCCCTGCCTCAGCCTCCCGAATAGCTGGGAGGGACAACAGTCATGCGCCACCATGCCTGACTAATTTTTTTTTTTAATTTTTAGTAGAGATGGGGTTTCACTATGTTGGCCAGGCTGGTCTCGAACTCCTGACCTCAAGTGATTCACCTGCCTTGGCCTCCCAAAATGCTGGGATTACAGGTGTGAGCCACTGTGCCCGGCCTGATAAGTGATTTTTGATTGAAACTTGGCCATTTTGGGTATCATAAGACTCTGGATCTTATTTAAATCGTAGGTTTTAGCAGGGATTTTCTGATGTTGTTGTAGAGGATGTAGGGGCCTCTTCCTCGTTATTGCCAAGTGAGGGTGGAAGTCCAGGTTTCCCACTTGGCTTATGTTTACGCCTGAAGCAGGGGGCTTCTTGTTACTGCTGGGCAGGGGTGGGAATTCCGGTTTCCCATGCGGCCTCCACTGCCACTGTCTATATGGGGTGGTCTCGTCATTGCTGAGTGGTGGTCATAGTCCTGACTCTCCTCAGGTCTCCTCTGACACCACCCCAGTAGGGAGGTCGAGGGGCACCTTGTTACCATGGGTGGGCCAGGCTCCCCCCATAGTCTCCACTGACACAATGGAGGAGGCCTCAGGACCACCAGCTTCCTTCTGGGTCTCTCCGACACCGCCCAGGTGGTGCAGTAGGGGAGGCTTGCTGCAGCTTGGCCAGGGTGAAAGTCCAGGCCCTCCCCTTGGCCTTCGTGGGCGTGACGGTGTTTTCTGTGGAGTTGGGCTACGGCAGAGTGGTTATTATCTGAGCATTTCCTGTCTTGCCACGCCGCCCCTTGCCTGGTCTTCTAGTGAGAGAGTGCAGGCTCTTCCGGGAGCTTCTTCAGTCGCCCCATTGACGTTTCTGGGTTTCCGGCTTGTCTAGTGTTCAGTCTGGGAACAAGCCAGGGAACTGACCACCGTGCTGTTAGTTGGGTCCTAACATTCCAGCGGGTCTGCCTTCTTCTCTCCACCTTCCAGAGTCTTCTTACGTTTGTTTTATATCAAATATCTAGGATTTTTTATTTTATTTTATTTTTTTGTAGGAAGAAGAGGATAAAACATGTTTATTCCATCTTTCTGGAAATTCTAGAACCAGGTTCTTTTCATTTTGTACCTATTGAAACCCTCAAATGGTTACTTCACCTGCTAGGTTCTTGGGAGGATTAGAGATGAGGCACAGAAAGTGTAGAGCAAACAGTAAGTGCTCAAATAACGGTCAAGCGGAGAAAGAGATGTTGCAACACTTTTTTTTTTTTTTTTTGCCCAGAGTCTTGCTCTGTTGCTCAGGCAATGGTGTGATCTCGGCTCACTGCAACCTCCGCCTCCTGGGTTCAAGCAATTCTCCTACCTCAGCCTCCTGAGTAGCTGGGATTACAGGTGTGCACCACCACACGCAGCTAATTTTTGTATTTTTAGTAGAGACGAGGTTTCACCTTGTTGGGCAGGAACTCCTGGCCTCAAGTGATTCGCCCACCTCGACCTCCCAGAATGCTGAGATTACAGCTGTGAGCCACCAGGCCCAGCCCAGCAATTCTTATTCTCATTGTTTTGTTATTTTGGAAGCACTAGTAGTTAATTTCCTCTTCATTCAAGCTACTGCTAGATAACAGTAGGGCTGAGGTTTTGAATTATTGATAAGTACTATTTTATCTTCCCTGACATAAACTTGTTTGAGCTTTCTGTCTGATTTCTCTTCCTGTCCCGCCCCCTCATGTAAATGGCAACCATTTTGATTGAGCACCTTCTGTGTGCCAAATGTGTACTCCAGCCTTGATTCCATCTCTCATACACACAGCAACCCTGAACCGTTAGGAGGGGCTTGTTAGATCTTGGGCTGTGTTGGGGGATTTGGGAGAGGAGTCAGAGAGGTGGGGTTTTGCTCTGGCTGGGCTGCTGTCAGGAAGCAGGGGTAATTCAGAGTCTAGTACTACTTTTTATCTAGGAGGCAGGGGGAAAATAGCCCAATTGCTCAGTTTGGGCAGAAGGGGGATACGTGCTGTTAGGACATTGCCCAGGGTCTTGGTTTTTTTCTCTGCAGATCATGATGAAGGAGTGGTCTTTTTTTGCTCTGCTTTCTCACCTTCACAGTGTCCTCATCTGACGTTGCTATTCTGTGAAACTGTGTGTGTTCAGGATGGAGTGGCGCAGCCTGGCTGGAAGCAGGAGGCCAGCTACCAGCTTTTGGTGTCAGGGCTGCTTCTTTCTCTTTCTCTCTCCCTCTCTTTCTTTTTTCTTTCTTTCTTTCTTTTTTTTTTTTTTTTGAGACAGAGTCTCTCTCTTGTTGCCCAGGCTGGAGTGAAGTGGCACCATCTCAGCTTACTGCAACCTCTGCCTCCTGGGTCAAGCGATTCTCCTGCCTCAGCCTCCCAAGTAGCTGGGATTACAGGCTCCTGCCACCACACCTGACTAATTTTTGTATTTTTAGTAGAGATGGGGTTTCACCATGTTGGCCAGCTGGTCATGAACTCCTGACCTCAGGTGATCTGCCCACCTTGGCCTCCCAAAGTGCTGAGATTACAGGCGTGAGCCACCGTGCCCGGCCAGGACTCCTTCTTTCTTTTACGTTCTTCTTCAAATCCTGCTCTCCTCAGGGGGCTTAAGTTTAAGAAGGAAAAGTCTTGCTTCAAATCTCCCAGGGGCGAGGAAGCCCAGAGCCAGCTCTCTGGTTGAATGTGGGGAGAAAAATATTTCTGCTAGGAGGAAACAGGAACTCAGGTGTAGACATATGTTTCTGGCCTCATGGGCTTAGATGGTTTCTGCTAAGCCTAACCAAGGCCTTAATGTCAGGAATGGGAGACCTTACTAGAGAACCAAGGTTCAGAGAAGGGAAATGTGTGGTCCAAGGTAACACAGCCAGCAAGGGCTAAACCTGGATTCCAAAACATAGTTATTCAGTTCAGGGGAGTCATTTTATGCTGAGAAGGAGGGTGGTATCATTTACGCTGAAATTTATGTGCTGAAAAACAGTGCAACAAAATAGACAAAGCAGAAGAAAGACATGGAAATAAACCCAAGAGAAGAGAGTCGTGCTAAACCTCTGTCCCATCCTTTGCTAGATCAAATAGACAAGAAGTAAATCCAAGCACAGAGCAACGTTCTTGGCCATTTTAGAGCAGTGAGTGAGCTCAGTGGGCCCTCCTCTACCCAGTGTACATCTGCAGGTCTGTCAGATTTTGCACACAATTGGGACGTTCATTACACTGCCATGAGCTCCATGAATATCAAGGGAAGAGTCCCTGATATGGAGGACTTTAATTATAAACTAGCCCAAGCTTAGGAATCAGAGTTAAATTGAAATCCCAGCCGCAAGCCTCTGGTTGTGTGACTGTAGGCAAGTTACTGAACCTCTCTGAGCCTTAGTTTCCTTATCAGTAAAAAGAGGATCACAAAAGACATATCTTGCAGGGTCCTGGGGACTGAATGAGAGAATTCATGGAAAGGGCTCAGCATAGATCCATGTACACAGCAAACCCTCAGTGGATGGTGGCTGTTACCATCAGAGCTATAAGGTGGAGTTAAGGGACACACATTCAATTTTGTACTTTGCAAATAAAGGATAAATCTTTATGGTGCCCGTGGACCAAGCGCAAAGATGGACTCTATCTGACACCACTAAGAAAAGTCAAATTAAATACAAAAGGCAGAAAGTTTATTGTCCATGTTCATTGACCACAAAGCAATGAAATCAAGACATGAATACCACAGTTTAAGTTAAAAGCAAAAACCTAACTACTTAGAAATGGAAAACAACAACAACAACAAAAGCATTCTTCTAAATGGATCCTGGCCCCAAGAGGAAATCAATACATGTACTCTTATTGTGATTAAGAAGCTGTTGGCATTTCTGCTTTGCATCCCAGGGCCTAGAGGTCCCTCTGTTCACTGGTGTCTGGCTGCCCTAGGGCCATCATCTGCAGATTTAAGGACAGATGTGAAGGTTCCTGCAGGTGCTGAGATGTGCAGGAGGATCTGGGGATGAAGGCCAAAGCAGAGGAGCTGCCTGGGCGTGGGGCCAGGAGTGACAGTGACTGTGGCTGTGGCAGTGGTCCTTATTGTGAAGTTAATCAAAAGGAAACTGGATCCAGGAAGATACAGCTTTACAAATGGATGCATTAAATAGAACTGGGGATAACTGGGAAGTCCTGAACGGAAATGGAGATCAATATGTGTCGCTTTGATTTGAATGGGCCAGGAGACCAGAGAATAGAATCAGGCCTAGAACATCAAGATACAGAATGGAAAGCAAGTAGAAAAGGCGTGGAAAATGGAAGAAAAAGAATTAATATGTTAGGGTAAAAGGAAAAAGGAACAATTTAATAAGAGAAAGATTAATCATTAAATTGTATTTTATTTAATTAATTGTTTATTTTTATTTTTATTTATTTTGTTGAGACGGAGTCTCTCTGTTGCCCAAGCTGGAGTGCAATGGCATGATCTCGGCTCACTGCAACCTCTGCCTCCCGGGATCAAGAGATTCTTCTGCCTCAGCCTCCAGAGTAGCTGGGATTACAGGTGCCCGCGACCATGTCTGGCTGATTTTTGTATTTTTGGCAGAGAAGGGGTTTTACCATGTTGACCAGGCTGGTCTTGAACTCCTGATCTCGGGTGATCCGCCCTCCTCAGCCTCCCAAAGTGATTAAGCTGTATTTTAAAGCAAGCTAGCACAGGCAGATGATGTAACAAGTTGAATGAAGAGTTGAAAGATGGAAGACTGAGTTAAAAGCTGGTAGGTAAGGAGGGAGGCAGGACTGCCTGGGCACTCCTTAGGTTTTCGCACTGGCAGGAGACCTAAGTAGCGGAAAGAACATTTGTGTAAATGTCTTTTGTGAATTAGACTGAGTGTGAGAGGAAAGCAGGCACTGAAGGCCGTGTTGACAGGCAATTGAGATGCATTTGCAACTCAGGTCCAGACAGGGATCCCGGAGCAGCGGAGAGCTTGCAGGAAGAGGCAAGATGTAATCATGGCCAGCAATGAATGGGGTTTTGCAAGAATGCTGAATGACCGTAGTGAGGAATTTTTATCCTTCATAAAACAGCTGTGAGATTACATTGGAAACAAATCACTGTGGGGAAAGAAGAACCACCAAGTACATGGTGTTTCCTAGAGAATTATGGCAAAATCTTGTTTGATGTGATGATTATAAGAGGTCTGAACTAACTCTTAGGCATACAGTAGTTATTGTAGCTTTCGTTTGTTGTCCAGCATTAACTGTGTGCTCCGTGTCTGGCGTGATGGCCATCATAATGATTGATAATACTTAACTAGCACCTGTTGAGCTCTGATTGAAGCTCTATACATATCTTAGCTTATTTACACTGTCAGAGAGGTGCTGTTATTCCTCCCATTTCACAGATGGGGAAACTGAGGCATAAAAGAGTTAAATAATTGCACAAGGCAGGGCCAGGATTAAGGTGAGCTGAGTGAGGTATTTGTTTCAGATGCAAAATTTAAAGGGGGTGCCCCCTAAGACTCTAATCAAGATAATTAATACAGTAAAGCTATATATATATATATTATTTTTGAGATGGAGTCTTGCTCTGTCACCTAGGCTGGAGAGCAGTGGTGCATTCTCGCCTCACTGCAACCTCTGCCTCCCAGGTTCAAGAGATTCTCCTGTCTCAGCCTCCAGAGTAGCTGGGATTACAGGCGTCTGCCACCCACCATGCCCGGCTAATTTTTGTATTTTTAGTAAAGATGGGGTTTCGTCATGTTGGCCAGACTGGTCTGGAACTCCTGATCTCAGGTGATCCACCTGCCTCGGCCTCTCAAAGTGCTGGGATTACGGGCATGAGCCACCGTGTCTGGCGCAGAATAATTTTATAATGTGATACCATCTATGCAAAGAAACCTCCAAGAATAAATAAAAATTTATACCTGCGTGGGGAATGGTCTGGAGGAGGAAGACCAAGCTCTGGGAGGGCTCCAGGAGGGTTAGGAGGTTGGAGGGCAGTGAGAGAGGCCTTCAGCCTTGCATGCGATGTTCAACTTCTAAAAAACAAAGATGAGAGCTGTGTTTACTTGGGTAATTCAAATTTAATTAAAAAATAAATTGAAGAGAATTTCTATGAGCCAAATGGAGTTGTTTCCAAAATATATTTTTAAGTGCAAAAAAGTTCCATTTTTTTTTTTGTAAAACCATTACAATTTATAAAAAATAGAATGTGGGAAGAGTAAGTCCAGAAATAGTGAAAATGATTACCTATGAAAGCAATAAATGGGGAGAAAAGGGTAGAGATGAGTCACTATCTTTACAATTTTTAAGTTTTGAGCCATATAAATAATTTACTGAGTAAAAAATTAAATAAAAATGATGGGAGGCCACATGCAGCCGCTCACACCTGTAATCCCAGCACTTTGAGAGGCTGAGGTGGGCGGGTCACAAGGTCAGGAGTTCATGACCAGCCAGGCCAACATGGTGAAACCCGGTCTCTACTAAAAACACAACAATTAGCCGGGCGTGGTGGCAAGCGCTTATAATGCCAGCTACTCAGGAGGCTGAGACAGGAGAATCGCTTGAACCAGGGAGGTGGAGGTTGCAGTGAGCCAAGATTGCGCCACTGTACTTCAGCCTGGGCAGCAGAGCGAGACTCCGTCTCAAAAAAAAAAAAAAAAAAAAAGAAAATGATGGGAAAAGCAACCCTAGACTTGAATACAAATAGAAACAAACGAACCTGCCTGTCAAATTGATAGCAACCACAGACAGTGGAAGAATTCCAGGACTGTGGGTGCACACTCTTAGTGGGCTATATTTTAAGGATGAAATAACCGCCACTAAATCATGACTTTGGTGGAGCAGTTGTTGCTGGTAGTGGCATTGGTGTAGTTATTCGTTTGCCCCGTGAAGTGGAGTTAATATATGGATGTTACTGTCTGCCAGAGTTCTCACTGTGGAAGAAGAGAGGTTCAAGTATGGCATAGGGAAAACATGGGAGAAACCTGTGGTTTTCCCTACTCCAATTTGATTTGGAGCAATCATTGTAAGCTAATAATTAAAATTTAACTAAAACAGCAGTGATACCTTTCCACAGACCTTGGTTTCTAAAGACCATTCCTCACCAACTCCTCAAAGAAATGAGCAGGTAACATACAAGGTGAGTCTGGCGCAAAAGGAGGGGCTCAAAGACCGATGTGGACAAACTATTAATAAAAGGACAAACAAGACACAGGATCTGTTGGAAGGGGCTCCGACGGTCCACCCAAGAACAACTGAAATATTGAAAGAAGAGTGATGGGAATGGGTTATCACATATAAATGAAAAACCCCATGAGTTTATGGTGACACTAAAAAAGGCAGAAGGGAGTTCTGTCTTACAGAACAACAGAACGAATACATTCAAAAGCCATGAAAGAACCAGAAAATCATCATTTTGCAACCCATAATTGGCTCAAAGATCATATCAGTAAACCAATAGGTTGTTGGAGTATAGAATATTCACATGGTCTCAAAGAATTGTCCCACACATGACATAATCACAATAGGTATAGGGTACAATGGAGTGGACGATTGGTCTGGTGGATGCCGCCTACACCAAGCATGACAGCCCCCGAGGTGCTCTGTTCAGCTCTCCCTTCAAGAGGATCCGCTGTGGGAAGCACATTTGACAGATAGTTCAGTGGCCATACTTTTTGACCCACCAATGGTCTACTTTGTTGTCACACTTAACACAGCCACAACTGAACACAGTGGGAATACTAGAACCAGGCCATTCCTGCCCTACGTGGGATTCCTCTATCGGCGCCTTGACTTGGGAACTCCCCATCAGCCTAGCCAAGACATTCCCGGAATTCTGCTGCTGTCTGGTGCTCTTCCTCCCCAGTCCTTCCCTCTTGCTCACCTTTCCTAGGTGTTGGATGTACACAGCGGCCAAACTCTCCCTGCTGCCTCCTGCTCCCTCTCTGTCCTACACAGGTGTTTCCACCAATACATCTCTTGCACATTGAATCCTATCTTGGCATCTGCTTCCTGGAGGACCTGAAGTGGCATGCCACATGATCACATTTGGCACTGCCAGTAATTTCGGTCTGCTGGTTCTGCCCCTTACATACGCAGGCTCTGACTCCAGGGTGGGTTACTTATCTTCCCTGTGTCTCATTTCTAAATCAGGATATGTATTATACTTACTTTGCAGGGTTATTGTGAGGATTAATGAAAACCAGTGGTTTGGATAATGCCCTTAGACACTTAACTGCATGCATAGCACACAGTAAGCACTTGGTAAGTGGGCTGCTCTTATCATAAGGGCCATGCTATTTGCTGTCTTATCAGCTCAGGCTGCCGTAACAAAACACCATAGACTAAATGGCTGGAACAACAGACATTTATTTCTCAAAGTTCTGGAGGCTAGAAGTTCAAGTTGGGGGTGCTGGCCAATTCAGATCTTGGTAAGGACTCTCTTCCTGACTTGCAGACAGCCACCTTCTTGCTGTGTCCTCACAAGATGGAGAACGAGAGGGAGCTCTCTGGTATCTCTTCTTATAAGGGTGTTAATTCCATCACAAGGGTGTTAATTCCTCGCCCTCATGATGTCATCTAACCCTCATTACCTTCCAAAGGCCCATCTCCAAATACCATCACATTGGGTGTTAGGGATTCAACATGAATTTTGGGGGGCCACCATTCAGCCCATAGCAGTGGGACACAGGTGATGCTCAATAAATGTTATTTTCATTATTTTCGTCTCTTCTTCTCCATCTGGCAAATAAAACCCGGACCCTGAGTTTGACTGTGGCTGTGCTATGGAATAAGTGAGTGACCTTGGCCAGAGCAGCAAACCCCTTGGAGCCTCAGTTTTCTTTTCTGTAAAATGGGGCTTCATGGGGGTGATTGTGAGGATTAAATGAGATAGAATATGAAAAGAGCCTGGCACACAGTAGGTGCTCATTAAACCTGCTATGATGTCACCTTGGGGCTGTTGTCACTCCTCTAGGATTTTTTTTTTCTTTTTTTTCTTTTTTTTTTGAGATGAGTCTCGCTCTGTCGCCCAGGCTGGAGTGCAGTGGCGCGATCTCTGCTCATTGCAAGCTCTGCCTCCCGGGTTCACGCCATTCTCCTGCCTCAGCCTCCTGAGTAGCTGGGACTATAGGCGCCCGCCACCACGCCCGGCTAATTTTTTGTGTTTTTAGTAGAGACAGGGTTTCACCGTGTTAGCCAGGGTGGTCTCGATCTCCTGACCTCGCAATCCGCCCGCCTCGTCCTCCCAGAGTGCTGGGATTACAGGCGTGAGCCACCGCACCGGGCCTCCTCTAGGATCTTTTATCAGGAGTCCTACATTCCTGACACCCGCCAGATGGGGGCACTCACTGCCTTCTTATTCCTTGTGTGCTCAGAGGGACATCCCTGAGAAGTGGGCTGACTCGCCACCAGAGGGCTTTGTCACTGCCCTTCAAACCATCCTCAGGCAGACAGA
Organism: Mandrillus leucophaeus; assembly: GCF_000951045.1. Lineage (NCBI taxonomy): Eukaryota > Metazoa > Chordata > Mammalia > Primates > Cercopithecidae > Mandrillus > Mandrillus leucophaeus. The sequence goes on along the minus strand of NW_012103299.1, from coordinate 1,565,049 downwards.
CAGACAGACAGAGAGACAGACAGAGGGAGTCCTTGATGAATGGCAAACCTTTCAGATTCTAATTTGTTTCTCAATCAGTTGCTTCCTCATGTGAAATGAGGTGTTAGGCAGCTGATCTCTCTGAGCTGCCCATGGCTGGAACCTCTGACCCCATTCCCAACATCCTGCTGGGAACCCCGCCTTCCAAAGAACATGCCCCAGGCACACAGGTGAGTTCCCGCCATGCACTCCACGTGAAAGGGAAGCCGTCTGGAGGCAGTGTGGCACCTGAAGATGCTGGAGCTGCTGCTGTCAGGGATGCACGCCCTGCCCATTCATCTGCCTTCTGCGCCGGGAGCCCCCGCAGATGCGGAAGATGCAGGGAATGATTCAGCCCCAGCCTTAGTAAGTCAATTTCCACTCATTCACAACTTACGATGGTTTCACACAGGGTGCTGGATTGATGCTTCATGTTACTCAGCAAGGCTTGCTTCTGCGAGAGGGAGGAGCAGTGGTGGTGGTGGGGGAAACCCTTCCTCGGTGAGGCCTAGTCGTCCAGCACAGTGCTTAGGGCCCTGCAAGGGTCCCGGGGTAGAGTGACTTGCTCAAGGTCACACAGCTGCAAGGGGCAAACTGGATTTGAACCCAGACTGTGGGGCTCCAGGGAACCATGGTGGGGTGCACCCCTCCCACTGCCACCAGTCTTTGATTGGCAGCCTTTTGTGGAGAGTCTATACTGTGCCCAGGCCTGTGCGGGAAGCCTCTGGGAGACGCAGGGAGAGTGGCCGGCCTTGTGGCAAGATAGGACACATTTGTTGCTATTATTGTTTATTACCACCCTCTCAAACTCTGATCCTTAGAGAAAAAGAGGCACCGAAGAAGATGAGTAAAGAGAAGCAGGGTTTCCTTTTTCCTCCCAAATGAATGATTGAAAGAAGTAAGTTTCCCTTCAATTTACATTTCAGTTTGGGCCTTTAAAAGCAGTTCTTTTTTAGTTGTTTGACTATATATATCTTTCAGTGAATATTCGCACCGATTTGTGGTTGTTTTGTAATTTTTTTTCCTGATGACTGGTGGTGTGGTTAGAGTCTGGGTTCTAGAGTCCTGTTGACCTGGGTATGAATTCGAACTCTGTTGCCACATGAGCTGTGTGACTTTGGACAAGTAACCTAACCTCTCTGAGACTCATATTCTTCATCTGAAAAAAATAGGGGAATTAGAGTATCTTTCTTACATGTTCTTTGAAGAACTTTTTAAATATACTTTTTTTTTTTTTTTTAAAGATGAGATCTGGCTATGTTGCCCAGGCTGGAGTACAGAGGCTAATCACAGGCTTGATCCTTACACACTGTAGCATTGAACTCCTGGCTTCAGGTGATTCTCCTGCCTCAGCCTCCCAAGTAGCTGGGACTACAGGTGTGTGCCACTGCACCTGGCTAATATACTCTTTATTTTTTTTGATGAGACAGAGTCTCACTCTGTCACTCAGGCTGGAGGGCCATGGTGTGATCAAGCTCACTGCAGTCTCTGCCTCCCAGGCTCAAGCAATCCTCCGGTCTCAGCCTCCCGAGTAGCTGGGACTGCAGGTGCACACCACCATGTCTGTCTAATTTTTTTTCTTTTTTTTTTTAGTAGAGACGAGATCTTGCTATATTGCTCAGGCTGGTCTCAAACTCCTGAACTCAAGCCGTCCTCCCACCTCAGCCTCCCAAAGTGCTGAGATTACAGGCATAAGCCTCCACACCTGGCCTAATAGACTTTTTATGATGAAAAATTTCAAAAGCAAATAAAAACATAAAGAATAATATAATTTGAAGTCCCATGTACCGATCTTGCAGCTATGTCTTCAACTTGTGGCCCCTCTTGTTTCATCGATTTTACTTATAACTATTACAATATGTATCTCTAAAACAGGGGACCCCAACCTTGGGGCCATGGACTGGTCTGGGTCTGTGGCCTGTTAGAAACCGGGCCGCATAGCAGGAGGTGAGCAGTGGGTAAGTGAGTGAGGGAAACTTCACCTGTATTTACAGTTACTCCCCATCGCTCACATTACCCTTGTACTCTGCCTCCTGTCAGATCAGTGGCAACATTAGATTCTCAGAGGAGCACACACCCTACTGTGAACTGCGCATGTGAGGGATCTGGTTGCGGCTCCTTATGAGAATCTAATGCCTGATGGTCTGTCGCTGTCTCCCATCACCCCCAAATGGGACCGTCTAGTTGCAGGAAAACAAGCTCAGGCTCCTACTATTCTACACGATGGTGAGTTGTGTGATTATTTCATTATATGTTACAGTGTAATAATAACAGAAACAAAGTGCACAATACATGTAATGCACTTGAATCATCCAAAAACCATCCCCTGCCCTGCCCGCCCTGTCCATGGAAAAATCGTCTTCCACAAAACCACTCCCTCGTTTCGAAACGGTTGGGGATGGCCACTCCACACGATAAGGTTTCTCTTTTACAACATAACCGTTACAATCAGGATTATAATTGTAATCCTGATGATCATGTGTGGAGGGCTTACTGTGTGCTGAGCCATGCTTTTACAGCCCTTGGAGGTGCGAGTGACTATCTTCATCTGTAGGTGAGAACAGAGAGGCACAGAGGGGTTGAGGAGTTCTCCAGGTCACACAGCAGCAAGCAGTGGAGCTGGAGTTTGAGATGAAAGCTTGTCTGACTCCGGAGCCTGTGCCCTTTCCTCTGTCTTGTGCTGTTATAATCAGCATCGTGTGTGGCTTGTCTGTTTCGATTATAAACTGTTCAAGGTTAGGGCCCCACCGTAGCTTTCTGTTTTTCCACAGTCTCCAGCTGTTTGATGATTGTCAGACTGATCATCGTCGTCATCATCATCATCGTCATCGTCATTGGTCTGCACGACCAGCAAGTGCTTGTTAAATACCTATCTATAGGACTGCACTCAGACCCTGTGCATGTAGAAGTCACAGTCTCTGCCCTCTAAGTTTCTTACATAATCTGCCAGGGATCAGTTCAGACAACACCGCAAGATGGGGAAACCGATGGGTGTCTTCCTGCTGATGAGGCTGGTTTCTTCTCTGAGTGGCCTCAGATTCCACCTGAAGACGATGATGTGGGCATGAGCTAAACAGACATTCCTGCGTGCCCACTGTTGTGCCTCCATCTGGGGATAGCAGAGGAAACATGATGTGGGGCTTTTGAGGCCAGGGGAGGAATTTGGATTTTACTCTCGTGTGATGGGAAACCAGTGGATGGTTTTAAAGCGTGATGCGATCCCACCTGGCCACCCTCTAGCAAGTGAAATCCCTCCTTTGAGCCTCTTGAGTGGTGGGGCAGGTGCGTCCAGCCAGGTCCTGGGTGCTGCCTGGCGTTCACCTCTTGGCAGTCAGTCATGCTGCTGGCCTGGGACAGGTCCATGCATGCGGCAGACCCAGGCCCTGCTTTCCTTCTGCCTTCAGCTTCCCCAGCATCTCCATGCTGCTTTCAGAGGGCTCCTTCCAGAGGCCTTTGACCACATTCCTCTTTGTGGCTTCCATCACCTTCTAGATAAAGTCAGGCCACTGTAGCCTGCCTGCCTGATGGGTCCCTCATGACCCGGATCCTACTCACCCTCCTGCATTGCCACTTCCCTCTGCTGCTCACGCTCACATGTCCTGTGCTCCGGAACCGGCAGCCCTTGTTCTTCCAGACCTCTGGGCCTTGGGCCTTTGGCCTTTGTCATGCTCTTCCCACTGTCTGCAGTGCTTTCTACCCTGGCTGACCTGGTGAACTCCTAATTATTCATCAAGGGCCCAACCTGAAGATGACTCCTCTGAAAGCCTTCCCTGACTTCCCGATGCTTGGGAGGTGCCTGTTTCTATTGGTCTGCTTTTGGCCGTATGTAACAGACCCCTCAACTAAAAGAAGCTTAAGCAATAAGGAATTGATCATTTCATTTAACAAGCAACCTGCAGGTAGGACAGTTCCAAGATTGGTTGATTCAGGGACAACCAGGTCTTTCTTTTCTTTTTTTCTTTTTTTTGAGACGGAGTCTTCCTCAGTCCCCCAGACTGGAGTGGAGTGGCATGATCTCGGCTCACTGCAACCTCTGCCTCCCGGGATCAAGTGATTCTCCTGCCTCAGCCTCCCAAGTAACTGGGATTACAGGCACCCACTGTCATGCCTGGTTACTTTTTGTATTTTTGTAGAGATGGGGTTTCACCATGTTGGCCAGGCTGGTCTTGAACTCCTGACCTCAGGCGATCAGCCCGCCTCAGCCTCCCAAAGTGCTGGGATTACAGGCGTGAGCCACCACGCCCGGCCATAACCAGGTGTTTCTTCTTTGCCATCTGGGTTGTTGGTGATGACTCCCCTCATGATGACAAAACGGCTGCCACAGCTCCAGACAAACCTGCACGTGACATTCCAGAGAGGGGTGGTATTTTGTGTTCTGTAGCGGGGAGGAAGAGCTCTCTCAGGAGCCACCCTGCAGACTTCCCCTCAGGTTCCCATGGCCAGGATTGGGTCATCCGCACGTTCGAAACTAATTCCAGAGAAGGAATATGGGATCACATGTTTCCCTCAAACCAATCAGATTCTCTCTTTGGAGCTAACGAGGAATCATCATCTGATCGAAATTGGGGTTTTATTAGCAAGAGAGAAGGGAGAAAGGTGAATAGTTAGTGTGGTTGTCAGCCTGCAGGATGGCCCCCAACGATCCTTCCTCCTGCCTGCTGTGATGGCCAGCCTTGTGTTGCTACCGCTCACCTTGCACTGGGTTGGTTTGTGTGACCAATAGCATGGGGCAGAGGTGATGGTGCTTTGCTTTTGAGATGAGGTTGTAAGCACTGTGCTTTCCATCTTGGCTTCTCTCTTGCTAACTCGTGTGCTCTCTCTTCCCCTTGGGCTGCTTATTCTGGGGGAGGCTGTATCTTCAGCCACCCCGCAGAGAGGCCCATGTGGCCAGGAGCTGAAGCCTCCAGCCAACAGTCACACCAGCATGCCTGGGAGCAGAGCCTCAGCCCCTTCAGCGGCTGAGAGCTTGACTGCCACCCCCTCCGAGAGACCATGAGCCAGAGCCACCCGGCTGAGGGCTTCGGGATTCCTGACCCTTAGAACCACATGAGATGTCAGACGTCTATTGTTTTGGACTGCTAAGTTTGGGGGAACTTGTTATGTGGCAGTAGATAACTAATAAAGCTGGCAAACAACAGTGGCTGCTGAGGTGCACTCCACTGCCCCCTGAAATTGCCATCAGAGCGTTGTTTCATAATCTGTGTTTGTCTGTTCCCTTTACAAGCTTGCGAGTGCCTTGATTTTCCACTTGCTTGTGCATGGGGGTCTGGAGTGTGCTTGTGTGCATGCTCGTGTGTGTGTGCATGCTCATGTGTGTGCATGTGTGCATGCTTGTGTGTGTGAGTGCATGCTGGTGTGTATGTGTATGTGTGTGCTGTGTGCATGCTTGTGTGTGTATGAGTGCATGCTTGTGTGTGTGTGCGTGTGCATGCTCGTGTGTGTGTGCATGCTCGTGTGTGTGTGCATGCTCATGTGTGTATGCTGTGTGCATGCTTGTGTGTGTGTGCGTGCTCATGTGTGTATGCTGTGTGCATGCTTGTGTGTGTGATTGCATGATCGTGTGTGTGTGTGTGCATGCTCATGTGTATGTGTGCATGCTTGTGTGTGTGAGTGCATGCTGGTGTGTATCTGTATGTGTATGTGTGCATGCTTGTGTGTGTGCATGCTCATGTACACATGTGTATGTGTGGATATTCGTGTGTGTGCATGCTTGTGTGTGTGAGTGCATGCTGGTGTGTATGTGTATGTGTGTGTGCATGTGTGTGGGGGACCAAGTCCACCAATCTTCTTTGAGACTCCTTCCTACTGGGCTCTCCTTGGTTTCAAGACGGTGTCTAATTTCCTTTGTATCTCCGAGACCTGGCATGGGGCTTGTCACAGAGTGGCCTCAGGGAATTTGGAGGGAATCAACAAAATGAATAAGATGCTGGGGTGGGTGAGAACCCGCTTGGCTGCCATGACAACTGCAGCATGGAGGACTGAGAGCAGCCTGGGTCCTATTGATGAGCTGGAAGATTTTGCAGTAATTTTTCTGTGACATGGCTTGGAGAGTGGAAGGCAGTTTCCATTCTCACCATCTTGGAAAGATGGTGCCCAGAAACATGGGGCAGGGTGTCAGGAGGTGACGAGAGTGCTCTCCCGGGAGCAGAGTCCTCCCACATCCATGTCCTCAGCTGTGCATTGCCATAACTACTCCAAGTCTACTGAAGACCTACTATGTGCCAATCTATTGGCTGAGCACTTTCCACTCAGCTGTGGTCCATAAGCCTCTCAAGGGCGGGAGCTGTGTCCGTCTTGCCAATAACACAATGCCAGGCACATAGAAGGTGCATAATACATACTTTGTGAATGAGTGAATGAATGAATGAATGAATGAATGAATGAATGAAATGAGTGAGTCAGTGACTCTGGCTGATGCCTCACATAAAAGATAAAAGGAGGTTAGCCTTGGAAAAGTTAGGCAAAGGGAGGATAGGCAGAAGGGTGACTAGGATGGGAAGAATGTTTCAGGCACAGGAAACCGCATATGCAAAGGCCCTGGGGTGAGAAGAAGCTTGCAGTTGGAACCCAGGCTCCATAAATGCCACTTTCACCATACCCCATGGTCTTCTGAGGTAAGTCCTTTTATTGGCACCACTCTCAATTTGAAAAGTCCTTCCCATCCCCTCCAAAGGGTCATGGAGAACATATAGAATTGGAGTGCAGGCTGCCTGGACCTGGCTCTGTCCCTAAATAGCTGTGTTTACCTGGGGTTCTTGTTTCAGTGTTTTTATCTGCCAAGTAGGGGCGACAGCAGAACCTACCCCATGGGGTTTTTGTGTCATTAAATGGGCTCATAGAATATATTATTATCTCGTAGGAAGCAGAGCTGTGCTGAGTCAAGCGCAAACTCAGTGCCTTGGTTAGACAACCCTCTTGGCAGGCAGAAGGATGAGAGCATTGGCCATGCCCTGCTGGAGGTGGAGCGTGCAGTCAGGCCTGTTCCAGCCTCTCTCTTCTGCCCGAGTCCCCCACCCCTTGGCATTGATCAGAAAGGACATTGGGGCAGAAGATTTGTCCTTTGCATGAGGCCTCCATGTTCTGAGAGTTGGTGACGGTGACGGTGTACTGGGCCCATTGTCTCCATTTCCAGACAGTTCCAGACAGGACCAAGCATGGCTGCGTCAGAAAAGCATGGAGCGAGACAAAGCTGCTATTTTAAGGCAGCTGCAAGAGCTCCGAGGGTGCGCCTGTGTTCTCCTGTCACAGGCTTGTCAGAGTTGCTGGAGTGAGCCTGGAAGTCAGGGCAGAGGGGGCAGGACAAGGAGAGGAGGGGCCCTCGACTGACTCACAGACAGACCTGGGAAAGCCAGGGTCCCAGAGGAAACCAGACGCAGCAGGGGGACCCCCAAAAGGGGCATCTGTATATGGGGGTGGGGCAGAGAAAATGTTTATAATCACAGGCTGTGCAAATGGCCATAGAGATTTTTCGGCAAATGCCCCCATTTTACAGGTGAGAAAACTGAGGTGAGAGACGCAAGTGTGGTGGAGGGCCAGAGGCTTCTTTGTCAATTGGTGAAAGCACTTTGTTTTAAATAATCACTGTATTAAATAGTTAAATAATTATGGCACATTAATACTATAGTCTTTTGTCATATTTAAAAAAACAAAAAAGATCTGTGTGAACCAACTTAGATTTCTAAGACTTGTTAAGAGAAAAAGAAGTTGTAAGAGAAGGTATACAGCATACACTTATTAAAAAAACAGAAACAAAGCAAGATTTCCTATTTCAGTAGGTCCAGGTATGTCTATCAAGGCTTTGAGAAAGTTCTGGAAGGATGTTAGCCAAATGGAGTAGGATGGTCAAACTTCAGAGGGGACTGGGTGGGGAGTGTGGGACAGGGGACCTTCACTTCATCAGGATTGTTGCAATCGTTAAGAGAAACTTTTCATGTGTTACTTGTGTCATTAAAACACAGGATACATAATATTTTTTAAAAAATTGTTTTCCAAAGGCTTGTTTGGTTTTGAGGCTGGATTTGTCCAGAAAAAATTTCTCTCCTGGGTATCAAACCCCCTGAAACCCTGGCCTCTCCTCTCTGAAGCCTCACCCTGCTCCCGCTCCCCCACCACACATTGGATTTTATAAAATACAGAAAAATGATAAAAATGCTAATTAAAAGACATCCACTCAACTCCTTCTGCCCAAAGGAAGGCCGTGAGAAGATGCTTTTTCTCATGGTGCCTCAGGCTTCCAGGAAATTCCCGAGCCCTGGGGGCAAGGCCTGCGGGGGTGCACCACCTCCCAGAGGTAGGGATGGAGCCCCTGCGTCTCTCTTCAGAATGTGGGGTGCTTCCCCTCCACCACTTCCCACACTTTGTCTCGAGATAAGCAGTCAGCACCCTGGACACGCTCTTCCCAGAAAAATGCACAGTTTTCATTATTTACCAATGTTTGTATATTTGCTATTTTTTCAAAATTAATTTTTAGGAGCATGAATAAAATAAGAATACATTCTCCATGATGGGAAAGGGAGTTCAGGAAGAAAAGCAAGCACCGTAGATGAGGCTAAAGTCGCTTCAAACAGGCCCCTTCTCCAGGGGTAACCACTGTTAACAGTTTGGTGCAGATCCTTCCAAACCTTTTCCTAGGCGTTTATGTGGAATTACTTGGACTCATAGAACTCTATGACGTTGGCGTGTGTGCAAGATGGTTAAACACGACCTCAGCCTGCAGTATGCATGGGGTAACGACAGTTTCCGGTTGCTGGGCTGTGAGCCCTGCATGGTGATTCCATCTTTGTCCTGTTCTTCATGGTTTCTCCCTGCCTGGTGCATGGCAGGTGTCTGCGAGGTCCCCTCTCTGCCTGGCATCCATCTCTAGGCATGGCCTTGTGACTGGCACTCTGTTGCGGTGTCAGACCCTGAACGAGCCTCTGTTCCTAACGGTGCCTCAGACGGGAGGTTTGGGGGTATGACCGAGAGGGAAGTGACCAATCAGAGGCACTCCTGGGCGGGACAACCTTGGAGATTGGAACCTTGTTGGGTGGCCATGTGGCCCCAGAGAGAAGAGAAGTGTGAGGAGAAGGTTTTGTGGAAATCCGGAGGGGAGAGGGCATGGCTGGGACTCCTCAGAGCTTCCCTGGGGAAGAAATGGCGAGTTTTGATGTGGGAGTGGGCCCTCGAGGGTCCTCAGTGGGGAGGCCCATGTTGGGGGCTTGGGTGACAGCCACTGGGAGGCTGCTGGTGCCCTCCCCAGCAGAAGTCTATCAGACATCCCAAACATGTGGAGAAAGTAGACCTGGTGACTGGTCTGGAAGGGAAAAAGAGACCATCTTTAGATATGAATAGGCCTCTTGACCAAACGAAATAGGAAAACCCACTTCCCGTGCTTCTGTGGAATTATGCTCGGATCAGCCTGGGCCCCAGTCTGGGCTCAACACTTCCTGACTCTGAGCACTTCATGTTTCCTACCTGGCAGTAGCAGGCTGTGTCCTGGGCACACTGTAGAATCTTAACCAACTTCAACTCAGCTGCTCTTCAAGGGCCCTACCACTTGTGAGATGATGCATTGACTTCTGGAATAGACTTCACTGATTCATATGTGTTGATCATCTGTGTGTGTCTCAGTCTGTTTTGCTATAAAGAAATACCTGAAGCTGGGTAATTTATGAAGAAAAGAGGTTTAATTGGCTCGCGGTTCTGCAGGCTGTACAGGAAGCATGGCTAGGGAGGCCTCAAGAGACTTATAATCACGGCAGAAGGTGAAGAGGAAGAAGCATCATCCCAGGGCCGGAGCAGGAGGAAGAGAGGGAAGCGGGAGGTGCCACACACTTGTAAACAACCAGATCTCATGAGCACTCACTCACTATCATGAGAACAGCAAGGGAAAATCCACTCTCATGATCCAATCACCTCCCATCGGGCCCCTCCTCCAACATTGGGGATTACAGTTTAACATGAGATTTGGGCGGGGACACAAATCCAAACCATATCAGTCAGTATCAGGGTTCCTTGGTTGCAAGTGACAGAGTAAAAGCTCCTGTGCTCTGCTGTCCAAGGCGGCATCCTCCAGGACTTCTAGGTTTCTCTCCATTTCAGGGGTTGGCTTCTTCAGCAAGGCCTCTGTTGTTGGGCTGACCTTCCTTCTGTGGTCTGGAGACAGCTGCTAGCAGCACCCAGAGTTACATCTTCCTTCATTCACATCGAGTGGGAAGAACAAGCACCTCTCTGCAGCCTTCCCAGCACAGTCTTGAGTTTCCTTCTGATGGGTCATCTAGGGTCACAGGGCCTCTCTGGAGCAGGTCAGCTCAGCTG
>NW_012103299.1:1550588-1551742 GCF_000951045.1 Mandrillus leucophaeus | reverse complement strand
GGGATTACAGGTGTGTGCCACCACGCCCGGCTAATTTTTGTATTTTTAGTAGAGATGGAGGTTCACCATGTTGGCCAAGATGGTCTCAAACTCCTGACCTCAGGTGATCCGCCTGCCTCAGCCTCCCAAAGTGCTGGGATTACAGGCATGAGCCATTGCGCCTGGCCTCCTGTCATTCCTTCAGTGCGATGCCCTATGCCTGGCCTGAGAAATATGCACATGATCTTATTTACTGTATGCCCCTCCACAACCCTGGGAGGAGGCACACATACTGTCATCCCACATGACACATGAGAAAACTGCGGCTCAGTCAGGATAGGCTTACTCAAGGCCACACAGCTGGAAGTGGAGCAGATCTGAGCCCAGATGTTGAGACAATGCTCTCAGCCCAGGGCAGGTCTTTGAGGACTCTGACATGTCTGCAGCTGGGACCCCCTCCAGACCACGAGCCTCTCAACCCCTCCCTGAAGAGGTAGTGATGTGCTTTATCCATGGACGCTTGCGTCTCCAGCTTCCCTTCTTCTACAGGCCAATGCTCTACCCCTGAGCTATACCCCCACACCTTCCCTTCTTCTGGCTTCCGGGTCTTCCAGGAACCTTGGACACCCTGTGAAGCCATTAGCATTATCAGCCTCTAATAGGGAACTATGAGCCCTGCTGACCAGGGAGTCTTTGGTGAGAAATTGCATTCCAGCGCCTTCTTGACTCCTTACTAGATGCGCACCCGTGAGAATGGCAAAGGGGCTTCTTTAAAGTGAGAATGAAGTTGGAGCCATTTAGAATGAGATGTCAGCTGGCTATCGTGGCTGAAGTCTGTAATCCCAGCCGCTCGGAGGCGGAGGTGGGAGGATCACGTGAGCCCAGGAGCTCAAAGCTGCAGTGCATTATGATTGGGCCATTGCACTCCAGCCTGGGCAATAGAGTGACACCCTCTCTCTAAGAAAAAAAGAAAAAAAAGTAGATATCAAAAGTCTCAAAATGTTCCCTTATCTCTTGGGCCACTCGGCAATTCTACCTCTTAAAATCCATCCAGAGAAATCGCAAGATGTGTGCAAAGATAAATGTCTGTGCAGTGGGAACACAGTATAGCCAAACCACTCATTTGTGACCCCTGTCCATTCCAACTGAGCCCAGAGCATACCAGTTGTTACATA
>NW_012103299.1:1545729-1547603 GCF_000951045.1 Mandrillus leucophaeus | reverse complement strand
CAAGAGAGAATATCAAAATCTATCATTTTATGAGCGAGGAAACAGGAAAGTTATGACTTGCCCGGGTCACACAGCAGCTCAGGGCCAGAGCTGATAGCAGAATTCAGGGGTTTTGACTGCCAGGGGAGTGCTCAGCTTACGGGAGTGGTCAGCCAGGCGTGTGATTCATTGCACCAGAGGCGGGGGTAAATACATGCTCCTAAGTGGAGGTGGGTGAAGTGTGGGCCATGGTGGGGGGTCACTCCTGCAATGTCTCTTCTATGTCCTGGGGTGGGTGGTGGGGGCTGCCAGGGAGCCAGCTGGGCCCTCGCTAGTCGAGCATGAGTCTAGGCTCTGGCCTGACACAGTGGGCAATCCCAGCAGCTCTCCCAGAATGTGTGGCGTGTCTCCCTGCTGATGTTGACCTTGTCTGCCACTTGCTAGCTGTGTGACTTTAGGCAAGTTACTTCACCTCTCTGTTGCCTCCTCAGCCGTGTAATGAGACCAACCACCCTGCTTCTCTAGGGGGCTGGGAGGAAGGAATGAGACAAGATGTGTGAAGCGTCCAGCACAGTTACTGTCCATACTCAGTACCCAGGAACAGTGCGTGGCTCCCCACAGGGGCACAGATGGTCCATCCTTGGGCACATGTGTGCCCTCGGGTAGGTCCTGGCTTAGTCTCAGGACTGGGTCTGAGGGTACCTGGAAAGGAATGGGCATTCTGCCTGGTATCTGCAGGTAAGCAGGAATTGCTTCTAGAATGCCAGGCCAGCTTGGGCATGCTGCTCCCAAGGCCTGACTGCCCACTGGCTGCCCACCCTCTGGGGAGCCTCTTTTCCTGGCCCTGCTTCTGGGGTTCCCAGGGGAGGCCTCGGGGCATCCACTGGGAGCAGCTGCAGGATGAAGACAGGGTGACTCACCTGCAGACAGGGAGGCCAAGTCAAGGGATCAAAACAAGACAGAGAGACTCCTTTTCTTCCCTAGGGACAATGAGAAGATCCGAAAGGGCATCATCAGTTATTCATGAGGTCTGCAGGAACTCGTGCAAAAAGTCCAGCTGGGGAGCAGGGTGGGGTGATGGTGAGAGGCCCTTCTGGACAGGTTCCCTCCTTGAGCTAAGCAAAAGCTTTGAGGTGACGCTTGTCACCCATTCCTAGAGCATCTGCACTGAAGGCGGGTCAAGCAGGACCTGCTGTCCCCAGCACGGAGCCTTTCTTTCCACAGCTGCATGCTGCAGTGGTGACACTCTTGCGTATAAGGGCTGGCTAGCCACATCGCATGAATGAGAACACAGAGAGGCAGGGAGAAGTGACTTTTCCAAGGTCTCACTGCTATGAAATGGCCAAACCAGGGATGAATGAAAGGAACGCGCTCATCTGAAGGGGAGTCAGTATTTGTTGGGCATCCACTGCCGCTCTGTGTGCTGTGGGTACCGCAGTGAACAAAGCAAAGCTTTTGCCCTTGTGGGGCTTGTAGTTTATTTGTGAGGTAACAGACAGTTAACAAGCACATAAATAGATGCGTGAAATAATTTTAGGGGCGGATAAGTGCTGACCGATGGGCTGAAGGAAAAGAGAGGATGAGAGGTGAGATGGCACGCAGGGCCATGTGCACTGTAAGTGGCTAGGCCTGTCACAGGCCATCCCCGAAGTGGGGTCTGCCAACTTACCTGACTGCTGTGTGGCCTGAGGGTTGGGGACCATGGGCAGAAAAACCCCTGTAGCAGGGACGGGCTGCTAGTTTAGATGGGGTGGCCAGGAAGGGCCTCTCTGAAGAGGTGACATTTGAGCTGAGGCCTGAATGAAGCGAGGGACTGAACTCTAAAGGCCCAGGAAGAACATTCTAGGCAGGATCACAGCAAGTGCAGAGGCCCAGAGGCTGGAGGCTGCTTGGTG
>NW_012103299.1:1537041-1543864 GCF_000951045.1 Mandrillus leucophaeus | reverse complement strand
AGAAAAATTAAAAAATTAGCCAGGCTTAGTGGAGTATGCCTGTAGTCCCAGCTACTTGGGTTGCGGAGGTGGGAAGGTCACTTGAGCCTGGGAGGCAGAGGTTGCAGTGAGCCGAGATAGTGCCACTGTGCTCCAGCCTGGGTAATGGAGGGAGACCCTATCTCAAAAACCAAGACCAAAACGAAACAGAACAAAAATGATGCTTCTGAGGAATATACAGATTGGTAAATGAAAAAGGGTTACAAAACAGCATGTTCCCAATTTAAAGAAACAAGGTAAAGTTTTCTGATCCTGGCAGTATGACAAACTGAGCTGACACTTCTCCTTCCTCGCCATAACTGATGGAAACATCTAGAAGTGCTGGATAAAACAGAAGTATTAAAAACATGTAGCTGAACTGAAAGTAAGTAAAGGGAAGCCCCCATTGGGACAGTCAGAGATGCGGCTGTGATGTGCTGTGGTAGCCAGGTAGAAGTGAGATGCCTGAAGGAAGCGAAGGTCTCAGCAAGGCCTGTTTCCTGACCAGACATTTCAGAGCATGTCAATGCCTGTGCAGGTTGTCCAGACTGGGAATGTTCAAGAGATTGACTGCTTCCTCAGCTTTGGTCCCTGAAGGAGGACACAGGGTACAGATCTCAACTGATCCCTGGTAGACATGGAGTATAAGTAAGAAATAGATCTTGATTGCTGTATTAAGCCACTGAGAGCTTAGGCTTGTTTATTACCACAGCAGAACCTCACCTACTGTATTAGTCTATTTTCGTACTACTATGAAGAAATACCTGAGACTGGGTAATTTATAAAGAAAAAGAGGTATACAGCTCCACATGCTGGGGAGGTCTCACAATCATGGTGGAAGGCGAAGGAGGAGCAAAGTCACATCTTACATGCGGTGGCAGGCAAGAGAGCGTGTGCAGGGGAACTGCCCTTTATAAAACCATCAGATCTTGTAAGACTTATTCACTATCACAAGAACAGCATGGGAAAAACCTGTCCCCGTGATTCAGTTACCTCCCACTGGGTTCCTCCCATGACATGTGGGGATTATGGGGGCTACAATTCAAGAGGAGATTTGGGTGGGGACATAGCCAGACCAAATCACATACCCTAACTGCCACAGCACGGAGGGCCTAGAGAAACCCCATCCAAAATATTATCTTAACTTTGGGCTCTGAATGGGAATTAAAAAATATACTTTGATAATTTGAAATCACAGGCCTGCCATGTGAGTGAATGGAGTTTGAATATTCACTACCCAACTATTACAGGAAGACTGAATCAAAAAAATACTGTAAAAATTGGTCTTAACTAGTGAAAGCTCAGGACACCAGCAGGAGCAAATGGAAAGATGATTTTCAAAAACATTTCCCAACCCAGCATGCATGAAAGTCTCATAGAAGCCACAGCCTGGGGAAAAGATGAGGTTACAATAAAAAATAATAAACTACATAAGGAAAATGATCACCGTAAGGGAGAGTCAGAAAATAGAACAAATTAAAAGGATGTGTATCTCAATACCATGAGATAACAGTGCAATCAGAGGCTTAAACATACACACTTTTAAAATGATTTAGGATGGTTACTTTAAGAATACAAACAGAGCAACCATGAAAGAAAAAACAAGGCACTTGAAAAACACAGCTACCTGCATAGAAAAAAGACTGGAAGGAAATACATTCTAATTCCAACCGTATCGTTCGGTGATGAGAAAACCAGTGATTTGAATGTTTTTCTGTATTGTTCAAAATTTCTACTATGACTTCACGTTTGTTTCAGTTCGCATTAAAATCTTTGTTTAACCATGCAGGTGCTACAAATATACAATTAAAAGAAGGTAATACAGGCCAGGTGCCGTGGCTCACACTTGTAATCCCAGCACTTTGGGAGGCCAAGGTGGGAGGATCATTTGAGTCCAGGAGTTCAAGACCAGCCTGGGCAACACAGAGAGATCTTGTCTCTACAAACAATAAAAAAACTAGCTGGGTGCAGTGGCCTGTGCCTGTAATTCTAGCTATTCAGAAAGCTGAGGTGGAAGGGTGGCTTGAACCCAGGAGGTGGAGGCTGCAGTGAGCCATGATTATGCCACTGCTGGACACTTAAGCCAGGGCTGAGTTTCAAAATAGGGGTTCTAGTTTGCTTCAAGGTCTGGCCACTTCTTAGCTTTGGGAGCTCAGGCAAGTCATGTTTGCTCCTTGGGCCTCAGTTTTTGTGTCTAAAATTCAATGAAAATCTGCTTTGCTGCCTCACAGGGGGGCTGTGAGGATCCAAAGAAAAAAGCTTTGTAAATGGGACAAGATGGGATAGGGGTTGTATTGGCAGACAAGAAGGAGAAGGGCTGGGTGCATTGGCTCACGCCTGTGATACCAGCACTTTGGGAGACCAAGAAGGATGGATCACCTGAACTCAGGAGTTTGACACCAGCCTGGCCAACATGGCGAAACTAAAAATGGTCTCCACTAAAAATATAAAAATTATCCAGGCCTGGCGGTGGGTGCCTGTAATCCCAGCTACTTGGGAGGCTGAGGCAGGAGAATTGGTTGAACCCGGGAGGCAGAGGTTGCAGTGAGCCAAGATAGCACCACTGCACACCATCCTGGGTGACATGAATGAGACTCTGTCTCAAACAAACAAACAAAAACAAACAAACAAAAAAGAAAACAAGGAGAAGGACATGCACCATCTGGACAGCAGGAGTAAGACAGAGAGGTGGACACACCACCTATTTCCCCCAGGCTGATGAGTACCAACATTCTAATGACAGGATCCATTTTTGGGCTCTGGTCCTGTGCCAGGCTCTGGAGGCGGTGCTGGGGCCACAGGAGCAACAGAAGTGACATAACTCTGGGCTACATGGAGCTTAGGAGCAGGGACTGCAGTTTAAATTATCAAAGTGGTGTTCTGAAGGGGACACTTGTTTTCGGAGCAGTAACAGGGACCTGAGCCAGTCTGAAGTCAGGAAGGACTTCCTGGAGGAGGTGACCCTGAGCTGAGCGCCGAGAATGGGGGAGGTCACAGGGCCAGCCAGTGGAGGACAAGCACTCTGAGCAGAGAGGTCCCAGCTGGGGAAGCCAGTGCAGGCTGGAAAACCACGTGCTAACATTGCCAGAGGGATCACAGCTCATGGGAAGCAGGGACACTGCTGCCTAGGGTTGTTCACTGGTTAGGGCCTCAGGAGGAGCCAGTGAAATAGGGGATCTTGCCCTCCTGGGGCTCTGGGATTCAGAGAGTTTGAGTGCTTCGCTTAAGGGCATTCAGCCTATAGGATAGTTAAGGGAAGGTTCAGATTTAGGGGAAGGTGGCTTGGGAATATACCCCGAGGACCATGAGGATGCAGTTGGAGGGCTGAGGTGGATTTGTTCCTCCAAGCAATGGGGAGCCAAAGATGTCTTAGAGCACAGCAGGTTCCCAGCACCCACGGCAGCCATTTAGCTCCAGTGTCAGAAGGCTCAGGACAGTTTCTGGGGACAACGTGCCACAGTCTGCCACACCACATGCCATGTTTAGTTATGGTCAGCAGTAAACCTCAGCCCTCTTTCAAGGCAGTAAGTGATGGTAGGGATGGCATCTGAGTGTAATTGGAGGTTGTTGCTGTGGCTGCTCTGCCCTGTGGAGGAGGAAGGCCAGCTTCTTCCCGTGAGTTGCCTGTTCTGGGAGAGACTGGGGTGGGAGAAGGGAGCTAACATTTCTATTTCTGAGCACCAACCAGAAGTCAGGAAGGGGTGGGAAGTGCACCCAGGGCAGGGCAGGTCAGCAGGTCAGTGAAATCAGGTCTTTAACACTTGTTTAACACTCTTTTGCAGCTGCAAAGCCCGACTTTTGGCTTCACTGTATTTATTTTCATGGTTACCTGTTATTTATGATGAATGTGCTTGGTCTTCTTTTTATGGTAGTGATAGCAAGTTTCATTTCAATACATTTTCAATAGATATACTTGAATAATAAATCTTAGTCTATTTAAAGAAGAAAAAAATCATTAGTAAATAACACAGGGGAGCTGAAAACTGTGGCCTGCAATGCAGGAATGGTGGAGATCCAGGAAGCCTTACCGCCTGTGGTCCTCATGGCAGCTCTGAAGCAAGGACTGTCATCCCCATTTTACAGCTGGAAAAGCTGAGTCCCCAAGAAAGTAACTTGCCCTCTGCCCCAAGCCAAGTCCGGAACCCAAGTATCTTCCCCCCTCACCCTCCCACCTTCACCAGTGAATGAGCTTCCAGACACTCCTTGGCAGTTCAGAAATCTCCTGATGCCAGGGGTTCTAATGCAGGCCATGGTGCCACCATTGACAAATTGTGGCTTTGTGCAGTTGTCTAACTCTTTGTCCTTGGTTACTGATATGGTTTGGCTGTGTCCCCACCCAAATCTTATTTTGAACTGTAGCTCCCATAATTCCTATGTATTGTGGGAGGGACCCAGTGGGGGGTAATTGAATCATGGGGGTGGGTCTTTCTCGTGTTGTTCTCATGAGAGTGAATAAGTCTCACAAGATCAGATGACTTTATAAAGGGGAGCTCCCCTGCACAAGCTCTCTTGCCTGCCACCATGTAAGACATGACTGCTCCTCATTCGCCCTCCACCATGATTGTGAGGCCTCCCCAGCCATGTGGAACGTGAGTCAATTAAACCTTTTTCCTTTATAAATTACCCAGTCTCAGGTATGTATTTATTAGCAGCATGAGAACAGACTAATACAGTTACTCATCTTAAAATGGGAATAATATGTGTACCTCAGAGGACTGTTAAAAGGATTTAATGATATGATATGTTATTTTTCCTAATTTAAAATGAGACAATAGAATCCCAGAGCCTTGAAGCCACTTGACCAAGGTCACAGAGGTAGAAAAAGGAGGAGCTGGATGCCAATGTAGGTAGGTCCAAAAGGCTTCCACGCTGCTGTTTTTAATGATCCCATGGCACTGCCTTCCTTCTATAGGAAGCTGCCTCATGCCTAGGTTGGGAGCTGAGCATGTCTCCAAAGCCCAGTGGATAGAAGAGAGACCTGAACAGTGTGCCCATGTGGAAGGGGCTTGGTTTTCTTTAGGCTGGAGCCTGTGGACTCTGCCAAGGTCCCCAGAAGCAGCGAGTCGGGAATGCGGGAGGACACTTTCCTGTGGGAAAATGTAGGGTGCTTCCACTTATAGCCTGATAATTGGGCCCAGCGAGGTCTGAGCTCAGATGATGTCATTCATTCTCTGTGGCCTTTGGGGCTGAGGAAGCCTCTGGGGAAAGAGGGGTGGGGGAGGAAGGGCTGGAGAACAGAGAACCTGGAAAGAATGACAGATAAAAACAGGAATCCGAATTTTGGGCATGCATGGAATGTGGCCAAGGGAGCTTTAGAGCCGTTGTGGCGGGACAGTCCATGGCAGGAAGTACTCATAGAATCAAGGGCAGACGGCCCGGGGGCCAGCCGGCCGGAACCCAGTGCTGGCAGGCAGTGCTGGGGGTGAAGGCATGAAAGAGCCGGGATGCGTGAGTGAATGGTTGGCTTTAGTGCAAGATCGAGGAGTGGAGATCAGTTCCTGGAAGGCAGCTGAGTCGGGGGAAGGGGCGTGCAGACAACACTGGACAGAGTTTAAATCCTGGTAGAAATTTATCAGCTGCGTCACTTGGGCTGATATCTGACCCCTCTGAGCCTCCGTGGAGTAGAAGCTGTCAATTTCCAACCCGATATCCGTTTCCCAAGTCATCCTTGCCCACAGAACCCTGATTCTACTGAGGGTGATGATGCAGACAGCCTGGGGCCTCTGCATTCCCAGCCTCCTTTATAGCCAGGGGTGGCTTGGCTGAGAGCCTCAGTCACTTCGTCTCGGAATGAAAATGATGATGCCCCTTCTGCAGGGATTTGGGGAGGAGTTAGGCTGGCGCGTGCTGGATGGACATTGCTGAGAGCGTGGCCAACTTCTGCTGCTGGTGGAGGGTCTGAATTTCTGTCTCTGGCATTCGCATCTCCAAGTGCTCCTGACCCTTCTACCTCGGTTGTTCCCATTGCCTGAAATTCAACAAACCAGTCAAAACCCTGCCCAGCCATCCCAGCATCCCATGTTCACCCCCAGCCCCCTGTCACCCCCCTCATCTCTGGAGCCAGTGGTGTGGACTCGAAGCTCAGCCCACCACTTCTAGCTTTACATGGCTTTGCAATGACCTGACAGGGATGCTAACAGCACCTACCTCCTGTGAGAGCGAGGGTGAAAATCAGCAATTCCTGTGAGGCCTATTCAGTGCCATGCTTAGCACATAGTGAGTGCTTGTGCAAGCTGTGTTACTGTGAAGAGGAAGGCTGACTCCTTGGCCTGGCCCACCACGCCGGAGTGACCGGGTCCCTCAGCCCTCCCTCACACCTCCAAGGCTTAGTGCTTGCTGGTCTGCCTGGAATGTTCCTCTATTCTTTTGCCCTTCCTTCTTTCTTCACTTGGCTAATTCTGCTTTATTTATTTATTTATTGAGACAGAGCCTCACTCTGTCACCCAGGCTGGAGTGCAGTGGTGCAATCTCGGCTCACTGCAACCTCTGCCTCCCAGGTTCAAGGGATTCTCCTGCCTCAGCTTCCCAAGTGGCTGGAATTACAGGCGCGTGCCACCACCCCTGGCTAATTTTTTGTATTTTTATTTTTTAGTAGAGACAGGGTTTCATTGTGTTAGTCAGGATGGTGTTGATCTCCTGACTTCATGATCCACCCACCTTGGCTTCCCAAAGTGCTGGGATTGCAGGTGTGAGCCACCAAGCTCGGCCTGCTTTATTTATTTTTAAAATAATTTAAAACAAGTCATTTTTGTCCCCTTCTCTGAGAAGCCGTCCCTCGCTCACCTCTTACTGGCTGGGGTTCCAC
>NW_012103299.1:1531881-1536991 GCF_000951045.1 Mandrillus leucophaeus | reverse complement strand
AGAAGCTGTCAATTTCCAACCCGATATCCGTTTCCCAAGTCATCCTTGCCCACAGAACCCTGATTCTACTGAGGGTGATGATGCAGACAGCCTGGGTCCTCTGCATTCCCAGCCTCCTTTATAGCCAGGGGTGGCTTGGCTGAGAGCCTCAGTCACTTCGTCTCGGAATGAAAATGATGATGCCCCTTCTGCAGGGATTTGGGGAGGAGTTAGGCTGGCGCGTGCTGGATGGACATTGCTGAGAGCGTGGCCAACTTCTGCTGCTGGTGGAGGGTCTGAATTTCTGTCTCTGGCATTCGCATCTCCAAGTGCTCCTGACCCTTCTACCTCGGTTGTTCCCATTGCCTGAAATTCAACAAACCAGTCAAAACCCTGCCCAGCCATCCCAGCATCCCATGTTCACCCCCAGCCCCCTGTCACCCCCCTCATCTCTGGAGCCAGTGGTGTGGACTCGAAGCTCAGCCCACCACTTCTAGCTTTACATGGCTTTGCAATGACCTGACAGGGATGCTAACAGCACCTACCTCCTGTGAGAGCGAGGGTGAAAATCAGCAATTCCTGTGAGGCCTATTCAGTGCCATGCTTAGCACATAGTGAGTGCTTGTGCAAGCTGTGTTACTGTGAAGAGGAAGGCTGACTCCTTGGCCTGGCCCACCACGCCGGAGTGACCGGGTCCCTCAGCCCTCCCTCACACCTCCAAGGCTTAGTGCTTGCTGGTCTGCCTGGAATGTTCCTCTATTCTTTTGCCCTTCCTTCTTTCTTCACTTGGCTAATTCTGCTTTATTTATTTATTTATTGAGACAGAGCCTCACTCTGTCACCCAGGCTGGAGTGCAGTGGTGCAATCTCGGCTCACTGCAACCTCTGCCTCCCAGGTTCAAGGGATTCTCCTGCCTCAGCTTCCCAAGTAGCTGGAATTACAGGCGCGTGCCACCACCCCTGGCTAATTTTTTGTATTTTTATTTTTTAGTAGAGACAGGGTTTCATTGTGTTAGTCAGGATGGTGTTGATCTCCTGACCTCATGATCCACCCACCTTGGCTTCCCAAAGTGCTGGGATTGCAGGTGTGAGCCACCAAGCTCGGCCTGCTTTATTTATTTTTAAAATAATTTAAAACAAGTCATTTTTGTCCCCTTCTCTGAGAAGCCGTCCCTCGCTCACCTCTTACTGGCTGGGGTTCCACAGGCTTCTGTACGCTGCCCAGTCAGAGGCATTCTCTTAGTGTTGCCACGGTCTGTGGTCTGAGTTTCTGCATTTCTGTCCCTCACAGCTCCTGCTCTGAGCTCTTCAAGGGCTCATACCCCGACCTCATCATCTCTGACCTTCCGGGGCCTGGCTCAGGGCGCTGTGCCCAACCCTCTTCTCACCACTTTCCTGTGGGGTATGACTGCTCTGATGGTTTGGTCACCTTGGTTAGTTTATTGAGCCCAGTGGTTTGGTCCACTGCTAGTCTAGATATTGCTGTAAAGCCAGGAGTTTGAGACTATAGTGAGCTATGATCGTGCTCCTGGCTCCAGCCTGGGTGACAGAGTGAGAACTGATTAACGTCTATAATCAGTTGACTTTAAGTAAAAAATATTACCCTTGATAATGTGGGTAGGCCTCACCTAGTCAGTTGAAGGCCTTAAGAGTAGACACCAAGGTTTCCTGAAGAAAGAACGATTTTCCCTCAACTGTAGTAAGGAAATCCTCCCTGAGTTTCCAGCCCGCTGGACCACCCTGTGGATTTTGGACTTACCAGCCCCCACGTCACATGAGCCAATTCCTTAAAATAAGTCTACATTTCTATCCATTCCCTCCTGTCGGTTCTGTTTCTCTGGAAAACTGTAATACAACTGTCATTCCCATTTTACAGATGGGGAAGCTGAGGATCAGAGAAATTTGGTCTCATGGGCAGTGTCATACGCCACTCAGTGGCAGGACTGGGACTGGAACCCAGGCAGCCTCTCTAGGACCAGCATTACAGATCACCTAGCTGATGCTGGGATCCAGGTCTTTTCACCTTCTTCAGGTGTTTCCAGGTGCCTAGAGCCGGCTTCCTTAGCCAAGGAAGCTAATGAGTGAAGCAGCCTCTCTTCAAAGTGCCCTCTTCTGTGCACCGTGTTTTCCAGAGAGACCTGGGGAAGCTTCTCTAGGTGTGAAAAGAAAAGAGAAGGGGAGGGCTGGGCGCTGTGGCTCCCACCTGTAATCCCAGCACTTCAGGAGGCCAATGCAGGAGGATTCCTTGAGCCCAGAAGTTCAAGACCAGCCTGGGAGATAGCAAAACCTTGTCTCCACAAAAAAAGTTTTTAAAAAATTAACCGGGTGTGGTGGCATATGCCTATTATAGTCCTGGCTACTGGGGAAACTGAGGTGGGATCACCTCACTTGAAGCCAGGAGTTCGAGGTTATAGTGAGCTATGATCATGCCACTGCACTGCAGCCTGGGTGACAGAGTGAGACCCTATTTCTATAGAGAGAGAGAGAGATTGAGAGAGAGAGAGAGAAAGAGAGAGAGAGAGAGGAGGGGAGGACCTGGGGACCTGGGAGTAAGTCCTTCTTTTCACTTCCTGTCTGTGTGACCTTGAGCAAGTACCTTTGCCTCTCTAAGCTTTGGTTTCTACAGCCTAAAATTACCTCCAGACAGTGGGACAAAGTCAAGAGATTCTCTGTGTATTGATATAGAAAGACCTTTAAGACAAAATGTAGAGGGAAGAGCAAAGTGTAGCACAGTGTTTGTCTTTTGTATAAGTAAAGGGGGGACTTTTTTTTTTGAGACAGGGTCTTGCTCTGTTGCCCAGGCTGGAGTGCAATGGCATGATCATAGGTCACTGTAGCCTTGATCTCCTGGGCTCAAGCAATCCGCTCACCTCAGACCCCCAAATAGTTGGGATTACAGGTGTGTGCCACCGTGCCTGGCTGATTTTTAAATTTTTTTGTAGAGACAAGGTCTCACTGTGTCACCCAAGCTGGCCTCAAACTCCTGGGCTCAAGCAATCCTCCTGCCTCTGCTTCCCAAAATGCTGGGATTACAGGTGTCAGCAACCACGCCAAGCCAGGGGGGATTTAAGAATATATTCTGGTATTTACATAAACAGACTCTCGGGGAATATACTAGAAATTAATAAAAATTATCCTTTAAAGAAGGAGAATAGGAGCAGGATGAGACTTCTCACTGTGTTCCTTTGATTTTTGAAACGTGATTAAATTATGTAGCAGAAAATAAATATTAATAGTTTTAAAATGAGGATAATGAGAGTATCTCCTTCAAATTGTTGTATGGTTAAGCTTAAATGTAAAAATAAATGTAACATGCAAACACGCAGTAGGTGCTTAAAAATGGGAGCTGGTCATCTTGCCACAGTGACCCTCCAGGATGTTTCTCCAGGAAAGAGCAAGATGATTATAATGATGCTTCGATGTCCCGCTTGAACCCAATCTGTGCTTTCTGCTGAGCTGGGTCCCCTGGGTGACAGGAAATAGTCCCCATAGGCCCTTGCTCTCAAGGCTTTAATAAGCCATCTGGGGATCCTGGACTAACAGTCATGGGCTGTGCAGTGCTCACCATTCATTCACCAAAGATTTGAAGAGAAAGAAGGGTTGCTAATGGGCAAGGGGAGGGGCTTTATCGGATAGGAACAAACGTTCGTTGGGCTGTACCGGGTGTTCCTACATACATTCCTCCTGTAATCCTCATATCAACTCTGGGAGGAGCAGTGATTGTGTTCATTTCACAGAGAAGGAAACTAAGGCCCAGAAACTTGAGCTAGTGTGTGCAAGAACACACAGCTAGGAATTGGCAGAGTTAGGCTCTGAGGCCACGTCTCTCCAGTTGCAGGTCTCCTTGTCTTCCTACTACACAACAATGCCTGGCCAGGGTCTAGAAGGATCCGGTGGGTTAAGTGAAGCGTGGGTAGGTGGTGGGTTGGGAGTGTAGTTGTAGCAGCAGCTGAGAGCGATCCCATGATCCCCTCTGAGGACCATTTAAACTTGCCAACAACCCTACTAGACAAGCAGAAGACATAGTGCTATCTTCCTCATTCCCTCAGGGATTCATTCATTCATTCATTCATTCAATTCCTCAATTTAGCCAATCATTAACATTTTAGTGAGAACTAGTCCTTCCCAGGCCTTATGCTGAGACCTACGGACATCAAAATGAGTGGGTCACAGTGTCTGCACCCAAGGAGCTTACAGTCTAGCAAGAGAGAAAGACCCACAAACTGAGGTAGACAATTGAATGCTGGGATGGGAGATGAACATAGAGCCTAGAGCCTAGAGCCTAGAGCCCAGAGGAGGTGACATTGCAGGGCAGGGGGTCTTGGAACATGTATGGGAATTTTCCATGTGTGGAGTGGGGCTCAAAGGGACAGCACATGGTAAGGAAAGAAAGCACAGTGGGTTTGGGTAACAGCTAAGGCCTGGAGTGATTGGTGGGGTGCAGGTGTGGAGGGAAGAGGCTATGGATGAAGAGTTGGTTTGGGAAGAGTCAGACCGTGAGGCACTGTGACAGAGACTGGACACCATCTTGTAAGCCACAGAGTTAAGCAGGGCAGCGGAGTAGCCAGGCCGATCTGGGCTTCGGAGCAACCACGCTGGGGGACCTGGGAGGAAGGGCAGGGACTGGAGAAAGAGGTCCTTCGTTCATCCTAGGGCACTCTCCAGTGCCTTGGGGTCTTCCAGGGTCTTATTTGTGCTACTTTCTCCAGCTTTGGTGTGTGTGTGTGTGTGTGAGACAGAGTCTTGCACTGTCGGCTGGCCTGGAGTGCAGTGGTGCAATCTCAGCTCACTGCAACCTCCGTCTCCCGGGTTCAAGCGATTCTCCTGCCTCAGCCTCTTGACTAGCTGGAATTACAGGTGCCCACCACCACGCCAGCTAATTTTTTGTATTTTTAGTAGAGATGGGGTTTCACCATGTTGGCCAGGATGGTCTCGAACTCCTGATTCACCTGCCTCGGCCTCCCAAAGTGCTGGGATTACAGGCATGAGCCATCGTCCCCAACCACTCCCTGACTTTTGTATTGACAAACTTTGAGATAATTGCAGATTCACAGTCACAAGAAATGACTCAGAGAGACTGTGCTTTGTGCCCATTTCTCCCCAGTGGTCACATTTTGATTCCTTTGCTGCTT
>NW_012103299.1:1528225-1531782 GCF_000951045.1 Mandrillus leucophaeus | reverse complement strand
CCCTCCCTCTCTGTGAGACAAGACTGTTTCATAGGTGTTTCATGGAGCGAGTTTGGGAAGCCTGGTGTACGCAACTCACAAGTTTATCCTATCAACCCCTTACCAACCCCTTTGTCATCTTCTCACAAGAGCCCAGGCCACTTCCCTAGGGCACCACCCTTGACATGGCCCCACCCAACACACAGTGGATGTAGCTGAGAAGATCAACTGACCAACAGAGGATCAAGTTCCCTTTACACCATCTGTTTGGTTGTGGAGCTGGCTGGTAGGTTCCTGCCCAGCCGGGAACTACATTTCCCAGCACTCCTTGCTTCCCACATGACTAGTTTTCACCAATGCAGTGTGAGCAGAGGGATCCAGGTGCTGTCAGGACGTGGGGTTCAGTAGTGGCTATGCCATCTTCTCTTTCTTCTCCCAGTGGGCTGTTTGGATGACACCAGGACAACCTTGGGGCCACAAGATGGTAGAGGAGCCTCAAGATAGAAGTGGTCTGTGTCTCAGGGCAGCCACTGGAGGAAAACCACCCATGAGAGCCACGAGCCAGGGACACCAGCATTGGACTTTGTATGAGGGAGAAATAAATATGCATAAAAACTTCAAATATGCAAAAGAAGCAGAGAGCACACTAGAATAACTCATCCTAGCCATCTATCATTCTGTTTCCAGAAATTATCAACATTTTTCCAAGTCTTCTTTAATATACCACTCTGACCACTCCCTCCCTCCACCCTTTTTATTTTATTTTGTTTTTTTGACCGAGTCTTGTTCTGTCGCCAGGCTGGAGTGCAGTGGCGCCATCTCGGCTCACTGCAACCTCCACCTCTGGGATTCAAGCGATTCTCCTGCCTCAGCCTCCCGAGTAGCTGGGATTACAGGCACACACCACCATGCCCAGCTAATTTTTGTAGTTTTAGTAGAGACAGGATTTCACCATGTTGGCCAGGATGGTCTCAATCTCTTGACCTCGTGATCCTCCCGCCTTAGCCTCCCAAAGTGCTGGGATTACAGGCATGAGCCACCGTGCCCCGCCTCTGACCCCATTTTAAATTGTTTGCTAGAGTATTTTAAAGTAATTACCAGACATCATGCACAAGGGCAAACAAAACCAAAAGGTAAACACCCTTTATCATGCTAAGCCACTGAGAGGAGGGGCCGTTCATCACGGCAGTTAGACAGCCCTGACTGATGTGGTGGAGACTCTCTGTACCCAGCTGTGGAATTGGACATAACGGGCCTGTTCTCCTGGGCTGTGCAGTGCGCAGAGGAGTGTGTCTGGGCCCAAAGCAGCAAGGCTGCCAAGCCTTCCAGCCCTCCGAGAAGGAGTTCTCTTTGTTCTTCTGGCCCAGCTGCACTCAGCCCCTACCGCCCACTTCTTCCTCCTTCCAGGCTGGGGCTGCCCAGAGGAGAAGCAGACGAAAGGTGGGATGAGAAACAGAGTGTTTTGCAGACCGAGTCTGGCTTGGGCTGGGCTGGGTGTGGCGGGGTGAGGCTGTGCTAGAACAGAGAGAGCAGGCAGAAGGCATGGATATTGGAAAGCCAGGGCCTATAGCAGGGGCTGGAGCCAGGGGAACAAAACCATTTTTTTGCCTTTTGGCTTGGCCTGTGTTCATGACCCTGAAGCTCAGAAGCTGGATGGAGCTTTGTGGTCAGAACCTCCAGAGAGCTTGAGTCCATGGAAGAAGGCATTACTGGGCACCAGTGGGGCAGCTCTGTGCTGTGGGCTGCATCCTGGCTTAGCTACTCTTCCCAGCCTCATGACTTCAGACAGGCCCCTTCAACCCTCTGAGCCACAGGCTCTCTGTATTGAAAGTGAGGATGGGAATATCAATTTTACCTGGTCCTGGGGAAATTAGACTTAATGTACATAGAAAGCCTGATACACAGCAGGTTCTCAATGACTCATAGCTATGGCTATTGATCTCTGTTAACAACATGACACAAGTATAGGAGTGCAAACTTGCATCCATCCACAGAATGGACCAGGGCCCCAGGATGCTGGGCCTCACCCTCTTGGGAGCTGTTTTCAGAGGAGGAGAAACAGAAAATGCAGGGAGCCAAAGGGCTTGCCCTGGGAGCGGCCAGGTCTGGTTTTGTATGTCAGGGGATCAAGGGTGGGTGGAATCCTACAGTTCAGGGACTCTTTCCTGGAAGGAGCTGGATTGGCAACAAAAGACTCCCTCCCTTGGAAAGTAGCCCCACAGCTGTCAGGAAAAAACAGCTGTGTGGCTTCCTGTCAAGGAGGTAAGACCTCAGTCCTGTGGGGAAGCAGAGCAAGACATGATGGAAAACAGGAACTCCCAGGCCGGTTCTCTAGCAGCGATGGACTGGGTTCAAAGCCCAGCTCTGCTGCTTGCTGGCTGTGTGACCTTGGGCAAGTCACTTCACCTCTCTGAGCCTTAGTAACATCATGTTTTAAATGCGGATAATGATGCTCATCTCACAAGGCTACTGGGAGAAGAGGAAAAGATATTAAATCGAAAATGCCTTGCTCAGTGCCTGGTACCCTGGAAGCACTTAATAAATCGTCATTGTAAATCACTCGTCCCTAGGGCTTAAAATGAACCCCTGTTTCTTCTCTTAAGAGACTTCTAAATATGGGAGACTCCATCGTCTCTTGTTTTCCCTGCATCGACTCCCTGGATGGGCGTGTCCTCTTCCACAGCATTAAACACTGTTCCATGACATCGGCTCTGGAGATGGCACTTGAAACCAGACACCCTTGCCATTACCCTAAACGGCACCCCCACCCCCAGCCCTTCCCATTTTGGGAAGGGGCCTCCATTCGGTTGTAAGATCTTTTGTGTGTGTGTGAGTACATATATATATATATATATATAGAGAGAGAGAGAGAGAGAGAGAGAGAGAGAAAGAGAGATGGGGTACAGGAGATGTTTTGATACAGGCATGCAATGTGAAGTAACCACATCATAGGGAATGGGGTATCCATCCCCTCAAGCATTTATCCTTTGAGTTACAATTCAATTATATGCTAACTTATTCTAAAATGTACAATTAAGTTACTATGGCTATAGTCACCCTATTGTGCTATCAGATAGTAGGTCTTATTCATCCTTTCTATTTTTGTTGTACCCAGTTAAAGGATCTTGATTATTGTCTTTCCCCCAATCCCTCAAGTCCAACCCACCAGGAGGTCCTGATGGCTCCATCATCAGCATGTATCTCTCATCTCACCCCTCCCCACCTCCACCGCCACTGCGACGGTCCACCCTGCCATGCTCCCAGACCCCTCCCCACGCTCCCTGCTCTCACTCTCGCCCCTTCTACAGTCAGCTCGCCACACAGCAGCCTTACCTTTTTCTTTTAACTTTTAACAGAAATCCTAGACTTATAGAAAAATGGCAATAGTACAAAGCCTTCCCACACAGCCTTCCCTCTACTCCCCACATTTGCTTGTCTCTTTCTATCTACAGAAGTATTTTTTCTAGAACATTAGAGTCAGTTGCAAACATGATGCCCCTTTGCCCCTAAATACTCTAGTGGGACATTTCGACACACAAGGACACTCACATGGCCGCAGCACGGTGATCAAAAGCTGC
>NW_012103299.1:1523886-1526645 GCF_000951045.1 Mandrillus leucophaeus | reverse complement strand
AAAAAAAAAAAAAAAGAAAAAAAGAAAAAAAAGAAAAAAGAAAAAAGAAAGAGGCATCTTTGTCAATGTATTTAAGTTAAGGATCTTGAGATGAGATTATCCCGGGTTGTCCAGTGAACCCTGAATCCAGTGACAAGCGTCTTTAAAAGAGACACACAGAGGAGCAGACAGACACAAAGAGGAGAAGGTGATGTGAAGATGGGGGCAGAGATTGGAGGGGCACATCTACAAGGCAAGAAAACCAAGGATGGCTGGCAGCCTCCAGAGGCTGGGAGAGAGACCCGGGCTGAGACGGCCTCAGAGCCTCCGGAGGGAGCCTGGCCCTGCCGACACCTCAGTTTTGGAGTTCTGACCTCCAGAACTATGAGAAAATAAATTTCTGTTGTTTGAAGCCACCGAGTTTGTGGTAACTTCTCGTGGCAGACCTAGGAAATTAACATAGGAATAAATTTGGGCAGAACAACAGCGGGAAGGTCCTCGTCCAGTGGAGCCCTTCCTGGATGGCACTGTCCGCACCCAGGGCTTCATTCCTTCTCCATAGAGGCAGGAGTGGAGGGGGCCCTGAGGACTGAGAGTAGGAAGTGGCCCAGTCAGAAGTCTTCTGAGCCAGGGGTCTCCCAGTGCCCCCTCCTTCTCTCCCTGGAGTGTCCCTTTGAAAGGGCAAACATGAGAGAGTGGCTCAGTCCCTGGAGCATCCCAGGCTGCTTGGATCCAGGCGGAGTGGAGTTGGGGAGATGGCTGTTTGCAGAGGTTGTTCGGGGATGCTGACTGCCAGCACCCAGGGGTCTTGGGGATCTTGGGGGCCAGTGGGATGTTATAGTTCCCCTGCCGTGGTGGTGGGAAGAGGGGGCCATTAATCTGTGGAAACAGGGTGGTCCTCCTGTAGCTCATTGCTTAGACAACATGGGAAGACATTCTGGGGTCCTTTTCAGACAGTTCTGCTCATGATACCCATCTGTCTCCAAATCTTCACCGTTTCCACTACATTACACACTCTCCCAGACAACGCTTGCCCAGAGAACTCGGCATCCTTAGCTCGAATCTAACACTTGACTGCATGGCTCATGCCTGGGCTCAATAATTTCTGTGGAGCTCTAGGAAGCAGGTGCAGGCAGCATGGAGCCCATGGCCACAGGTCCTTGGTGTAATCTGTTGCCCAGGCTTAGGTTTACTCTCATACAGGGATGTCCCCCGAGTCTCTGCAGTCCTCTAAAGGAAGGCTCCAAAGCTCTGTGTGAGTAGCTCATAGGCGAGGTAGGGCTTGAGACCCCACTTCCTTTGCAATGTTCACTGCCTGAGCTTTTTTCCCCCTGGGAAAAGCCACTCCCCTCTTGGTGCAAGTCAGCTGCGTCAGAAGCAGGCTATGGCACCCACGGCAGCCTCAGATTCTCCCCACCGCGCCCCCACCTCTGTCAGGGCCGGCTCAGGGGCTGCTGCTGAATTCCCACGCGAGGCTCACTCGGCGGTCAGGAAGAGGAAAGCTGCTCTGGGAATAGCAAACTCCAGGGAGCCGGGATTACAGGCACGTGGGGGAGGCAGCGGAGGTGGCTGTTTCACACTCTGTCACAATGGAGGTAGCAGTTTCCTTTTGAGGGACTGGAAATGTGACCTACTTCCTTGTAACAAGGATGCTGCGTCAGCACTTGGATGGAAAACACAGGTGAAGGATGTGCTCCTCCCCAGACAGAACAAGAAAGAAAAAGGTCTGTGCCCTCGTTTTCAGCATGCATTGTTCTCCCTGCCTGAAACACTCCTGCTCAGCTTTTCCATCTGCAAAACCCCTCTTTGTGCTTTGTAAGCCAGCTGGAGGAATTTCCCTAGGGAAGCCTGCCGTGACCTGTCCATGCTCTGCTGCCCATGCTGGGGGAAAAGTCAGAGCCTTTAGAGTTGGATACTGGGCTGTTTTGGCCATCTGAGAAAGGGGCCATGTTTGCTCTGAATGTGGCCCAGCCCCTAGCACTGTGGCCTGCACACAGCAGGTACTCAGTAATGTTTGCTTATCAGCTGTGGAAGGTGGGCAGGTGGATTAAACTCTCTGAGCCTTGGTGTTTTCATCTGACCATAGGACTAGTATATAATAGCTGCCTTTATCAAACCCTTTATATTGACGCATTTAGGAGGTAGGGGCTATGGTTAGTCGCGTTGTGCAAAAATGTAAAAAACTTATCCAAGGTCTCACAGCTGGTAAGTGACCAGTATACCTCCTCATACCTTGTTTGAGGACCAAATGTGTGTGTGTGTGTGTGTGTGTGTGTGTGTGTGTGTGTGTGTGTGTATCTAATTCAGAGCAGTCAGTGTTTGGTACATGGTAACTGCCCAATAAATGGTAGTTGTTTTGTTTATTACCGCTGCTGTCCTACTACTGCTCCCAGCATCTCCCCAGGCACTGATCACATCATGTCATACAGTCTTGTCCAATTCTCCCTGAGGCAGGAGATCTCTGTGCACAGGTCTGCCCAGACTAGATGCTAATTACATGCTAAAGGCATGAATACAATGAATGAGGAGGTGACTTTAAACCCAATTTCAACTCCTTAACTAAAAATGTAGTTCCCAGTGAGTATCGAAGACACTTCTATAAAAGCTCATTGTCATTGCTAAGTAAAATTTCATTGTAATCATCTCTGCAGTGTGCAGAGAATTTTTCACATTGGAAAATTCTTTCAAAACTGTAATGTCAGTTGATCCACCCAGACATGTGGTACAGAAGGGCATTGTGACTGTTTTGCAAATATAGTTGGCACCTGTTTTGTGAAGGA
>NW_012103299.1:1518212-1518886 GCF_000951045.1 Mandrillus leucophaeus | reverse complement strand
ATTATAAAAAAAGAAAGCTATTACATAACGACAAGAAGGCCAATAATCCAAGAAGACAGGAATCTGTAATGTATATGTAACTAACAACAACAAAGTGTTAAAAGACATGAGACAAAAACTGATAGAGCTGCAAAGAGAAATAGATGAATACATTATTATAGTTGGAGATTTAAACACCAGAAATTGATAGACCCATCAGGTAGGAACTTTCTTGAATTTGATAGCACTATCAATCAACTGGATATAATAGACATCTACAGACTACTTCATCCAACAACTGCAGATGATACATTCTTCTCAAGATCACATGAAACATTTGCCAAGATAGACCATATTCTGGGTCACAAAACACACTTGAACAAATTTGGAAGAATGAAAATCATACAATATCTTCTCTCAAACCACAGTGGAATTAAACTAGAAATGAATAACAAAAAAGATAACTAGAAAATTTCCCCCAAAACTTGGACATTAAACAACAAACTTTTTTTTTTTTTTTTTTGAGACAGAGTCTCGCTCCGTTGCCCACACTCTGTTGTGTGGCACAATCTCGGCTCACTGCAACCTCCGCCTCCTGGGTTCAAGTGATTCTCCTGCCTTAGCCTCCTGAGTAGCTGGGATTACAGGCGCATGCCACCATGCCTGGCTAATTTTCATATTTTCAGTATAGGCAT
>NW_012103299.1:1513873-1517772 GCF_000951045.1 Mandrillus leucophaeus | reverse complement strand
CAAAACTGTAATGTCAGTTGATCCACCCAGACATGTGGTACAGAAGGGCATTGTGACTGTTTTGCAAATATAGTTGGCACCTGTTTTGTGAAGGAAGTGGTTAATGGAACTTTTGCTAATTGATGTCCAATTCATGCTCTACAACATCCTCTGTGCAATCTGGGGCAAGTCATTTCTCCATTCTGAGCCTCAGTTTCTACATTAACAAAATGTAAGTAATCCTATGTACTCATGTTGACCTAAAGGAAGAAATTTAGGCAAAATTAATATAAGTAGAGAGTTTATTTGGGTTAAATTTGAGGACTGCAACCTGGAAAACACTTCCACGTTACCTTGGGAAGTGCTCCAGAGAATAAAGGAGAGGCCCCAGCTTTAAAAGAAGACAGGGCGAATCAGGAGATAGGGTGATTCCAAAAGGTGTTTCTTGGGAATCCTCATAGGTTAGTAGAAATAACATTGATTAGTAATTGGCTATATATTAATATAGGCTATGAGTTATAATGTCAATGTGCAACATTGTTAGGTTAATTTATAGTTTCTTGGGGCATTAGTGAGTCTAGAGTCCAAATAACAAGTGGCTTCAGGAGATGATTATTTAGCTCAAGGGAGTGGGGTGGAATGTGACTACTGTCTCATTCCAATGCCTCCCTGGGCCTGATAATTTAAAGGGGGCTCACATTCCTCAGATAAAAAAGTTTCTTTGCTTTCTCACCCAATAGAGCTGCTGTGAAGCTTGCATGAGACACTATATATATAGGAGGGCAGTTAATTAGGACCAAACCATCCAAAGAGGATGATGGGAAAAGCTATATGGAAAATAACATCTTAAATGTATCAAAGAGCTAATAAGAGAATAAAGAATTAGCTGACTAAAATCTAGTAAAAAATGAGAACCCAGAGAAGTAAGCTTAATAGGTAAAGCTGTATTTTCCCTAAGGACATTTACTAATCCAGAAGAAACAGTTATAGTCTTGATGGCCTCAGGAAAAAAATATAAGGTCCAGAGTCTACCAAAAGTGGGGCCTGTGATAACTGTTCCTCTTTCCTCCCTTTCAGCTGGGACCCCAAATGGCTACCTCTGAAAGTTATGATGAAGCATAAGTAAATGAACTCCCACAGACTTATAGGTTCTAGTCATCTGGGTCATCCAGAAAACCACAAACCTAGAACTTGAATTAAGGCGGTTCCATGCTGGTAGAGTTCCCAGACTCTTGCTAAAAGCAAACAAAAATCCTTTCTGCAGAAAAATAGTACCATTTTAGGTAACAAATCATTCTTACAAATAATTTTTCAAATCAAATGTCTGGCACACAGTGAAAAATAGTCAGGTACTTAAGGAAATAAGACACCTGAGTGAGAACAACAGAAACACACACAAAACTTTAGTTATTAGAATTGTTAGACACAGACTACAAGGAAAATGTGTATCATGCTTAAAGAAATACTGGGGGGCAAAAAACTATGAGAAACCATACTGTAAATTAAGAAAAATAAAATAAACTTTGAAGGCTAAATAATAAAAAATTAAGAACTTACAGTCTGTTTAATGGTACAATAAATACAGCTGAAGAGAAAATTAATTAACTGGAAGGCAGATCAGAAGAAAGTATCCAGAATGCATCCTGAGAGACAAAAAGACTAAATATATTTAAGAAAGAATGATAAAGCACAGTGAGAACATCTAACTATTGTAATTGGAGTGGAGTTCTAGAAAGAAAGAGAAATATAAAGAGATGATGGCTGAGAATTTTCAGGTCTGTAGAAAAAAACCAATTTGAATATTCATGAATTCAAGAAGCCCAAGTAGGATACAAAAAAAAAAAAAAAATCTATATCTAGGTATATCATAGTGAATCTGAAGAAAACCACAAAGAAAACAATCTTAAAAGAAGCTGGAGAAAAGGGATAGTATTTTCAAAGGAGTGACAGAACAGCTGACTTTTCTCAATAGCAACAATGGAAGCCAGAAAACAGCAAAATAACATCTTTGATGTACTGGGAAAAGTACCCCAAACCCCTAACTTAGTATTCCATACCCAGGGAAATATCCTATAGAAATGGAAGTAAAATAAATGCAATTTTTGAACAAACACTTCCCAGATAATTGGTCACCAGTAGATATTCACTAAAGGTATTCTTCAGAGGAAATAATCCCAGACAGAAGATCAGAAATGAAAGATGAGCAACAAAAGAAAAAAATAGGTAAATTGGGTTTCATAAAATTGAAAATATTTTATGCTTCCAAGAACACTATAAAAAAGAAGACAACCCACAGGATAGGAGAAAATATTTGCAAATCATATATCTTATAAAAATGTATATTTAGAATATATTAAAAACTCTTACAACTCAATAATAATAATAATAAATAACCCAATTAAAAAATGAACAAAGGATCTGAACAGACATTTCTCCAAGGAAGATATATAAGTGGCCAATAAGCACATGAAAATATGTACAATTTTATCAGTCATCAGGGAAATACAAATCAAAACCCTTCAGATACCTCTTCATACCCACTAGAATGGCTAAAATAAAGTGAAAGAATAACATGTTGGTGAAGATGTAGAGAAACTGGCATTTTCATACACTGCTAGTAGGAAAGTAAAATGGCACAGCTACTTCAGAAAAAGTTTGGCAATTCCTCAATAATTAAACATAGAATTACCATATGACTCAGCAATTCCACTCCTAGGTATATGCCCAAGAAATGAAAATACATGTTCTCCCAAAAACACGTACACATATTTATAGCAGCATTATTCATAATAGCCAAAAGGTAGAAACAACCCATATGTCCAGCAATAGATGAATGGTTAAAATTGTGGTATATCCATACAATGGTATGTTGTTTGGCTATAAAAAGGAGGAGGGGGACTTCTAGTTTCTAGTCCATCATATAAGGAGCTTAGAAGTTGCCACTCTGTCTTAACAAGTAAAAAGCTGAACAAACTGAAAAATAACTCTTTGTGGATCTGTAAGAGAAGTGAGGTCACTGGGCAAACTGCTGCCCCCAAACTGGAGAGATAGATAGGTGAATATAGAGAATCACAACTTACCAGAGCAGAAACCCATGAGTAGAAACCTCCGTGAGAGTCAGTGCCAGGACAGGAAAAACTGTAACTGGTGAATTGCTGGAGGCTTAGTGTGGAGTCTTAGTTTGACAGTTAAAACTCCAGGGGAACCCAGTCATAGAGGGACCACCACACTTTTGGGAGTTTTATCTCCAGGAGCTCTACTAGGTCATCACAGTGAAAAATCAGAGAGAAAATCCCCTCATGCTTCCAGCAGGGGAGGGAGAAATGAACCATTTTGAAATACCCCAGAGCAGGGGTCCCCAACCCCCGGACTGTGGACCGGTACTGGTCCATGGCCTGTTAGGAACTGGGCCATACAGCAGGAGGTGAGTGGCAGGTGACCAAGCATTATGGCCTGAGCTCTGTCACCTGTCAGATGGGTGGTGGCATTAGATTCCCATAAGAGTGTGAACTCTATGGTGAACTGCTCATGCAAGGGATTTAGGTTGCATGTTCCTTATGAGAATGAAGTCCTGATGATCTGAGGTGGAACAGTTTCATCCCAAAACTATCCCCTGCCCAACTCTGTCTGTGGAAAAATTGTCTTCCACGAAGCCTGTCCCAGGGGCCAAAAAGGTTGGGGACCACTGCCCCAGAGCATTATGCTCTTAACAGGGGTTACCTGCAGAAGAAACTATTTTACCAGACTCTAATCTGCTGGGCTATGTCAGAGCCTAATTGACCTGGAGAAAGAGAAATACCCAGTTCCAGCCAGCTTTAGTCATCTTGTCACACATGGGGGAAAAAACAAAACTGAGAGGCATTGATGAAGTTCACAGTCCAGAGGTACACGTTCATTAAAAGACTGAGACCTAGGCCACA
>NW_012103299.1:1511775-1512738 GCF_000951045.1 Mandrillus leucophaeus | reverse complement strand
AAAAAAAATAAAAATAAAAACTTTCTCAAAAAAAAAACTGAGGGAATTTGTTGCCAGTAGACCTGCCTTGCAGGAAATGTTAAAAGAAGTTCTTCAGAGAGAAAGAACATACATAGGTTGGAAGCTGGATCTACATAAAGGAAGAGCATCAGAGAACGAATAAGTGAAGGTAAAATGAAAATTTTGGTTTTTCTTAGTCATAACTGATCTAACAGATAAGTTTGTCCAAAATAATAATAGCAACAATGTACTCAGATATATATATATGTGTGTGTGTATATATATATATGCTTATGTATGCTTATATGTAAATGACATGAATGACAGCAATGGTATCAGTGACAGGAAGACAGAATCAGGAATATTTTATTACCATATAGTACTTGCACTATCCACAAGGCAGTATATTTTTATTTGAAAGTGGACATGGATTAGCTGTAAATGTATATTGCAAACTCTAGGGCAACCACTAAAAGAGGTAAACAAAAAAGTATAAATGATATGCTAAGAAAGGAGAGAAAATGGAATTATATAAAATGGTCAATTAAAATCACAAAAGGCACTAAAGTAGGAACAAAGAACAAGGGCAACAAATAGAAAAGAGAAACAAACACAGTAGATATATAGAAAACAGAAACAAACACAGTAGATATATAGAAAACAGAAACAAACACAGTAGATATAATTCAACCAGATCAATAATTACTTTAAACATAAAAATTGGTCTAAGTACACCAATTAAAAGACAGATTGTAAGAGCGAACTAAAAACAAGACCCAAATATATATTGTCTGTAAGAAAACTACTTTAAATATAAACACACATAGATTAAAAGTAAAGGGATGGAGAAATACATATCATGCTCACACTAATCAAAAGAAAGTGGGAGTAGGTATATTAATTTCAGACAGAGCAGACTTCAGAGCAAGGAAAATTATTAGGATAAAGAAGGGTATTACAGGC
>NW_012103299.1:1509238-1511725 GCF_000951045.1 Mandrillus leucophaeus | reverse complement strand
GTATATCCATACAATGGTATGTTGTTTGGCCATAAAAAGGAGGAGGGGGACTTCTAGTTTCTAGTCCATCATATAAGGAGCTTAGAAGTTGCCACTCTGTCTTAACAAGTAAAAAGCTGAACAAACTGAAAAATAACTCTTTGTGGATCTGTAAGAGAAGTGAGGTCACTGGGCAAACTGCTGCCCCCAAACTGGAGAGACAGATAGGTGAATATAGAGAATCACAACTTACCAGAGCAGAAACACATGAGTAGAAACCTCCGTGAGAGTCAGTGCCAGGACAGGAAAAACTGTAACTGGTGAATTGCTGGAGGCTTAATGTGGAGTCTTAGTTTGACAGTTAAAACTCCAGGGGAACCCAGTCATAGAGGGACTACCACACTTTTGGGAGTTTTATCTCCAGGAGCTCTACTAGGTCATCACAGTGAAAAATCAGAGAGAAAATCCCCTCACGCTTCCAGCAGGGGAGGGAGAAATGAACCATTTTGAAATACCCCAGAGCAGGGGTCCCCAACCCCCGGACTGTGGACCAGTACTGGTCCATGGCCTGTTAGGAACTGGGCCATACAGCAGGAGGTGAGCGGCAGGTGACCAAGCATTATGGCCTGAGCTCTGTCACCTGTCAGATGGGTGGTGGCATTAGATTCCCATAAGAGTGTGAACTCTATGGTGAACTGCTCATGCAAGGGATTTAGGTTGCATGTTCCTTATGAGAATGAAGGCCTGATGATCTGAGGTGGAACAGTTTCATCCCAAAACTATCCCCTGCCCAACTCTGTCTGTGGAAAAATTGTCTTCCACGAAGCCTGTCCCAGGTGCCAAAAAGGTTGGGGACCACTGCCCCAGAGCATTATGCTCTTAACAGGGGTTACCTGCAGAAGAAACTATTTTACCAGACTCTAATCTGCTGAGCTATGTCAGAGCCTAATTGACCTGGAGAAAGAGAAATACCCAGTTCCAGCCAGCTTTAGTCATCTTGTCACACATGGGGGAAAAAACAAAACTGAGAGGCATTGATGAAGTTCACAGTCCAGAGGTACACGTTCATTAAAAGACTGAGACCTAGGCCACATGTGGTGGATCGCTCCTGTAATCACAGCACTTCGGGAGGCCGAGGTGGGTGGATCACCCGAGGTCAGGAGTTCAAAACCAGCCTGGCTAACATGGTGAAACCCTGTCTCTACTAAAAATACAAAATTAGCTGGGCGTGGTGGTGCATGCCTGTAATCCCAGCTACTTGGGAGGCTGAGACAGGAGAATTGCTTGAACCTGGGAGGCAGAGGTTGCAGTGAGCCGAGATCACACCACTGTACTCCAGCCTGGGCACCAAAAGCAAAAAAAATAAAAAAGAAGATTGAGACCTAATTATGGAACTATAGAATAGTTCCCCTCCCCCACACCTTATTGCTACATCATTAAAAGCTGATTTACTGCAGTTACTTTTACCTAGTACATCAATCATATCCACCTTTCAACAAGAAATTACAAGACATACTAAAAAGCAAAAACACATTTTGAAGAGACTGGACAAACATCAGGACAAGTCAGATAGGGCTGGAATGTGAAAATTATAAAACAAATAATTTTTTAAAAAATATGATTATGCTAAGGGCTGTAATGAAAAAGGTAGAAGGTATATAATAACAAATGGATACTGTAAGCAGGAGGATGGAAATTCTAAGAAAGAATAAAAAAGAAATTCTAGGCATCAAAAACTGTCACAGAAATGAAGAATGGTTTTGATGGGCTCATTAATAGACTGGACATGGTTGAGGAAAGAATCTCTGAACTGAGGGTATGACAGTAGAGACTTCCAAAACTGAAAGACAAAGAGAAAAAAAATACTGATTCCCACCCCCCACCCACCCAGAACACACTAACCAAGAACAGACTCTGAAGAACTTACAGAAAGGTGTAACATACATGTAATGGGAATATCAGGAGAACAGACAGGAGCAGAAGCAATATTTGAAGCAGCAATGACTAAGAATTTCCCCCAAATTAATGCCAGACACTAAACAGATACATAACGCTCACAGAATACCAAGTAAGATAAACTTCAGAAAAATGGCACCTAGGATATAATACTCAAGTTTCAGAAAACCAAAGATAAATAAAAAAAACTTTAAAAAAAGCCAGAAGGGGAAAAATGCCTTACCCAGAGAAGCAAAGATAAGAATTACATCTGACTTCTCCTCAGAAACCATGCAAACAAGAAGAGAGTAGAATGAAATATTTAAAGTGTTAAGAGAAAAAACTCACCAACCTAGAATTTTTTACCCTATGAAGTTATTCTTCAAAAGTGAAAAAAAAATAAAAATAAAAACTTTCTCAAAAAAAAAACTGAGGGAATTTGTTGCCAGTAGACCTGCCTTGCAGGAAATGTTAAAAGAAGTTCTTCAGAGAGAAAGAACATACATAGGTTGGAAGCTGGATCTACATAAAGGAAGAGCATCAGAGAACGAATAAGTGAAGGTAAAATGAAAA
>NW_012103299.1:1453523-1507395 GCF_000951045.1 Mandrillus leucophaeus | reverse complement strand
TAAATAACATATGGGTCATCGAAAATATCATGAGAAATTGATTAATTGATTGATTGACTGATTGATAAAGTCTTACTCCATCAGGTTGGAGTGCAGTGGTACCATCATGGTTCACTACAACCTCAGCTTCCTGGGCTCCATTGATTCTTCTGCCTCAGCCTCCTGAGTAGCTGGGACTACAGGGGCACACCACCACACCTGGCTAATTTTTGTATTTTTTGTAGAGATGGGGTCTTGTCATGTTGCCCAGGCTGGTCTCAAGCTCCTGGGCTCAAGTGATATGCCCACTGTGGCCTCCCAAAATGCTGGGATTATAGGCATGAGCCACCATGCCTGGCTTTCATGAGAAATTTTAAAAATATTTTGAATGGAATGAAAATGAACATACAACTTATCAAACCTTGTGGAATACAGTAAAAGCAAGGCTTAGAAGAAAATTTACCATATTGAATACATACGCTAGAAAAGAAGACCTAAAATCAATGATGAAAACTTCCACCTTAAAAAACTTGAAAAAGAGCATATTAAATCCAAAGTAAGCAGAAGAAATAACAAAAATTATAGTAGAAATCAGTGAAATTAAAAACAGAAAATCAATAGAGAAAATCAAAATCAAAAGCTGGTTATGTGAAAAGATCAATGAAGGTTATAGACCTCTAGCCAGGCTAACTAAGAAAAAAGATAGAAGATACTTGCTAATATCAGAAATACAGGAGGGGACATTACTCCAGATTTCATGGACATTTAAAAGATAATAAAAGATATTATGAAAAACTATGCCAACAAATTTGATAACCTGGATGAAATGACCAATTCCTTGAAAGACACAATCTGCCACAACTTACATGAGCAAAAAAGGACAATCTGAATAGGACTATATCTGTTAATGAAATTGAATCAATCATTAATAACCTTGCAAAACAGAAAGCACCAAGTCCAGATGGGTTCACTGGTGAATTCTACCAAGCATTTAACGAATAAATTATATAAATTATCTACCATCTTTTTCAGAAGATAAAACTAGACAGAATACTTCCTAACTCTTTCACTCACTCTAGGTGGTCAGCATGACCTTAATACCAAAACCAGACAAAGACATTACAAGAAAACTACAGACTAGTATATCTCATGAACATAAATGTGAAAATCCTCAACAAAACATTGGCAAATTGAATAAAAAATGTATAAAAATTAAATTTATAGCACACCACCAAGTGGAATTTACCCTAGGTATTCAAGGCTGGTTCAACATTCAAAAAAATCAATTAATGTAATAAACCACATCAACAGGCTAAAGAGGAATATCACATGATCGTATCAATAGGTGCCGAAAAAGCATTTGACAAAATTCAACACCCATTCATGATAAAAACTTTCAAAAAACTAGGAATAGAAATTTACTGAACTTGATAAAGAGCATTTACAAAAAAACCTACAGCTAATATCATACTTAATGATGAGAAATTAGACACTTTTCTTCTAAGATGAGGAACAAGGCAAGAGTATCCCCTCTCCTTTTCAATATCATACTGGAAGTCCTATCTAATTCAATAAGACAAAAAAAGGAAATAAAAGGTATATGCACTGGGAAGGAAGAAATAAAATTATCTTAGTCCATAGATGATGTGATCATTTATACAGAAAATCCTCCCTCCCAAAATTGACAACAAAACTCTTGAAACTAATAAGCAATTATACCAAGGTTGCAAGATACAAAGTTAATATACAAAAGTCCATTTTTTTAATATTGAGCAAAAAACAAGTGGAATTTGAAATTTTAAAAATTACTATATGCATTAGCACCAAGAAAAATGAAATGCTTAGACATAAATCTAACAAAATATGTACAAGATCTATATGAGAAAAAATAGAAAACTCTGATGAAAGATATCAAAGAAGTAAATAAGGGGAAGGATATTCCAAGTTCATGGATAAAAAGACATAATATTGTCAAGATGTCAGTTCTCCCCAGTTTGATCTATAGATTCAATGCAATCCCAGTCAAAATCCCACAAATTATTTTGTGGATATTGACAAATTGATTCTCAAGTTTATATGGAGAGGCAAAAGACCCAGAATAGCCAACTCGATATTGAAAGAAAAGAACCCCATCAGAGGACTGACACTATTTGACTTTAAGACTTGTGATAAAGCTACAGAAATCAATATAGTGTGATATTGGTGAAAGATTAGGCAAATAGGTCAACGAAACAGGTTAGAGAGCCCAGAAATAGACCCACATAAATAGTGTCAACTGATATTTGACAAAGGAGCAAAGGCAATACACTGGCACAAAGATAGTCTTTTCCACAAATTGTGCTGGAACAACTGAACATCCACATGCTACAAAATGAATCTAGACATAAGTCTTACATCTCCCACAACAATTAATTCAAAGGATCATAGAAGTGAATATAAAACACAAAACTACAAAACTCCTAGAGGGTAATATAGGAGAAAAATCTAGGTGATTTTGGGTATGGCAATGACTTTTAGGTCCAACACCAAAAACATAATTCATTAGATAAATAATAAGTCAAACTGTATTAAAATTAAAAACTTCTACTCTCCAAAAAATAATGCCAAGAGAATGAGAAGACAAGCCACAGACTAGAAGAAAATATTTGCAAAACACATCTGATAAATGACTTATTCAAAATATACAAAGAACTCTTGAAGCCCAACAGTAAAAAATAAACAACCCAATTTAAAAATGGGCAAAAGGCCTGAACAGACATCTCAACAAAGATATATAGATAGCAAGTAAGCATATGAAAAGGTGTTCTACATCATGTCATTATAAAAATGCAAATTAAGACAATACTACTACCACTACATACCCAATAGAATGGTCAAAATGCAAAACACTGACAATACCAAATGCTGATGAGGATGTGGAGCAACAGGAATGCTCATTCATTACTGGTGGGAAAACAAAATGGTACAGTCATTTTCGGAAGACAATTTGGCAGTTTCCTCACAGAACTAAATATACTCTTACCATACAATTCAGCAGTCATACTTCTTGGTACCTCCTCAAATGAATTGAAAAGTTATGTCCACCCAAAACCTGCACATAGAAGTTTATGGTAGCTCCTATACATGGAAGTTTATGGTAGTTTTATTCATAATTGCTAAAACTAGGA
This sequence comes from Mandrillus leucophaeus, assembly GCF_000951045.1. NCBI lineage: Eukaryota > Metazoa > Chordata > Mammalia > Primates > Cercopithecidae > Mandrillus > Mandrillus leucophaeus. The sequence goes on along the minus strand of NW_012103299.1, from coordinate 1,504,249 downwards.
AGCAACCAAGATGTCCTTTGGGAGGTGAATGGATATATAAACTGCTATATATCTAGACAGTGGGATACTTATTAAACACTAAAAAGAATTGAGCTATCAAGTCATTAAAAAACATGAAAGAAACTTAAATGTATATTACCAAGTAAAAAAAACCAATCTGAAAAGGCTATATATTATATGGCTCCAACTACATGACATTCTGGAAAAGACAAGGTTATGGAGTCCCTACAAAGATTAGTGACTGCCAAGGGCCTGTGTGGAGGGATGGACGAATAGCAGAGCACAAAGGATTTTTTTAAAGGCAGTTGAAACTACTATGTATACTACAATGGTGGATATATGTCATTTTACATTTGTCAAAACCTATAGAATGTACAACTTCAAGAGTGAATCCTAATATAAACTATGAACTTTGGGTGATAATGATGTGCTAATGTAGGTTATTAAATTGTAAAAAATACACCATGGTGGTATGGGATGTCACTAGGAGGGGAAATTTTGCATGAGTGAGAACAGGCAGTGTATAGAAATCTAGGAACCGGGACTAAATGAGAATCTCTATACTTTCTGCTCCATTTTTCTGTGAACCCAAAACTGCTCTAAAAGTAAAGTTCATTATTATTTTTTTTTTTAAAAAAGAAATGAAGTCCTGATACATGCTACAACATGAATGTACCTTGAAATGGTTTTGCTAAGTGAAAGAAGTCCATCATCAAAGTTCACATATTATATGATTCCATTCATATGATAGTCCAGAGTAGGGAAGTCTATGGAAACAAAAGGGAGTGGTGGAGAGTAAGGGGTAATAGCTAATGGGTACAAAGGTTTTTTTTGGTTTTTTTTTTTGTTTTTTTTTTTGAGGTGATTAAATGTAATAAAATTGGCTGTAGTGATGGTTGCACACAGAAATCTACTGAACTTTACACTTTAAGCGGGTGAATTTTATGGTATGTAACTGAAACTCAATTAAGTTGTTTTAAAAAGGTAAACATAACCTTAACACTAGCATAACACAAAGGAAATGAAAGAAGGAATGAACAGCAAACAAAGTGGTAAATATAAATGAACACCAATGGAGCCTTAAAAATATGTGTAGAATTAAAATACACAGCAACTATAATACAAAAGTTAGGCAGGGGACAAATGGTGTTAACATGTTCTAAAGTCTTTCTACTATTTGTGAGGAAGATAAAAATACAAATCAATTAGACACTGATAAGTCAAGGATGCATGGGTAAGCACTAAAAAGGTATATGACTTCCAAATTAGAAGAGAAAAAAATCCCAAAAAAGTCAATATATAAGAGAAAATGAAACAGTTATAGGCAGGAAAAAGAACTGTTAGCAATTATATTAAATGTGAATGGACGAAACTATTCTCTTAAAAGATTAACACTATCAGACCAGGGAAAATATAAAACCTAACTATATGCTATTTATAAGGGTCACATCTAAAACATAAGAATACAGAATGGTTAAAAATAAAAAGATAGAAAATGAAATACTATAGGAGTGCTGAGCAAGGGAAAACTGATGTAGCTGTGTTAAATTCCTATAAAATAGGCTTTAAGAACACACAAGTGTTCATAGCATAATTTGTAATACCCAAATATGAAATCATCCAAATATTCACTGAGAGTACAATGGATAAATTGTAGTATATTCATACAATGCAAATCAATGAACTACAACTACTCACAACCTCGATTCTTAAAAATATAATGTTGAGCAAAATGGAGTAAGGCACAAAAGAATACATATAGTATGAATCCATTTTTTAAAGCATTAAAAAAACAGGCAAAACTAACGATTTTATTTAGGGAGGAAGAACTAGGTGTTTATGAAGGCCCCATTCAGCCTGTCCACATTAAGGGTTCTTCCTGCAGAAATACAAGATTTGTGGCAGGCTCTATATCTGGATGGGCTCTGCCCATGGTAATGAAGGGCCAGGGTAAGGAGGGGAACTTTAAAGGCCAGGATGAGCCTAACAACCACATAAAAATTGAGGCTTCTTTGACCACTTATTGCTAAGGGCAGAGAAGGTCTCAAGGGAAGGGATGATAAGGGTGAAGCCAGAGAGGAGAGAACAGAGCCCTTCTTACCTTCCTGGCCTGTACTGTCTGGCCCCAAGGTGCCAGTACTTGGTGCCTTCTTGGGCCACCCTTTGGGCTGGTGTGGCCATATTTAGTATCATATGACTCTCATTCCCAGCTGACTCATCCACTGCAAGCTTGGGATCCTGGACTCCACAGCATGTAGAATTAAAGGTGCGTGGGCCAATTTACCTGCTAGTGCATTGAACAAGGGAGATCTCAATACCTGAATTGCAGGAGCAATTAGGATAATACAATCTCAGGCTATTTCTATAGTTAGGTTGGCTCAGAGTGGAGTTTCAGTAGGAACAGGATTTTCCAATAGTGGCTTCAGCTGAGTCCCCCAAAGCTGATCTTTTCCCTTATCTCCTGTGTCTGATTTTGGCTACATCTGCAGCTGGTTGGGGAGTGTGCCTAAGTGAGTGCTTCCACTCAGACCATCTGATGCTTCAAGTGGCAAAAGCAGAAACTGCTGGTGACATTTTATTTGACCTAGTGATTCTTACAGGGTGAAAGTGATGCATGGCTTCCCTCCCTCCTGCTCTCCTGCATCATCTCCTTTCTTCCTGCCCTCTCTTCTTTTTTAACTCTTGATTAGCATTAGGATCTTAGTTGCATATTTGCAACTGTTATTACAGAAATCAGTCTGGACTTACTTGTGCAAAAAAAAGGGTTTATTGCAAGGATCCTGGCTTGGCAGCTTGTAGAAGGACTGAGGGAAAGGCTGGTGGGTCAAGGACACACAGAGATGTCATCCTCAGATCTGTCCTGGCTGCCACTGGCCACTGGTCCATTGGACTTGCAACTCCATTCTGCTGCAGCCCAGTACTCAAGATCCCAGATGCCACCAACTTTGTGATAAAATAGCAAGGATTTCTGCTTCTCTCTGTCCCACATAAGTGTTTGTGTCCCAGATGGAGTCACTGGACAGGCTGGCTGAATTGCAGGGGCCAGGAAAACATATGTCTGGCCCATTCGGCTTCTGCAGAGAGAGGTGAGGCTCAATAGGACTTATACAGTGGCTGTTTCTTCAAACCCACGAAGGGGCTCTGATGTTGGGCACACAAAAAAGTGATAAGCACAGACTACAGTGTGGTACTTCCAGTGCTGGGCACTCAGGGTGAGAGGAGAGTCAGGCATAGCCCCTGCCACCAGATGGGATACCGATGCATGATACATTGCAACATGGAGATCAAAGGGCCACCAAGTTAGCACAAAGGACAAGGAATCCAGCCTCAGTTTCCCCATCTGTAAAATGAGAGTAGTAGTCATAGTGCTTGTCTCATATCGCTGTTGTGAGGAATAAAAATAGTGTATGTAAAGCACCTTCTATTGTATGGGCATGTGTTGGGCCCTGGACTAATGGCAGGTGTTGGCATTAAAGAGGTCGTTCAGCACAGCGGTTGGGAATGTTGTCATTCTCGCTTTGGGGCCCCATGGCCCTTCTTCAGATACAGAATAGTGGAGCAGTAAAGACCATCGGCTCTGGAGCCAGACTGAAACCCAGTTCTCACTCATACTAGTTAGGGGGCTTTGGCTGACATACTTTAAGTGGCCATGTCTCAGTTTCCCTATCTGTAACGTGGGAGTGGTCATGATATCTCACACAGTTGCTATGAGGATTACACAAGTAGCAGCTTTAAAAGGTCTCTGAGGCCGGGCACGGTGGCTCACGCCTGCAATCCCAGCACTTTGGGAGGCAGAGGCGGGTGGATCACAAGGTCAGAAGTTCAAGACCAGCCTGACCAATATGGTGAAACCCCATCTCTACTAAAAATGCAAAATTAGCTGGACCTGGTGGTGTATCCCTGTAGTCCCAGCTACTTGTGAGGCTGAGGCAGGAGAATCGCTTGAACCTGGGAAGTGGAGGTTGCAGTGAGCCGAGATTATACCACTGCACTCCAGCCTGGGCAACAGAACAAGACTCCTTTCCAAAAAAAAAAAAAAAAGTCTGTGAATAGTGCCTGGCATGTGGTTACAATCTTAAATAAATGTTAGTGATTTTTATTTTTCAGAGACCTATTATGGGCACAAAGCCCTGACAAACTCCAGACAGCCCTGTTTTGGATGCAGACAACAATCACACATGACAACTCAAGAGGAGTGAGGTATGGAGCTAGTGAAGGCTGAGCATGCTGTTCCGACTCTACGTCAGCAGCCTCAAGCCTCCGGGGCACAGCCCGTGTGTGCCTGCAACCCCGCTGGATGCTGCCAGCTTCCACCAAGGTCCTACTGATCCCTACCGGCCTGTTCCGCACCCAAGCCTGCCATCTTGGTTTGGCCTTATCACAATTTCCACAGCACACCTGTCTTGCTCAGCATTTTGAATTCCAACAAAGACCTGAGGGGTAATAGATTCAAGTGCCAGCTGGCCCTCTGCCATCTCGCTCAGTCCCGTTCCCCAGACAGCCCTGGGCTCTTTCCTTGTTGGTTGCAGGGCAGTGTGGTCTAATCTTTCTTTCCAAGTCTTTTCTTGGGAGCAGCCTTGCCATCTAGTCTGCCTTCCCCGTACTCTAGGACAGTGCTTCTCAATCAGGGATGATCTGGTATTCCAGGGGACATTTGGCAGTGTCCAGAAACTTTTTTTATTGTCACAATGGGGGCTGGAGTTAGGGAAGTGCCACTGGTATTTGCAGGTAGAAATTGGGGATGCTGCTAAATATCCTATACTATGCACAGGGCAGTCTCCTACGAGGAAGAATTTTCCAGTCCCAAGGCGAAGAAGCCCCATTCTAGGAACCGTACTGAATGAAATGGTCTATATCTTGTTACAGTACAAAAGTATAAAGAGGAAAGCAAAAATGTCCCCCAATCTTACTATCCAGAGACAACCAGTCTTCATTTTGGTATCATCCCTCCGATCTGCATATTTACATGTAGATTTATGGATGTGTATAATTTGACAGAAACATGCTCATGCTATATGTGCTGTTTTGCAACCCATTTTTTTTTTCACTCAGCAACATATGATGGGTGTCTTTCCACTGTAAACAAATGTAAATTTGCAACATCTTTTTTAGAAGGCTGCACGGCATTCCATAGTAGGGATGTAACACTTTATTTAGACAATCCCTTATTGATGGATATTTAGATCACTTCCAGTATTTTGCTCTTATAAACAACACTGTGATGAATATCCTTGTATATACATCCTAGTGCACTTGTCTGAGTAAATCCTTAAGATAAATTCTAAGAGTGGAATTGCTGGCCAAAGAATAACATGCCCTTTTTGGACTTTTGATACTTAAGGCAGAACTGCCACTTTAAGGCATATTAACTTACACGACTTCCAGCAGGGCACTGGAGTACCTATCTCTCTGCTCCTTCCTCCACACTGGATATTATAAATAGTCTTAATCTGCAAAAGCAATTGTTTAAAGCATTAGCAGAGAAGAGCCAGGAATGTTCAAAGCACAGTGTCTGCATTTCTCTTTGGCTGTTGAATCCTGGGATTTGAGGTATCCCTTCTGGAGCCTGATTTTATTTTCTCTCCCTGAGCCCCCCTCCCTTTGTGGACTCCTCAGCCAGGCCAGAGCAGAAAGAGGAATTTGGAGAACAGACCGGGGGCCCCACTTTTGGGCTACTGCTTCCTGGTCCTGTGGACCTCTCTGTGTGGCTGAGAACTCTCCTCTCTTCCTCAGTGGCTGCTCTGCTCCCTGGCAGTGAAGGAATCAGGGGTGTGTTCCCGCTGGGGCCTCCTCTACCTATGGCCTTAACCATCTCTATCTACGGGGCCATATCAATCTATGGCCTTAACTATAACCATCTCTGTCTATGGGGCCATCTCTATCCATGGCCTTAACCAACTCTATGGGGCCATCTCAAACTATGGCCTTAACCATCTCTATCTATGGGGCCATCTCCATCTATGGCCTTAACCCGAAGCCTCCCCTATTCTTTGTGCTCAGCGGGGCTGCTCCCTATTCCTGGTGAAGTCTTACATAATACTAGCTCATATGGACACAGCGGTTTCAAGCTTAGAGTGTGTGGGGTTTCTTTTGTTCCTGGTTTCCATGATTCCTCCGAAGAGCCACACGAAGTGGTTATAATTCTTGCCCTTAATTTTCTCAATGCAGTAACTGAAGCTCAGAGAGAGGAAATGCTTGACCTAATCCCACTGCAGGTGAGCAGTAGAGCAGGTGGGATTTGAACTTGCACCTTCTGTTTTAACACATACCCAGGATTTGTTTAAATGAGGTATGGTAAGACCCACAGCTGTCACGAAGGACGAAGTGTTTACACTCACACAGCTTCCAGCAGGGCGCCAGAGTACCTGTCTCTCCGCCCCTTCCTCCACACTGGATAGTATAAATTCTCTTAATCTGCAAAAGCAATTGTTTAAAGCATTCTAGGTCCCTAGAAACAGGAGACATCGCACGCCAGGCAAGGCCACATGGGGAAGAGCCAAGGTCCAGCAGGAGGTAGAAGGAATGAGGGAAGGGGTTGTCCAAAAGTCTTGATTGTGGTTTCCATGGGAAAAAATGGGTGAGACAGGTTAAGCAGGTTTAGGACTAGCCGGTTTGAATAATTTCAGTGGGCTCCAGGGTGTAGGGACTGCCTCTTGTAGTCTGATACTTGGCCCTGGATTGATTAGGGCAGGAGGATATGGGAAGAGGGGGCTTGATATGGGAAGAGTTTGATGGGTAGCTGGAAAAAAATCAAGCCCAGTTGGGCTAAATTGATTGATATGCATATGGAAGGGACACTTGCAAAGAAGGCACACTTGTTTGCTATCTCCAAAAACTGGCTAGCCCTGGGAAGGGCAGCCTCTCCCCACTCAGTGGGGCCACAGATGCCAGAGCATCACGCATACAGAAAATAAGAAAACACGCACCTCCCAACTCCGTGGTGCTGGGCTGAACCAATCTCGGCTCAGCCTGCGCACTTTTCTGCTCCCCATACCCATTCTGTGGGTCTGGGATAGCTTTCCTAGAGAGAAACCTTCTGTCCAAATGACCTCCACATATTGAGAGTCTCCTGGGGTGGAACGCTATCAGTGTACTATTTTGCTTCATGCTGGTAATGACCCTGGAAGGAAGCAGTCATTATTCCTGTTTTTCCGGTGAGTCCTGAAGAGGGGAAGTGGTTGGATCCAGGGCACGCAACTGAGTTGGACCAGGTGTCCTCACTCCGGGGCTTTCGCTCAAAGAGAAGGAGCTTGCAACGAATGCCTGTTTCACATAGAATAGGAAAGAGGGGAAGGTATTTAAGAAAGTTACCTTGCACATTTATCACAGCTGCTGATAGAGGAGCTGGTTTTAGCTGACGGAACTTCTTGCTGTTTGGCTTTGAGGCTCTCACCAACAAAAGCCTGTAGAGAGGCTGCTTGGTTTGTCCCCGGTCTTGTTCACACCTCCAGCCCTGTCTCCCTCAAGTCCATGCCTGATATCTTCCCTCTCCCCTAAACTTATCTGTCCAATGCTCTGCCATTTCAGGAGCTTGTGTCAGTAGGAGCCAACTGAGGTGAGGTTGTTTGCAGGGAACAGAAACCAAACTCAAATGGGATTATGCCAAAAACACGGACATTATTGGCTCCTCATAGCCAGTCTGAGGAAAGGTCGGGAATGCAGCTGGCCTTAGGGCCTCATGTGCCACTCGCTACTCCCAACTTTGCCTTTCTCTCTGGCTCTGGCTCCAGCTCTGGGCTCTGTGGCTTCACATCCTTCCAGGTCCATGGCCCAAGGGACAAGAAGAGTTTCTCCAGCAAATCTTGTGAGAAAAAAAAATCCCAGAGAAGACCTCTGATTGGCCCACTTTGGGTCACATGTCCTTCTCTGGACCAGTCAGTGGCCAGGGGAATGGAATGCTATGATTGGTCTAGACTGAATCACAGTGCTACCTTTATGGGGAGCAGGGCTAAGATTTGTTGCCAAGAGGAGAAGTTCCTGGGGGTATATTTTGGATAATTGAAGACAATATGCTTTTGACTGTCTTACCAAGTAACATATTCACACTTTCCTAAGGGACTTCTGAGGATAGAATGCCCTAATGCAAGGAAATGGAATGGTGGGAATTTCAGGCACTATGACAGGAATTTAATGGAAATATTTTTGGCTTGGGAGAAACTTGGCTTCTAAGCTTGAAAATGACTCCATCCTTTTTTTTTTTTTTTTTTTTTTGCCAGCAGTGCCCCACCAGCAAATTACCAGAGTGAAAACTAGTATGTATATACTGTATTTTAGAATGGTGTGGGAGTTTATGTTTCTGAAATTAGAATGCATCTTATAATTGAAGTGCATATTTAATGTGTTACCAGGCAATAGACTGTATTAGTTAAAAATGAGAGATCTTTCATTGGATGAATTTAGTTCAAATCTTGGTTCTACCAGTTCCAAGCTGTAGAAAAGTTAAATCAAATGACTTAACTCTGCAGCAACCTCCATTTTGTGTATGCAAAATGATGCTGGTAACAATATCTACCTCGCCTAGTTATTGTGAGGAGTAAATTAAAAAACAGTATGATTGAGCATAATGCCAGACACACAGAAAAGCCTCAGCAAATATTAGCTGTTGTGTTATGTATCTAATATTTGTAAACCTGCAAGCTAAAATTGTAAACCTATAAGCTAAACTCAAATCAATGGTTTAGAGTAAGGGTTCTTGATTGGAAGCTGCAGAAATGGACTTTTAAAGAGAAAGGGGACTTTTAGAAGGCATATCAGGGCTCATAGAATTGATGGGAGGCTGTAGACTCAGGCTTGATAAATGGGCAGAACAAAATAGATCTAGGAGGGGATAAAGAATCAGGAAACACAGTAACAGTCAGAATCAGAAACCACTCTAGATATCTCAAACAGTAGGTATTTACTACAGGGAATTCATTACAAAGATGTTGGAAGGGCTGACAAGCGAAAGAGAAGACTCACAAGGAAGAATAAGGCTGTTTCCTACAGGACAGGAAGCTGCCACCACTCCCTGGGCTGGCGCCTGAGAGCCCACATGCCCCACTGAGCTGCTGGAGGTGCCACTGTTCCTGCTGTTAAAACCTCCTTACTGTAACTGGGTTGGAATCCCAGGGCCATACTCCTGCAGATACAGCTGCAACTACATCGATGCTACTGGAAGTCCCCTGCAGTTATGCTCAGTTGTTTGCTGCTGCTGCTGAAAGCCATTGCCAGAAACCTGAAAGAAATGGCTTCTCCCTTCTTCTACCTTCCAACTGCCTGTGAATGTGTCCCATTGGCAGACCCTAATAAAAGGTCATTGCAAGGGAAACTGGGAGAGAAAGTTTGCAGATTCCCAACCCTGATGGTACAGAGGAGGTAGCACGGGGGAGTGAGGAGGTGAGAGGCATGGACACCACTTAGTTTTTGTCCTTATCAGGCATAGGGTGGCCGAGGCACTTTTGTCCTGACCATGGGTGTCCCTCTGGCACTTGGGACTTTGAATGCCAAGCTCTACATAGGAGCACTTCACACACCCTGGTCAACAGGGAGTGGTGAGAGGGAGAGTAGATCCCCATTTAGATTTGGGGGAGGCGTGGGGGCCCTGAATCTTCCAGGAGCATACACAGTGTCGGGGGGTTCCCAAACTGAGGTGGTGGGCAAGGTTCTGAGAAGCCTCCCAAAGGACAAATATTCAACTTGATGAAGCACCTCACAATCAACAGAGATTAAAACACTAGGGATGGTGCTGCCATCTTTACTAGAAGGACAAAGTAGTGACAAGACATTGGGTGAATGTCAAGAGGCAGGAGCTGGCTAGTGACCCCCTAGGAAAGTGGCGAGGGTTAGAACTGCCACTACACAAGTCCTTCAAACCTGCGTCTGGCTTCACTGTGTGTGCAGAGCGCTGAAGGAGGGGCCAGAGGAGCTGGGTCTGCTGATGGCCACTCCAGAGGCAGGCTCAGGGCAGGCCCATCGGCACCACAGCAGGAACCAATAGCAAGCCCTCGGCGGGCACCAGGCCAGTGCTTGCCACGTACTCCTCAGGTAATCCTCGTAGAACACGTCAAGCACACACTATTACCATCTCATTTTATAGAAGTGGAAACTGAGGCACAGAGCTGTGAGATAAGTTATCTAAAATCACACAACCATTAAGAGGAGAAGCCAGAAGTCACCTATAGAATCTGGAATCTGTTTGATTCCAGAGCCTGTTTACTGATTTTAGGGGTTGGGAAGGTTCAGTAACTCCTTTAGGGTTTTCTAAGCTATGGGTGGAGAAACGTGGACATCTTGGTGGGGGTGGGGAAATTCAGCCTACCGATCCTCAAAAATGCGTTTGAGTCCTTTATTCATTCAAGTAATAAGAAGTGAAACTGAAAATTTCAGATGAAGCTCCATGACACAATAAATATCAGAAACTAAATTACATGGCGAGATGAGTTCCCCTGGGCACTTATGAAATGATTCATCCAGCTCTGGTGACCTGACTCTTCAGCCCCTCACTCACATGGAGGCTGTAAAAAGGGAGGGAATGAAGCTTGAGAGAGGAGCTGGGGCCAGAAGCCCCACTCTATCCCAAGAGCACCTTTTCTTTTACTTCAGGTCAAGAGAGAGGAATTTCAACAGACCACTTGGAGGGCTTCACCCCTGTCCCTTGAAGTCAGGGGATACAGTAGTGGGCAGTGTCTGGCTCTCGCTTGGAAAATCTGCAAGTTAAGACTATCTTAGTGATTTCACTGACTGCCCTGACAGCAGACGTGAAGCGAGGTTGTGGGTGCATTGGGATTGGCCACCGTCTCGAGTTTCTTGGGGGAGGCATACATGGACATTTCCCATGGATTAGATGGGGGCCATAGGCCAAAGGGCTGGAAGGAGACCATCCGAGGTCTGTCCAAAAGGCCCCCTCCCCAGGAGAAGGTGAGCTCTTAGCAGTTGGAAGCTGGAGGGGGCAGCTGATTCCGAAAGGCTATCGATAGAGGAAGCCATGAGACTCAAGAGATGACATCACCCACATTGAGGGCCTAGCACTGGGGGGGGTCTCTGAAGAACTCACAAAAGCACTCACACGAGTCAGCTTTAAGCTTGCGAGCAGAGGACAGTGTCAGGCAGTCCGCATCAAGTGGAACCTCTCCTGCCCCCGTTTACCTCCCCTCCCTTCTCCCTGCCATCCCCATCCTAGTGCAGAACAGTCACAGCAGCTGGCGAGGGAGATGGGGGTGAGCGGGAAGGAAGAAACGGGCCTACCTTACCCTCTTCACAGAAGCCAGGCAGTGTTCCTGCAGCGGGAGGCGGCTTTCAGCCAAGCATCCTGTAAGCATTTCCAGGGCACCTGGTTGACACCAGGCCCAGCTTGGGCGTGAAGTAGGGTCATGGGTGAAAGTGAAACGAAGCTGTAACTCCAGCAGAGCCCCTGCCATCTAGAAGCTCCCATTCTAGCCTAAGAGGCTGGCATAGACAAGGCACTTACAGAATGGTGGGATGCACAATAACAAAGGCTCATATTCACTGAGTACGTACTCTATGTGTCGGCACTTTGCCTGAATGCTAACTCAATCCTCCTAACAACCTCTAGATCAATAGTGCTGTGCCCGTTTTACAAAAGAAAACCTTGGAGCTCAAAGAGGTTATGTGGATTTGAACTCAGTGCTGGCTGACTCCAAATGTGTGGTTTTTTTGTTTTGTTTTGTTTTGTTTTTTTGAGGCAGTCTCACTCTTTTGCCCAGGCTGGAGTACAGTGGTGTAACCTCTGCCTCCCCGGGTTCAAGCAATTCTCTTTCCTCAGCCTCCCAAGTAGCTGGGATTATAGGTGCCCACCACCACCCCTAGCTAGTTTTTTGTATTTTTAGTAGAGACAGGGTTTTGCCATGTTGGCCAGGCTGGTCTCAAACTCCTGACGTCAGGTGATCCACCCACCTTGGCCTCCCAAAGCGCTGGGATTACAGGCGTGAGCCACTGTGCCCGGTGCAAATGGCACGTTTTTAACCACTCTGCTATAACAGTGCACAGAGGAGGCACCCAGGGTGGGTGGGGTGTGGAAGAATGGGGTTTGGGAGGATGTGCTGATAACAGAGAGAAGTGCATTCCAGAAAATTGAATCAGCATTTTCAAACGCTGTGTAATTGTGTGGGTGCAAGACACTGTTTGTGTAGCTGCTAATTAGCATTGATTGAGCACTTACTGCATTTCAGGTACTTTTCTTGCATTTAATCCTCACAGCTTGCTGTGTATTCTCACCGACATTTTTTATAAAGGAGGGATCTTAGGCTCGGGGAGTTGTAGCCCAGAGACCCACAGACAGTAGAGGAGAGAAACCAGAACTAGCAGTCAGGTCTGTCTCAGACTAGCCGTGTTCTCTCCACTACACCAGCCATGTGGCTGGAAATTAGCATCAATAGGAAAGGACGGGGATAGCTGACTTTTGAGGGGAGTTCTGGCTGACCCATTCAACCCCTTTTTTGGAACTAGCCCCGTAATTTGTTTTTAGGAAACCATAGCTCCCCAATCGTCCATCCTCTTGCTTTGAGGGGGACCCACCCTACTCTCTGCCAGTCAATATACTGACTGCCCCTGGCCACACGACTGATTGGGTCAGAGATGGGCACGTGACCCCAGCTGGTCCAATCACAGGGAGTTCTGGGGCTTGAAAAGGTGCTTCTGGGCGGAGGATTTCTTCCTGCCTGCCCTGGGGGGGCTGGGCGTGAGGTTCTCTCTTTCTTCTTCTTTTTAGCTTGCAAGCATTTATTTTATTCTATTCACACTGTACTGTTGTTATACAACCTGCAAACAGTACAAAAGACTAATCCATGTTTCAATGCCAGGTCAGAGCCAAGTTGCAACAAAGGAAGACAGCACGGACAGATACAAGAAGAGCTTAGGTGTCCCGTACAAGCCACAAGCCTCACTGTCACGTGAAGTATTTAAAGCTGTAAATATCACCACAGGAAAATCTCTGGTCTTTGCAGGAACCACGCAGAGGTAGGGGTGGGAGGAGGCCTAGGCTACAGCTCAACTGGTGTGCAGAGTGGGGGAGGGGGGCCCATGAGTGGGGGCAGAATCCTGGGTCCTAACGTGGGCATCTGGTGGGCAGCAGGGTCCCTGACCGAACCCGGCAGGCAGAGCCACTGTGGGGGGATCACGTGTTCTCTTTAAGCCGACAGACCATGCTATAAATGAAACTAGACAGAGTCAGGGACTACTTGTACTTTCTCTAATAACCGCCCACCAGACTCACAGACAGAGTGTCCCAGGTGGGTCATCAGGCAACTGCACTTCATGTCACAGTAATAAACAGGAGGCTGATATTACAGTGAAAAATTCAGCGTGGACGTTTCTGTGGGATGGCACAGTGCTTATCACTCGGAATAATGAGGCATTCCTTTCAGTATCTCGAAATGCCAAGTCCTTTCCAGCCTGGGGCTTTGGCACACCCAATTTTTGCCTGGACTGTTTGTTCTTGCCCCATATCTTCCCCCAGATCCCCTTATCCAGATCCCCCATGAATGTTGCTTTTCCCTGGAGCCTCCCTGGACCCCTGAGGCTGGGCTGGCAGCCCCTGCCCCTCGGCTTCCATTGTTCCTGGCTACCAAGCAGAGGTCAGCCTGCCTTGTAGCCAGGCTGTGAGCTTTCCAAGAGTAGGGACACCTTCCCTCGTGGTCTCTCCTCTGTCTTCGGTGCCTAGCCTAAGTGCCTGACACATGCTTGTTGCCTGATTACATAAACACAGGGCAGGAATTGTGGCTGATTCATCACTGGGTGGGCATCACCCAGGGCTGGCTTCATGGGCTTGTGACCAGTGCCATCACATAAGGCCCTAGAAAGATGGGGCCTTGGTCACCACGTGTGATGTCACCATCATTGTCTTGAAATTTTTAATAATTTTTTTGAATTTGTGTTTTGTAAGTGAAGTCTGATGGGACCCCTGAGCATGCTTTAGGGACTTGGAGCCTCAGCTCTAGCACAGTCCTGCCTTCCATCACCTCCCCAGGGTGGGTCAGATACCCATCCCTCCACCTCCACCCGCCTGCCCCTGCCCTATGACTGCGGCTGTCCTCCACTCAGCAGGCACACAGAGGATTAGGGGCAGGCATGCACACTTGGTGGCATCTTTCAGTGGGGCATGGCCCGGGGTTAAGCACCACAGTGCATCTGGTGAGTGGCCAGCTGGAGGCTGTGTCTCAACAAGGTCCAGCCTTTGGCCCACCCCGATCCAGGTCCCCAGGGCATGTTGGCCTGGAGCATTAAAGATTCCCAAGGATCCCTGTCTGCGGTGGGTTGGAGAATAGGCTGTGGGAACAGGCAGGCTTGGCTCAGCTTCCCCAGACCCCGCCCTAGCCAGGGCAGGTCTTGTCAGTCCAGTCACTGGCTGAGGGTGAACCCAGCTGCCCTCAGACTCAAACAAGCCTGTGTGTCCCATGCGGCAGGGTAAGGCCCCAGGCACTTGTGAACTTCTGTCCTCTCCCCGCTAGTATCCCCCATACCAGAGAGAGTATCCCTGTACCCAGGAATGCTCCAGCAGCTGGCTCTGTGTCAGGTGTGTTTGTGTGTGTGTGTGTGTGTGTGGGTGTATGTATGGGTGTGTGTGTGTGTGTGTTCCGCTTCTCCTTTCAGCCTTCTTGTGTCTGGCTCGTTTGTCTCTTGTGGCCACTTAAGGCACCCCCATAGGGTTGAGCCACATAATACAAACTGTTAATTTCAGTGATTTTGATAAGGCATTAAATGCTTGCTCTTTTGCATTTAAAGGAATTTCACAATATAAAGTTGAACAATAAATTCATGCCAGTAACAAAAAATTTTATTCTTTTCTTTACTTAGAACATCAAATAGCAAATGAATAGCATCATAAGAAGTCAAGAGAAAGACCATGGAAGAAAGAAGAACCTTTAACAGCGCTTTTTTCATGATCTTTGAACAAGGAGCTCTAAATTGTCATTTTGCACTGGCCCTGTCCCAGCTCATGTTTGTTGAGCGAAATAATAAATAAATAAATGCATACATGCATATTTATTAAAACGTGGAACACACTGATTATCTTCCATTTCCTAACAACACTGTGTGTAATCAGGATTGCAGGCATGTTATGAAATACCAGAAGAGTTGAATATTAAAATTACTCTGGAATCATATATGCTTATTGTTGGGGTTATTTGTCACATCTCCAAAGTCATCACAGTTTTCTCAGCATCAATGTCCTCATCTCACCCCAGTCCTAGTTCTAGTCTTAGTGAAATAGATTGTATCAGACTAATCCTCTGACAGACAACAATGGTCAACTGTGGATGAAATTTTAAAACAACTATTTAAAGATGCCAGAGAGCAAACAAAAGCAGACAAGTTAGAGGGACTTCAACCCATGAAATCAATAAACATACTGACTGAGACTCATGCACACACACATTACAGAGGGACCGAAGCTCTACAGGAGGAGGACCCTTGTCCATTTTGTTGATGGCGCATAGTAGATGCTCAATAAATTTTTGTTGTCCAATGAATGTTTTGTTTGGCTGACCACATTTGTTGTTTTGTCAGTTTTACTGAAAGATGATTTATGTAAAATAAAATTCACACTTTTTAATTGTACCATTTTATGAGTTTCACAAATGTTTACAGTTGTGTCTGCCACTATGATCAAGATGTAGGGTATTTCCATCACCATAGAAAGTTCCTTTACGGCCCTTTGCAGTTTATCCTTTCCCAGACCCAGCACCTGGCAATCGCTGACCTGATTTCTATAGCTTTGCCTTTTCCAGAAAGTTGAATAAATGGAATCACACTAAATGTAGCCTTTTGTGTCTGGCTTCTTTCTTTCTTTTCTTTTTTTAAAGTTATTATTTTTTGAGATAGAGTCTCGCCCTGTCACCCGGGCTGGAGTGCAGTGGTGTGATCTCGGCTCACTGCAACCTCCGCCTCATGAGTTCAAGCAATTCTCGTGCTTCAGCCACCTCAGTAGCTGGGATTACAGGCGTGCGCCACCACACCTGGCTAATATTTGTACTTTTAGTAGAGATGAGTTTTCTCCGTGTTGCCCAGGTGGGTCTCAAACCCCTGGCCTCAAGTGATCCACCCGCCTTGGCCTCCTAAAGTGCTGGGATTTCAGGCATGAGCCACTGTGCCTGGCCTGTGCCTGGCTTCTTTCTTTCACTTGTATAACACCTTTGAGATCCATCCATGTCATTTGTGTGTATTAATACATTATTTCTATCATGGCTGAGCAGCATTCCATTGTGTGGCTGTATCTCAAATTGTGGATTTTTGGGTTGTTTCTAGTTTCAGCAATGATGGATTAGGCTGCTATATTTGCCTGTGGGTCTTTGTGTGGATAGATTTTATTTTCCAGAAGTGGCATTGCTGGTTCATATGGGTAAGTGGATACTTAACTTGGTAAGACACTGCCAAACTGCTTTCAAAACGGCTGTACCAGCCATGTAATGAGAGTTCCAGTTGCTCCACATCCTTACCAACACTTAGCATTGTCAGCATTTAAAGAATTTTTTAGCCATTCTAATAGTATGTAGTGTTATCTCATTGTGGTTTTAATGTGCATTTACCTAATGACTAATGATGTCAAGCATTTTTTAATGTCCTTATTCACATCTCTTTTTTGATGAAGTATGTGTTCAACTCTTTTGCCCATTTTAAAAATTTGATTGTTTATTTTCTTATTACTGAACTGTGAGAGTACTTTATATATTTGGGATACAAGTCTTTTATCAAATCTGTATTTTGCAAATATTTTCTCCAGCCTGTGACTTGTCTTTTCATTCCCTTAATAATGTGTTTTGTTGGCTGGGCGCGGTGGCTCACACCTGGAATCCCAGCACTTTGGGAGGCCGAGGTGGGCAGATCACGAAGTCAGGAGATCGAGACCATCCTGGCCAACATGGTGAAACCTCGTCTCTACTAAAAATATAAAAATTAGCCAGGCTTGGTGGCGGGCGCCTGTAGTCCCAGCTACTCATGAGGCTGAGGCAGGAGAATCGCTTGAACCTGGGAGTCAGAGGTTGCAGTGAGCCAAGATCGCCACTGCACTCCAGCCTGCCAACAGAGCGAGACTCAGTCTCAAAAATAAATAAATAAATAAATAAATAAATAAATAAATAAATAAATAATGTGTTTTGTTTTGTTTTGTTTTTTTGAGACCTGGTTTCACTCCATTGCCCAGGCTGGAGTGCAGTGGAGCAATCGGCTCACTGCAGCCTTGACTTCCTGGGCTCCTGCAACCCTCCCACCTCAGCCTCCTGAGTAGTTGGAACTAAGGCACTTGCCACCACACCCTGCTACATTTTTGTAGAAAAGGGGTTTCACCAGGTTGCCCACGCGGGTCTCGAACTCCTGGGCTCAAGTGGTTCATCAGCCTTGGCCTCCCAGAGTGCTGGGATTACAGGCACCTTAATAACATCTTTTGAAAAGCAAAATTTTAAAATTTGATGAAGTCCTATTTATCAATTTTTTTTCTTTTCTAGTTTGTGCTTTTTGTGCCCTAGGAAATCTTTGCCTAACCCAAAGTCACAAAGAATGTTCTCCTGTGTTTTCTTCAAGAAGTTTTAAAGTTTTAGGTTTTATATATTTAGGTCTATGGTTAATTTCAAGTGTTTTTTAATATATAGTATGAGATAGGGGTTGAGGTACTTTTTTTTTTTTTTTTTTTTTTTGCATTTGTATGTGTAGCTGTTTCAACACCATTTGCTGAAAAGACTGTTCTTTCTCCATTGAATTGCCTTTGGAACTTTGTCAAAAATCAATTGGTCAACTGGGCGTGGTGGCTCACATCTGTAATCTCAGCACTTTGGGAGGTGGATCATCTGAGGTCAGGAGTTCGAGACCAGCCTGGCCAACATGGTGAAACCCCGTCTCTACTAAAAATACAAAAATTAGCCAGGTGTGGTGGCACTTGCCAGATACTCAGGAGGCTGAGGTAGGAGAATTTCTTGAACCTGGGAGGCGGAGGTTGCAGTGAGCCAAGATCGTGCCACTGCACGCACTCCAGCCTGGGTGACAGAGCTAGACTCCATCTCGAAAAACAAAACAAAACAAAACAAAAAACAAAAAAACATAATTGGCCATATATCTGTGGATCTGCTTCTACAGATTCTAATCTGTTCCATTGATCTGTGGGTCTACCCTTTTGCTAGTCCCACATTATCTTGATTACTGCAGCCTTATAAGAAGTCCTAAAATCAAGTAACACAGTCCTCCAGTTTGTTCTTCTTTTTCAAAATTGTTTTGGCTATTCTAGTTCCTTGGCCTTTTTATATGAATCTTAATTTATCAATTTCTAGGCTGATTTGGATTTTAAATGCTATTGCATTGAATTTTTGGATCAATTCAAGGAGAACTGACATCTCAAGTATATTGAGTCTTCCAATCCATGAACACAGTGTACTTTTCTGTTTAGGTTTTCTTTGATATCTCTCAGTGATTTATAGTTTGATAGTTTTCAGTATGCAGCTCTTGCACATATTTTACTAGATTTATCTCTAAGTATTTCATGTGTTTTTGATACTTTGTAAATTGCGCTTTAAACATTTTTTAAGTTCCAATCGTTCATTTTTGGAGTATAGAAGTTAAATCGATTTTTATGTATTGACTTTGTATGCTGTGACCTTGCTAAATTCATCTGTTAGTTCAAGTTGCTTTTTCATGGATACTTTGGAATTTTCCAAGAGCAACTGTGGCACTGCACATCAGGATGTCGAACCCTTATACTTCTGTATATCCTTATATTTGCAGGACTGTCCTCATAAAGTGTAACTGTGGAGAGCACGGCTTTGCAGTCAGACGTGGTTGGATTCTGGTCCTTCCATTTCCCAGCTGTGTGACTGTGGCCTAGTTATTTGGCCTCTCTGAGCCTCCATCCCATCACTTGTAAAATGGGGGAAAAAATCGCCCCCCTCTGAGATTATCATTAGAGAATCGTTAGTTTCCAGAAGTGGGATTGTAGGTTAGCAGGCAGTCACAATTTTAAGGCTCTTGGTATCTACTGCCAAATGTTTGAATTGAAGTGCAACTCTTCGCCAAGCCCAGCAACACTGCCACTGCTGTAGTCTGAAGTTTTGTGTCCCCCAAAACTCATATGTTGAAATCATAACCCCCTAAGATGATGGTATTTGGAGGTGGGGCCTTTGGGAGGTGATTAGATGATGAAGGTGGAGCCCTCGTGAATAAGCTTAGTGTCCGTATAAAAGAAGCCCCAGAGAGCTCCCTTGCCCTTTCTGCCATGTGACGACACAGGGAAAAGACAGCCATCCACGAACCAGGAACCCTCATAGAACACTGAATCTCATAAAACACAAACCTTCAGACTATAGCCGTGGCAGTGTTGCTTGGGTTGGTGAAGAGTTGCACTCCAATTCAAGCATTTTGGCAATAGATACCAAGGATCTTAAATTGTGACTGCCTGCTCACCTGCAATCCACTCTGAACACTAATGATTCTCTAATGATAATCTTAGAGAGGGGTGATTTTTTCCCATTTTACAATGGGATGGAGGCTCAGAGAGGCTGAATAACTAGGCCACAGTCACACGGCTGGGAAATGGAAGGACCAGAATCCAATTCACCTTGATTTTGGACTTCCCAGCCTCCACAACTGAGAGAAATAATTTTCTTTTGTTTATAAACCACCCAGTCTATGATATTTTGTTACAGCAGCCCAAATGGACTAAGACAGACATTTATAATTATGTGTGCTTTAAAAGATTTGGAGAATAATGTATACATATACAAAACATCATGTTGTACACCATAAGTATATACATGTTTTTAATTGTCAACTTAAAAATTAATTAACCAATTACTTTTAAAAAGAGAGAAAGACTTGGAGAGACAGTCTTACCCTGTTTGCTCGTAATTGTCAGCCAATTGATCTTCTTATATTTCCTGTCTGTTGTTTCTGGCCCATAGATGGCCATCACTGTTGGTTTACATATCTTATTCTTTGATGTTTGAAGTGTTTTCCTTTTCAAACTGGAAACCTGATAACCACAAGAGCAAAAAGAATTGACCTTCAGGGAGCACTTCCTCTGCGCCAGGCTGTGTTTCTCAGGTATTAACAAATCCCCATGACAACCCTATGGAGTCTCTTTTCACCTCTATTTTGCAGGGGAGAAACTTGAGGTGAGAAGTCACTTGCTCCAGAGCACAGCTAGAAAGCAGCAGAGTTGGGATTTTTGCCCGCTCCCCGCCCACCCCCTCATTCGGTAAACCTAGATCTGAGCAAACTGGCCAGGGCTGAGACCCATTCCTGTCCTCATGAGCTGGGTACCCGTGAGCTAAGCGCTCAGTCCCTCTGACCCAGCTAGCCCTCTGCTCACAAAATTGTGATGAGTCTTCTGTGTCAGGCTCTCTGGTAAGTTCTAAGCCTCAGTTTCCTCATCTATAAAATGGGCCAAATGATTACGTCTATGGCACCTGCCTATTGTGAAGACGGGATAAGATGCTGGGGCCACGAAGGCTTGTTGATGAGCTTATGAAGGTTGGAATCTCGGAAGTTCCTGGCCATGAGTGGGGACCTTTGAGGCATGATCAGGCTCCTTGACCTTGGTCTGTGCCTGACTTGTCTCTCCACCATCTCTTAGTATAAAAATGCCAACTCTGTTCTTTCCAATTCTCACCTTGGGCGGGGGAGAAAAGAAAAGGAGTCCAAGGTTCTCTTCCTTGTCCTGAACTGGGAGGGCAGGAGGGTTACCTCAAGCAAGAGGCTGCAGTCAGGAGAACCAGGTTCTCATCCTTGCCCCACCCTTCAAAATCTGCCTGGTTTTAATCAAGTGACTGCCTTTCTCTGAACTTCCCGTTTCCTCTGCCGCAAACTGGGGAAGATTCTTCTGTCCCCCGCACCAGGGCTGAGTGAGTTAAATGAGATAATGAGTGGGAACACTCATTGTAAACTACAGGCTAAATGCGTTTTTATCATGGGTCTGCTTTGTGTCTCAGAGGCTACGTGTGGTCGGAAGACGACGGGGCTCTCGGCTGGTTTGGCTCTGGGCTCTGTTACTTATCAGCTGGGAGCGTGGCTTTCACCTCCCACAGAGCGGGGATAATACTGGGGTAGTCTGCCTGTGCGGCTCTCCGCCTCCTGTGTACCTGGTAGGATTACACGTGCTGGCCTCCCTGCGATTGAGTGGGGCCATATGACTAGCTGTGGCCGATGAGCTGTGAGCAAAAGTGCCATGTGTCACTTCCAGGGGGAACATTTAACTGCTTGAAATGAATCTTCTCTTTGTGTGTCCTGGTAAATCTGCACATAAATGGGGCCTCAATCTGGACCTTTGAGTGAAGCCCCTTAGGTAAAATATGTATCATCAGCAAAAGAGTAAATAAGCAAACGAACGCAAGCTTTAAAATTTGAAGCTGTTAAAATTGCGGAGGGTTATGGGTAATGATAGCATAGCTGTGCCTATCCTGGCTGAAACAATCTCTCCTTCCCGAGGTGGCTGTGAAACTTCAGTGTGAGGATACATGTGACACTCTTGGTTAAGAACCTGACAGGTAGTAAGCGCCCGTTGAATGGGAACGGTAATTATTACTGTGGTAAGAATACAGCAAGAAATGGTTGGATTCCAATCCCTGCTTTGCTCTTAGCCCTCTGGGTGACCTTGGACCGAGAACTTAACTCTACACAATCTGGGGCTCAGTGGGGGGATCACAGGAGCTGAGCTGACAGCCAGCGTTGCCTTGTAGTTTTAGGGCGCTGGGGCCAGACTGCCTGGCTTCAAATCCTGCTATGACCATTCATTAGCTGCTGTATGACCTTGGGCAAGTCACTTAATCTCTTTGTACCTCAGTTTCCTCATCTATGAAATGGTGATAATAGAAGTACCTACTTTAAAGGGCTATGGGGGGAATTAAATAGGCTAATGAATGCAAAATGCTCAAAAGATTTCCTGACACATGGAAGCACTCCAGAAATTTGAGATCTTATTTATTGTTGTCCATTGGACAATATAGAACTGTGTTTGGGAGCCCTGGCTGGATCCCAAACCTGTGTTTCATCAACTGTGTGATCTTGGGACCGTCATATTACTTCTCTGAGTCTCGCTTTCCTCATTCATAGAACAAGGGTAGTAATACCTACTCATAGCTATTTTGTGCGGGTTAAGTGAGATAATGTATGGCACTGGTAATGTATGCAGTGCCTGGTCCTGCGAGAGCTCAGTTGGTACCAACTGTGATGATTAACACAGGAATGAACACCCAGCACCAAGTAGGTACCTGGTCAATATTTGTCCCTCCACCATCCCTCATCTCGGACCTTCTCTCCAAGGGAAAAACAAGGCTCACCCAGGCAAAGCAACAGCCTCCTGACTCAGGTGTGCTGGTGACCATGCTGGGGCAGAGCTCCATTCTTTGCACCCCCACATCCCCCACCCCAGCTGGAGAGGTCACCATCCTGCTGGCGCTCCGGCAGGCCGCTGCTGCCCACCTGTGCTTTGCAGTGGGATGGTGAGTGGCAGCTGGACTCCGAGGGCCAGGTGGCAGAGGGGCGGGTCTCTCCCCTGGGCATTGCGGCCACTCTAGTTACCCTCTTGGATTTCCTCACTCTCCAGGCTGCACGCTGGGTGGGTCTTTGGGGGCTGGTGAAGTGTTCAGCGTCTTCCCCGCACCTTGCTGTTTCTGAGCCCCGGGGTGCTGCCGGAGCTGGGCCCTTTACCAGGGCCACCATGCAGCGAGCAGGTCCCCAGAGAACCTCTCCCCACAGGCTATGTGGGGGTTGTGAGACCCTGTCCCTGCGGAGTGAGCTGAAAGCCGGGAACTGCCAGCGGCTGCAAGGTAGGGAAAGCCTCCCAGGCCCAGCAGACAGCTGTCCCCAACATACATGCCTGGGTGCTCCCATCTTGGGGGGAGATTTGGGGGGAACGAGAGGGACCACTTGTTTCTCTCAACTTACCCAAAAATGCACATGGATTGAACCCTGACTCGGACCTGGCCTGATACTGAAGCTTGAGCCCAGCTCAGAGCACAGCTACAAACCCAGGGTCCTCACAAACCCAGGGTCCCTGCAAACTCAGGGTGGGGGAATGAGGGATGGTGAGGAGGAAGGGCTGTTGGAACCTTCAAAATCCTCTTTAAAATTTCTTTATTGGCATATAATAGTTGTGCATATTTTGGGGGTTCATGTGATATTTTGATACAGTTATACAACATGTAATGATCACATCAGAGTATTAAGGATAGCCATCATCTCCAACATTGATCTTTTCTTTGTGTTGGAATATTATAACTCTTCTTTTCTAGCTACAAAAATTCTCTTTTTAAAAATAGTGTGCACCAAACTAGATCTGTGCAGCACAACAAAAATGTATTGAGCACTGTATTAGTCAGCTCCGGCTGTCACCACCAATTACCACGGACTGGGTGGCTTAAACAACAGAAATGTATTTTTTCACAGTTCTGAAGGCTGGAAGTCTCAGGTCAAGGTCCGGGCTGGGTTCCGGTGAGGGTTCCCTTCCTGGCTTGCAGACAGCCACCTTCTGGCTGTGTCCTCACTTGGACTCTTCTCTGTGCATGCATGGAGGGAGGGCAGTGAGCTCTCTGGTGTCTCTGCTGATGAAGACACTAATCCTATTGGATCAGGACCCCACCCTCATGACCTCATTCAACCTTACCTACTTACTAAAGGTCCTGTCTCCAAATACACTCACCACGGGGGTTAGGGCTTCAGTATGAGTTTGGGGGAGGGGCATAGGCATTCCGTCGGTAACGAGCATGTATTTGAGTCATGTGCCAGCAACAAGACATGCGAAGTTCTCATTAGCATGGAGTTTACGCTCCTGAGGGATGTGTGTGTAGGTGTGTGCACACAGCATGCATGTGTGGACCACTACCAACCAGATAAATAAGCACATGAGTTCATGGGCAAGCTGTGGCCAGGCCTCTGGTTTGCAGTGCCTGAGCAGAGTGGTGAACAGGGCAACATCTTGAGCTGGAAGGACCAGGCTGACTCATCTCCTGGGTCTGACACTTCAAAGTGGTGTGTCCTTGGACTTTCCCTCTCTTTATGTCAGCTTCCTTATCTGTGAAGTAAAATTAGCAATACCCACCACAGAAGGCTGTTGACATGACTGAGAATACTGACTAGTAAATCCTCAGTACAGGGTTTGGGAGGTGGGTTATGAATAATAGATGGTTGTTATCATCATAAACAAGGAGATTACCTCTAATTGAGGTGGAGGCTTTGAGCTAGAGGCAAACTAATCTTTGAGATCATATGTTGGAAGGTCTTAGCCACAGAGTGGAGTATATCAGGGAGAATAGGCACTATTTGGGTCTGATACGTGATGCTTTTATTGGGTATGTACCATTCATTCATTCACTCATTCATCATATTTTCATCAAATTTATCCACTACCCCCACAAAGCCATTTACCCACTACCCTCCCAAAGCCACCAAAATCAGCTAAGACCTTGTCCACTTTGCAACCTCTACTTTGTCACACTGATCTGGCTCAGATTCTTAGAGGTCAGGCACGGACTGAGAAGTTTTATTAGCGCAGCTGGCTGCCCACCAGATGCAGACAGATGGAACCTACTTGACACCCATAGCATTGTCCTTGGCAATGCCAGGAGGCTCTAAAGAAGATGCCAACTGCCTGATGGGGCGACTGAGCCCACTGTGAATTCAGGGTTAGCACGCAGATGTCTGGGCAGGAGACGACTTGTCATGCCTTCCAACCCAAACTCTTTAAATATCCATTCAACATATTGAACAGACTGTGTTCCCTGTGTCGTGGAAGGCAGGGCCCTTCTGGTGGCTGCCATGGTGTCTCCTGTACTGCGGTTGGCATTTGGGCTCCAGCTCCCACTTGGACACTCAGCCACAAAACAAAGCCCCATTGTTCACCTGCTGTCCCTGGTCCCTTCAGAAAGCCTCTCTGTGGTTACGAGGCTCTCATCTTGAGGACCCAGGCTGGGCGGGGGTCTAACCTCCAACCAGAGGAGTCTGTAGGAGGATCCCTCCCAACCCTTCCAGTCCCTGCCTGAGAAGAGGTCTGTGCTCCCCTGTCCCCATCTCATCACATCTTCAGGGCTGCCTGAGCACCCCTTGGAGACCAGCACCTCAGGGCCCAGCCTCTCAACCTTTCCTTCCTGACCTGGGGCCCCTGAGCATTTGCAGGGCAGCCTGGTGCCTGGGAGGGGTGGTTGGGCTGGATGGACCTGCAAGTTCCTTTCCTCTCGGCTGTTCTGAGGTTCTGAACACCCACCCCCTGCCCTTTCCTGGGCTTCTCCCTGGAATTCAGGGAGGAACCAGGCTTGAGCCTGCCCCTGGGAAAAGCACAGCATTGTGTGCCCTTAGCCCACAGCGGAAGCTTCAATTTTCCTCATCTGTAACATGAGGATGACCACAACAGCGCCTGCCTTCCAGAGCTGTGCTGAGGATTAAATGAGTTAACTCACGTGCAGGGCATAGACTAGTCCTGGCACATGGGGCCAGGATGTAGAGCTAATACAGCTGTTAGCTCTACACCTGGTCTGGGATTGAGCCCATCCAGGAACCAGCAGCGGAGCAAGATGGGTGCGGTAACATTCCAAATTCTATTGGCGACTGCATTTTCACCTTTGGATTGAGATCTTCCAGCCAAAGTGCTGGGGGAGTTTTGGATCAACACAGTATACAATGGCTAGAGTTCAATCCTTTCAGAGCTTGAGAGTCTGGGTCACACAGATGCATCCATCTACAAGTATTTATTGGCATACCTACTACACGTCAGGCACTGATTTCAGCACTGGGAATACAGCAACGAAAAACATTCCTGCTCTTTTAAAACTTACAACCTAGTAGGGAGGCAAATAGCCAATAAATCTATCTCAGAGGGTGACGAAGGTTAAAAACAAAAGTAAAGCAGAATGAGGGTACAGAGAGGGATGGGGGCTACATGGGGCTTTATTTTTTACAGAGAGGCCTAGGAAGTCCTCTCTGTGATGATGTCACTTGAGTAGAGGCTGGAGTGATAGGGGCACTGAGCGATGAGGGCATTGGGGGGAAGGGCATTCTGGGCAGAGGGGACAGTCAGTGCACAGGTCCTGTGGCAGAAGTGTATCTGGCACGGATGAGGCACAGCAAAGAGGCTGGCATGAACCGAGCAGAGTGAGCGAGGGCAGGGGGACAGGATTTAAAGTCAGAAGGGTGTGGGATTCAGATTGCAGAGGGCTTTGAGGGCTGTTATAAGATCCTAGCTTTTATTCTGAGATGGAGGGCTTCTGGGGTGGGGATGAACAGAGGAGAGACAGGATCCAACGTACATTTTAGGTAGGCTGAAAAATGCACCCCTAAGACGTCTACAGCCGATCTCCAAACCGTCAGTATGGTTAAAAGAACTTTGCAGATGTGATGAAGGTCAAAGTCCCTGAGATGGAGAGATTACCCACTGGCATAACCACAGGTGTCCTTATTAGAGGGAAGCAAAGGAGATGCTGGTCCAGAGGAGGAGGGGAGGTGATGGCAGAAGCAAGATGTGGAGAGACGCGAGCCGAGGTGGGCAGTCTCCAGAAGCTTAGACAGGGCAAGGACTGGATTCTCTCTGAAGCCACTAGAAGAAACCAAGCCTGCTGATGTCTTGACCTTATTCAGTGAATCTGATTTTGGGCTTTGAGCCTCCAAAGTTGTAAGAGAATAAATGTATGTTGTTTTCGACCATCAGGTTTGCCTTAATTTGTTACAGCAGCCGTAAGAAACTAATACAGATCCCTCCAGCTCCTGTGCAGAAAATAAGCTAAAATTAGTCTTGGGAAGAAGCAGAAAGACCAGTCGGGAGGCTTTTCAACCATCCCCCAGAAAGGCAAGGGGGAGGGTGTGAAAAGGCAGCATGGAGGGTGTGAAAAGGTGGTGGAAAATAGCTGGATTCTGACTCCATGTTGAAGGTAGAGCTGAGGAGAATTAGATACGGGGGGGCCAAGGAAAATCAAAGATGGTCTTAAGGTTTTTGGCCAGAGTAACTGGCAGAGCAGGTGCTGTTTCCTGAGATGGGGAGGGGCAGGTTTGAAGAGGGTGGGGGCAAAATCAAGAAATCAGCCTTGTGCGTATCAAGTGTGAGCTGCTAATTAAACCACCGAGCAGGACATCCAGGAGATCATCAAATACGTGAGTCCATTTCTGGGGCGAGGTCCAGGATAGCGACATAAATGTGGGGGTCTTCAATCCAAGTTCTTGCTCTCTGCCTGAGACAAGGGTGCGCTTTTCACTGAAGATGGGCTTTGGGCAGTGGTCCTAAAGAGCTGCGTTCATCCGATGACTGCCCTGCTCCAGGCCCTTTGCACATGATGTCATCTGTCCCCACCAAGCCTTTGAGGCACTGTTATCACAATCCGTGTGCTACAGATGCAGACATGGAGGCTCAGCAATGCGATGTGAACTACGTGAATGGCCCACAGTCATCAGGGAGGAAGGGGCAGAGCTGAGATTTGAACCCAGGTCTGCAGGGACACCAGGGAATCTTCAAGGGTTAAGCTGGAGACTGGCCACTTAAATTCCTCCCACTACAGTCTGGGAAGGTGAATGCCATTATTTCCAAACTGTGTTGGCAGCATGATACCCCTTGCAAAGGGAGCCAGGCTTGGAGTGTTTGCCAGGAACCACCAGGAGGAAAAGAGAAGTTGCATGGCCAAAAAACCTTGAACTTGCTGAAGCCCTGATATTTCTGTAACTTTTGCCTTAGGCATCCCAAAAATTGATCACTCAGGAGAAACTGAGGCAGCACATCAGCCTTGTGCTCCCCGAAAGCTGGGCCCAGGTCAGCTCCATCTCTGCCATCCTCCTGGCACTTAACATGCAGTCCCTTACCTGCAGGAGGTGAAGGGCTTAGTTCTATGGAGCCGCTTGTACTATATTTGGGAAGGGGAGTTGGTCCTCCAGCCCTTCTCTTCTTTGTCCCCTGGTACCCTCACTCTTTGGGCCTTGCCAACTATCAGGCTGCTGCACACACTGGCACTCTGATGTCCTCACACCTGAGCAGAGTAAGCCAACAGCATGTGCGAGTAGCTTCAGGCAGAGTGGTGGGTGGGAAGTACAACGAGAACTTCGCTATCCAGATCCCGTGTCTTGGACAGATGCATGAGCCGCGGCTATCCACTGAGGATGCCTGTCATCTCCTCCAAGAGCTGAGCTGCCGCCCAGCCTCTGACGGCTAGAAAGAACCTTTTGTTTCTTCTGTGCCTGGAGGAAGGCCTTGTGTTGTCTGTTTGTTCAACGAATAGACTCTGCCTGATTGTGGGCCATTAATAAATGCATCTGTTTGGATTTCACAAGTATATTTGAATTCCCAAGTCTTCCACGGCATACCAGGAAGCAAACACAGCCAACACTTTCAGAACTAATACCCAGCGGGAGATGTGAAGGATTCAACTGGAAACCACCAGAATGGAAGTATGCAGAGAAAGCACCTGGCACATAGCGAGGACCTGTTGTGTGTTGGGTGAGGTGGGTAGAGCTGGGCTGCGGACTCAGACAGATTGTGGTTCCAAACCTGTATCTGCCATTGACCAGCGGTGTGACTGTGCAAGGGACTGGCCTGCCTAAGCCTCGGTTTCTTTGTGTGCAGCTGAGAATTTCAACCCCTAATTGCATGGATTGTGTGGTATAACATGTGTAGAGTGGCCACACCATTGCCTCATTTATTCCTTACTCTCTAAGGCCGGTATTAGGCATCACCATTTTGCAGATGAGAACACTGAGTCTCGGAGAGGAAATCAATTGCCCCAAGTCCTACAGCCAGGAATGCTCTGTTGGGTTACAAAGTCACTGCTGACTGCTAGTCTCTGCCTTGGACTAGCCGGTTAGCTCTTCAGTCCTCATCAACCTACACAGGGACTGGAGCTGTGGGATGATCTTGCCTAGGCCTTGTTATGGGCCAGGCGGGTGGCTGCTGGTGGGCTGGGTTAGGGACTGCGTGGCCTTCCCCTGGAACCCAGGACTTTCCCAAAGGGCGGCTTTGAGCCTGACGGCAGCTCGGCCAATTGTTTCAACACGGCCTGTCTGCTCTCAGCTTCCTGGTCGCAGTTTGAATGGCTCGGTTCCTCCTGATACTGGGCGCCTGCTGGGGGCTTCTCGCCTGCCTCTGGGACGGCCCATCCTGGTGGATGTGGATTTCCATGTATGGACTCAATACGGCTCTTCCCTGACCCTGGGCTGACTGCACACGATGTCTTTTTTTTTTCTTCCTCTCCTGTAGCTTCCTGGGAGATGGCCTGTTTGATTTTTACAGGAGCTGTCACTGTAATGAAACTTCCTTGAGTTCTGTGTGGAGCCTGACTCAGGCTTTGTCCCAGAAGGAAGGTGAAGTAGTGTCTCATTTCTGCCTCTCACTTGCTGAATGAGCAACCTACACGAGGGGGTTTTGCACTTGCCCTCCCACCGCCTCAGTTTCCTCCTCTGCGACACGAGCACAAGGAAACTCAAAGGAGCCAATGAGATAGGAGGTTTGCTAGGAGGACAGAGATGGCCTGCACACAGGCCGGCACGGCGAAGGGCACATCCGTGGATGAGCGGGAACCCCATGAGGGCAGGGCCTGGGTTGGCCTTGCTCTCGGCTGTGTCCACAGTGCCCAGGACACTTCTGAGCTCCTCATGCGGCTCGGGGAATGTGTGCTGAATGAATAGTTCTTGCCGTCACCTGTCTCTAGGGGCTTCCACTTAGAGCTTCATAGTCTCAGGAGAGCGCCATGAGAGAAGGCGGCTGGAACAGTTCACAGGCAGAGATGCTGCGAGGAGGAAAGGGTGTAATTAAATCGCTGTTTAAGGAGCAGCTCGTCTGCATGCTGGCAGCATCCCTGCCTGGGTCTGGGTGCACATGGCGGGGAGCGGGGCAAAGACCTGGTGCCCCCTGCGTGCCAGGTGCCGCGCGAGGCAATTCGTACACCTTAACTCACTGAACGCTTTCAAGCATTCCTCACAGGTGGGAGGTCATCCGTGTTTTGCTAATTAAGAAATTGAGGTTCAGGACAGGAAGTGACTGGTCCAAGGTCACATGGCAAAGAGGAGGGGGGCCACGAAGCCCGATAAAGTCCCCAAAGAGTGTGTCTTTACGTTTCTTCCCATTGGCCTCTCCTCCCTTTGGGGAAACACCTTCCTCTGCTCCATGACCCGGGCTTGGCCACTCAGAGGGCCACCCCTCTGGAGGCTGGGGAAGAGGGCTCTATCTGCCGGGGTGGCTGAGCTGGCACAGTGGGGTCTGGGGTGCTTCTGCCGGCCATCTTGCCCCTGTGGGGAGGGCCTCCTGAGACTGGAGCCCCACAGAGGCACAGCCACAGGCAGAGAGGCCCTTCCCGACGACGTGGTAGAGGCCCTGAGGCCAGCTCTGCCCTTGGGCTTTTCAGTCTCGGGAGCCAATAAAGGCCCATTTGGACTAAAGCTAGCTGGAGTTGGGCTTCTGCCACTTGCAACCAAAACAGTCCTGGCTTGTGTCATCTGGGGTGGGAGACCGGATAAGCTCTGTGAACTGAAAAACGTGGAGGCCATGGCCTCATGTGCTGGACTGGAGAGGGGCTTCCTCGGTGGGAAAGGATTTGAACCGTGCCTCCAAGATCTAGGGGAATCCAACCAACACAAATGGCGCTGGCTTTGGTTCGCTCTCTCATTGGGGCAGAATCTGTCATGGACAGTTGGGTGAGAGTCTTTTCCTTGACTGACCGTCAAGCCCACCAAGGTAACACCCTATGAGTAGACTCACTCAGAGCTTTGGGAGATAAAATTACGTCTTTCTTCTCTGCATGAGCTGAGGACTCCATCAACCTGCCGGCTTCCTCCTGCCTCTGCCTGCCCGGCACTGCCTTGCTCTTTGAGAAGAGACTGGGCAAGCTGACTTCCCTTGTGACTGGGCCCCCGAGTCCCCAACAGGGAGATCTGATATCCGGGAAGACCCTGCATTCCCGACCTTTCCTTCCCAGGGTCCCCAGCCAAGAGCAGGGAGAGTGAGTAACAGCTCGGAACACCCCGGCCAATACCAGGGCTCACTCCCGCCGGGGAGAGCTTGCTCCCTGGAGCCCAGGAAATGCCAGGGCAGCATTCTTGGCCAGCGACCTTCCCCTCTACCCCTCCAGGCTTCCCTCATTCTTCAGCCCCTTCTTCCCCATCACTCAGAGGCCAGAGCAGCGGTTCTCAGAGTGTGGTCCCTGCACCAGCGGCATCAGTGTCATCCACATACTTGTCAGAAATGCAACATTCCAGCCCCCATGCCAGACCCAGTGTAATAATTTGCTAGGGCTGCCATAACAAAGCCCTGTAGTTTGGGCGGCTTAAACAGCAGAGACTTCTTTTCTCTTCATTCTGGAGGTTACAAGTATGAGACCAAGGTGCTGCCCGGGTTGGTTTCTCTCTCCTTCCTTCCTTTCTTCCTTCCTTCCTTCCTTCCTTCCTTCCTTCCTTCCTTCCTTCCTCTCTCTCTGTTTCCTTCCTTCCTTCCTTCCTTCCTTCCTTCCTTCCTTCCTTCCTTCCTTCCTTCCTTCCTTCCTTCTTTCTTTCGAGACAGAGTCTCGCTCTGCCACCAGGCTGGAGTGTAGTGGCACGATCTTGGCTCACTACAACCTCTGCCTCCCGGGTTCAAGAGATTCCCTTGCCTCAGCCTCCCAAGTAGCTGGGACTACAGGTGTGAGCCACCATGCCCGGCTAATTTTTTTTGTGTGTATTTAGTAGAGACGGGGTTTCACCATGTTGGCCAGGATGGTCTCGATATCCTGACCTTGTGATCCGCCCACCTCGTCCTTCCAAAGTGCTGGGATTACAGGCATGAGCCACCGCCCCCAGCCCAGGTTGGTTTCTTCTGAGGCCTCTCTGCTTGGCCTGCAGATGGCCACCTTCCTGCTGTGTCTCAGGTGGTCATCCCTTTGTGTCTTGTGGCTGTGTCCTGATCTCCTCTTCTTATAAGGACACCAGTCATATTGGATTAGGACCCACCCCAGGGACTTCATTATACCTCATTTACTTCTTTAAAGGCCCTATCTCCAAATACAATCACATTCTGAGGTACTGGAGGTTAGGGCTTCAACATGGGAATTTTTTTGGGGGGATGCAATTCAGCCCATAACACCTACTGAATCAGAAACCCTGGGGTGGGACCTGGCAGTCTGTGTTGTAAGGAACCTCTGGTAATTTTGCTGCCTGCTCAAGTATGAAAACCACTGGACTGGAGTTTAGATCACCGATGAGGTAACGCCCTGTGTTAGTCCCTAATCAGTCAACAAATGGTGTTAGCTCCTGATTGATGGGTGCTGGGTCACACATAAAACTGCCCCCAGCCTCATCCTCCTGGAGGGCACACACAGTTTGGACAGGGGGACAGATGCAACAATTGATTTTAAACATTCCATTAAATGATTACAAGAGAGACCAGGGCTGGAAGATGCTCAGGGTGCCCTGGAGCAGAGGAGGCTTCTTGGAAGAAGCGAGGTGACTGCCTGGATCCGAAGGAAGAATGATGGTTACCAAGGTCGGAAGCAGTGGCTTCAGACAGGTGCCCCAGCCTAGGGATAGCATAGATCAGGAGCCTTGAATGTGACCCTGGGCACCCCAGGGAATGTGCACAGTAATTCCTTGGGGTGCAGGAAGAAATCATTACATTTTTTAAAATCTTGATAAACATTCAATAAAAGGATCAAAATGAGGATCCACCGATGAGGATCAGTGGCTCTCGCTGGGTTCCTTGGGACCCTGGAATTCTGTGGAGATGCCCCAGGGGGAGTGGTGGACTGAGCCTTTTCATTTTCATTTGCCTTATATGTCTATGTTTTATCTTGCCTTTCATTCATTTCAACTATTGAAGTATACTTTAAGTGTATGCAAAAAATATGTTAGCACAGAAGTACAGGTAGATACTTTTGAAGATAAAAAGCATACCAGTATTGGGGGTGTGCTGAAAATAGTTCTATGAATGTGGTGCTTGTCAATAAAATGTGGAGACCACTGCTGTATATACACAAAGGCGAGGAGGCTGGAAAGAACCAGGAAGGCTGGTATGGCTGGAATCCAGAACGGAGTGGGGCAGTACATTGACATGAGGCTGGAGGGGTATCTTAAGGGACAGTGGGGAGCCACTGAAGGTGCTTGAGCAGGAGAGGTGCTCCATATCAGATTTGTGGTTTTATTTTCATTTTTTTATTTTTGAGATGGAATTTTGCTCTTGTTGTCCAGGTTGGAGTGCAATGGCATGATCTTGGCTGACTGCAACCTCCACCTTCCGGGTTCAAGTGATTCTCCTGCCTCAGCTTACTGATTAGCTGGGATTATAGGCATGCACCACCACACCTGGCTAATTTTCTGTATTTTTAGTAGAGACAGGGTTTCACCATGTTGGCTAGGCTGGTCTCGAACTCCTAATTTCAGGTGATCCACCCGCCTCGGCCTCCCAAAATGCTGGAATTACAGGCGTGAGCCACTGTGCCCAGCCAGACTTGTGTTTTAAAAGCAACAGTCTGGCTTCTCTGGGGAGGATGATGTGAAGGAGGCAAGGGCAGCTCCAACTTAGAACCTCTGTGCTCTTAGGGGTAGCAGTCTGGAGGGGCGGGGAAAGGATGTGTTCCGGAGCCCCTCGGCCTTGTTTCCAATTCCCTCTCTACTTCTTTTAGTTGTGTGACCTCATTTACAGTGTCCAACCTCTCTGTGCTTTGTTTCCTCCCCCTAAAAACAGGAGTTACTGCAGGGCTATAGTGAGGATGAAGCCACATCGTACAAATCAAGGACTAAAAACAGAGCCCAGCACAGAGAAGGCGCTCTGTGTGTGTTCGCTGTTTTTACTGTTGTTATTGTTACTTCCGCAATTTGCCTGGGCCCTCCTCCAAGGCAGGAGACTTATCTGTCCATCCCGTGCCCTCAGCAGCCCAGGCTGCTCCTGGTAATGCTACCAACTCTCTGTGTGCCTTGGGGCAAGTCCCATCTCTATTTGGAGCCTCAGTTTCTCCTTACGCAAAATGAGGACCAAAATGAGGATCCACCAGTGAGGATCAGTGGCTCTCGCTGGGTTCCTTGGGGCCCTGGAGTTCTGTGGAGATGCCCCGGGGGAGTGGGGGACTGAGCATTTTCATTTTCATTTGTCTTATCTCTTTGGATCATGTATAAAATTTCATTTGAACGAAGAAATCTGTTGCTTCTAACAACCTTTTAAAAGCTTGAACACAAATGGATGAGCTGTTCCGTAAAGGTCTTCCAGGCCCAGAGTTGATGAATCTTGTTGCAAAATCATAATGGGGTAGCGGCTTAAGTCGCCCGTTATAAATGTCTCCCTGGCACAGAGTTCGAGTTTCTCACGTATAATCCCTGCCCCCATTAGGCCCCGTAATGCCTGTGCACCAGGATGTATAATGCTTCTCCCCCTTCGACTGCCAGCTGGCCCTCAAGATTTATGTGTGGCTCCTGTTTTTCCTCATGCAAACGCTGCCCGTCGGTTCCTTCCATCTTTCCTAATAAGTCATCTTCCTCGCCCTTGGTAATCTCTCTCACTTTTCCCTGGACCACTTCCAGCTGGCCTTCGTTTATGTAGCCGGCAGATGCCAGTCGGCAGCATCCAGGGGCTCCGTGTGAAAGGGGCTGCAGTTTAGTGGGGATATTTGAGCCGAGCTTAGGGCTGCAGGTCTCAAATTTGGTGAACATCAGAATCTCCTGGCAATGCAGTTTTCTAGGCTTCGGGTCTTCTGACCAGAGGCTGCCATGGAGTCCAGGAACCTGAACATTTAACGAACTGCATGTGGGCTTCTGAGGCAGCGTTCCTGAGAGTGTTCTAGGGGCTAGGCCTCAGTGTTCTAGAGACAATGTCTTTAGATTAAGTTGCAAATCACTCCCCCTTTCACTCACATCCCTCCTCCATTCATTCATCCGGCCAGTCCGCAAGCCCTCACTGAGCACCCACCTATAGCCAGCGTTGCACTGAGAATAAAAAGATAAGCCAGACCCCGACTCTCCCCTTGCCAAATGCATGGTACAGTTTGGGAGCTTACAACTTTATGTCTAATAGAATGAGGCATGAAAGCAGCAGGTTAAAGAGGAGATGACCCAGGCTTTGGAATGAGACGGGCTGCTCACCAACTTACCAGCTGTGATGGTTAATACTGAGTGTCAACTTGATTGGATTGAAGAATACAAAGTATTATCCTTAGTGTGTCTGTAAGGGTGTTACCAGAGGAGATTAACATTTGAGTCAGTGGGCTGGGAAAGGCAGAGCCACCCTTAATCTGGGTGGGCACCATCTCATCAGCTGCCAGCATGGCTAGAATATAAGCAGGCAGAAAGATGTGAAAAGAGAGACTGGCTTAGCCTCCCAGCCTACATCTTTCTCCCATGCTGGATGCTTCCTGCCCTCGAACATCGGATGCCAAGTTCTTCAGTTTTGGAACTTGGACTGGCTCTCAGCCTGCAGACGGCCTACTGTGGGACCTTGTGATCATGTGAGTTAATACCTAATAAACTCCCCTTTATATGTGTATCTATTCCATTAGCTCTGTCCCTCTGGAGAACCCTGACTAATAAAGCGACCCTAGGAAAAAAAACCCTGACTAATAAGGCTTCCTCTGCCATGCTATTATTACAATGGTAATAATAACAGAATGCACCGCTGGGGGTTATCAGGAAGATTAAACAGGGTCACGGATGGGAAGCTCTCGGCAGATGCCTGGCACATGGCAGTTTTCAATAAACAGTAGTAATTCCATTTTAGGTGGAATTTGCTTTCTTTCTTATTTTTATTTTTATTTTTTTTCTTGAGATGGAGGCACGCTCTGTCGCCAGGCTAGAGTGCGATGACGCGATCTCGGCTCACTGCAACCTCTGCCTCCCGGATTTTCCTCCCTCAGTCTCCCGAGCAGCTGGGACTACAGGTGTGTGCCATCATGCCTGGCTAGTTTTTGTATTTTTAGTAGACATGGAGTTTCAGGCTGGTCTTGATCTCCTGACCTCGTGATCCGCCTGCCTCGGCCTCCCAAAGTGCTGGATTACAGGCGTGACCACTGCGCCTGGCTGGAATTTGCTTTCGGTATTTAGTTTCCTCTTTAATCATCCAAGTCATCTCACTGTTAGAAAAAAAATTTCTATACTTTTTGCTTTTTGTATTTCTTTTCAGATCAAGGGTTCCTTTTCCTAGTATGCCTTGGGCTGGGGCGTGACTAATCCTTCTCTAAACAAGTCCATGGCCATGTCCTCTCTTGGGAGAGTGGCTGAGAGTTCAGGCCCTGGTGCCAGGTGGGTTTGAATCTGGTTTCAGCTGTGTGGCCATGGGCAAGCCACTTCACCTCTCTGAGCCTAAGGACAGTACCTACAGCACAGTACTGTTGAGGTGTTACACGCAGTGAGATCTACAAAGCTTATCTAGGCACATATTCAGCAGTCGTAAACTATTAGCAACAACTCGTCATTCACTGAATAGGTATTTATTGAGCACCTACAATCTGCCACACGTTGGACTTTACACCAGAGACAGCAGTTCATTCAAAAACACGCCCAACAACAGGTAAACAAATACAGACATAGATATGTCACAGTGCTGAGTACCATGAAGAAAAATAAAGCAGGGGAAGGGATAGAATGCGACGGGGGCATGGGTGGGGGTATTTAACCAGGACGCTGTAGGAAGTCCTATTGCAAATGGGCTGTTTGAGCAGAGCCCTGAATGAAGGTGGGGAGAAGGCAAGCCTCTCTGTGATGTCTCCTGACCAGGGTCTGGTGGCGGGAGAGACTGGGACTGCAGCCCCGCATTGGCAGCAGGTCTTCCATGATGGGGTGCTCCTCCCAGTTCCCAGCCTCCCTCCTCCTGCTTCTGCTCCCTTTTGGCAACCTAAGAGGCTGTCCTTGGCCACGCTGCTCCCTGGGGCCAGGGTTGTCTCCCCAAGAAGGAACCCAATGCCTGTGAAGCTCATGACAGTATTCCCTGGGAACACAAGCCGTGGAGACGCCCCAGGAGTTAACAAAGGCACTGAACTATTTAGCTTAATCTCTGACTTCTCTCTCTTGACCTCTCCTCCAACCAAGTAGATAAATGGCTGTGCTCTGTTCAGTGCTTGGCTTGGGTCACAATAAATCAGCTGGCTGCGTATGCGTGCATACTCACCCTCCCGAGCCGAGACCAGCCTTCCTGTGATAAACCACCAGTATTTATTCCAGCCTGTCCTGCGTGTGTCCTGGAAACAGAAATAATTTGGGGTTGGGGTGTGTTTTCAGGTTCATGCTCTGCTCTTCTTATCCCCCAGAGTTTGACAGAGCTAAGCCAAGCCAGAGTTACGCTGACAGACAAAAATGACACAGGCTAAACCACAAACCCTGCAAAGGCTGCTGAGTTTCATCATCCCCGTCCCAAAGGCAAGCCCCTCTTCCCTTGAGTAAGGATACCTGATGTGCATCAGGGGACTCTCCAGATGCAGACAGGAACCAAGCCCCATCCTGCCCTAGAAGAGCCTGCAGGCCGGTGGGGAGGGCAGACAACTTTCACCCAGGACAGAAGTTGCTAAGGGAATAAAGAGACATCACATTTTCCTGAGTACTCACTATGCACCAGGAGTTGTTCCAAGCTCCCAATGAGCAGTAACGCATTTAAACCTCAGAGCAGCTCAACATGGTAGAGGTGTGTTCCCGTCCATAATTCTGCACTGACACCACACAGCCTGGGAAGGCCGTGGGAGCCAGACTGGGTATGACCCTGTGGCCTGGGGTCAGATGTCTGCAGCTTCCCAAAGAAGAACACACTCGATTGAGCCTTGTTGGGGTGAAGAAGCACCTGACAAGTGGAAAATTCTTCCAGGCAGAAGGATAAGTGCAGGCCACGAAAGGCACGTGTGGTCCTGTGGTGTACTCTCAACCACCCCAGGTCCTATTACCGTGCCCATTTTCAGGGATCAGTGAGGTTGAGCAAGTTGCCCAGGGACACACAGGAGACACTGTTCGGATTTCCACTCCTGGTCACCAACCATTGGGTCTACTGCCTCCAGACAATGCGGGTCACAGCGGCACATCATATGGGGCCTCCCGGTTCTCATCTCAGATGTGGGAGGCATGGCCCAGAACGCGAAGGGCCCTGAGATCTGTGCTCAACGGCTTGCACTGGAGGCTGAGTGGACCAGTTGTAAGCAGGCTCTGGAGGCTATGGCCCCAGTAGCCCTAGTGGCTTAGCAGGAAGACCACAGGCTGCACCAGCCACTCACTTCCAGACCGCACACCAGGAGCCCCTGAAAGGGGGCAGGATGTGCCTCTGGACTCCCAGACACCCACCCCCTAAGATAGTCCTCCAGAGGCCCGTCAATCCCCACAGCCTTTCCTTCTTCCTCAGGGCCTCCGCCCTCGAGAGGGACTTTTTCGTGAGGACACAGCTGCCTTACCCCACCCAGTTCCCCTTCCACAACGGGAAAGCCGGACTCAGACTGCAGGGAGGGATGGAGAAGCCAGAGCTTGAAGGCTGTTGGCATGAACTGGGCTGGGGGTGGGGGGCATTCCTGTAAAGGAGGACTCGAGGCCTCCAGGGGCTGGGGCAGGAGGCAGTCAGGCTGCTCGAGATTCTGGCCACTTGGCGCAGTCATGTTTCAGAGCCTCGGCTTCCTCACCTGTAACTTGGGACAGTTGTTCCTTGAGTCACGCCAGGAGGGGAGAATGAAGCGGAATACAGAAAGGGCCTGCTGCTGTTCCCGGCACAAGGGGGTTGCGTGCTGGGTCCCCTCGAAGACCTATTTACTGTTAGTATGAGCCATGATAGCAGTCATGTAGCAATGCCTCCTGCGGCACGAGACCAGAATGGCGGACACGGTGGAGGAAGGCAGCCCCGGCTGTACTCAGCCGCACCGGGCTGTTTTCCTTCTGCTTGTGGCTGCGGCTGGGGGTGGAGGGGGCGGGTGGGGGCTGAGCTCAGCTCTTAGCTGGAGATGTCTCAGCATCTGATGTGACACTGCTGTTGTTTTTGGCTTCACATCCAAGACTCTTTCGCGGCTAATTACTCACTGTCTTGGGAGACTGGCCCAGGAGCCTGAGAAAGGAGAGAGGAGAGAGCGCGCCGGTTTCTGTTTTGCAACCGGTTAAGGAGGCAGCAGAGCTGGGACCCATGGACCTGGCTGGAAGGAATAAAGTCTTTTGCATGCTCTCAGCTTTACTGAGATATAATCTATGTACAATAAAATTCACAGTTTGGATAAACCTACTAAAAACCTACAAACCCATAAAACCAAAAAATCACCATCCCCATCAAGATTTAGGATCTCCCCAATAACATTTTCTCTTGACCCATCTGTCAGTACCCACTCTGCCTAACCAATTACTAATCTGCCTTCTGTCACTATGTGTTGGTTTCACCTTTTCTAAAATTTCATATAAATGAAATCACCTAGGATGGACTCTTTTGCATCAGACTACTTTCAGGCGACGAAATGTTTCTGAGATTCACCTACATTGTTGAGTGAATCGCAGGTCCATTCCTTTTTTTTTTCTTTTGAGATGGAGTCTTGCTTTGTCGCCCAGTCTGGAGTGCAGTGGCACGATCTCGCCTCACTGCAATCTCCGCCTCCCCGGTTCAAGCAATTCTCCTGCCTCAGCCTCCCGAATAGCTGGGATTATAGGAACCCCCCACCATGTCTGGCTAATTTTTGTATTTTTAGTAGCTGGGACGACAGGGGTGTGCCACCACACGCAGTTAATTTTTGTATTCTTAGTAAAGACAGGGTTTCACCATATTGGCCAGGCTGGTCTCAAACTCCCTACCTCAGGTGATCCACCCCCTGGGCCTCCCGAAGTGCTGAGATTACAGGCGTGAGCCATCGTGCCCGGCTGAGTCCATTCCTTTTTAGTGCCAAGTTGTATTGCATTTATGTGGACATGACACAATTAATTTATCCATTCATTTACTAATAACCATTTTAGGTTGTTTCCAGTCTTTGGGTGAACATATGCTCTCATTTCTCTTGAGTAAATACCAGGAGAGTAAATATCAGTGGAGTTATTGGCGCTTATTATAAATGTAGGTTTAGTTTTATAAGGAACTTCCAGACCTTTTCCCAAAGAGGTTGTACCATTTTACATTCCCATCAGCAATGTCTAAGAGTTATAGTTACTCCATTTCCTTGCCACCACTTGATATTGGAAATCTTTTAAATCTTAGCCATGTGGTTAGTAGGGGGTGGGATCTTACTGTGGTTTCAATTTGCATTTCTCTGGTGATTGATGTTATGTATCTTTTCACAGGCTTGCATCTCTTAGGGGATTTTGAAAATGAAATGTGGGGAGTCTTGAACCAAGGCCTTGACACTCCCATGAGAAGACCTTAGAAATTTGGCAAGGGATTAGAGGATCATGTGCCATTATCCCTACCTCTCCTAACCTAACTTTTAAAACTGGAATGGTTTATCACATGAGTAATACACACAAATGCATTCATCTTGCAAGAATAGAAAAAATGCCTACCGTAAGACTGGAGACTCCCATGACTGCACAGAGAGATCCCTTCATGACCCCCTGTTTCTTCTCAAACGTCCTTCTTTATTTTTATTTTTTTGAGACAGGGTCTTGCTCTACAACCCAAGATGGAGTGCAGTGGTGTGATCACAGCTCACTGCAACTTCCAGCCCCCGGGCTCAAGCGATCCTTCCACCTCAGCCTCCCAAGTAGTTGGGACCACAAATGCATGCCACCATGTCCAACTAACTTTTGTATTTTGTGTGTGTGTGTGTGTGTGTGTGTGGAGACAGGGTTTTGCCATGTTGCCCAGGCTAGTCTTGAACTCCTGAGCTCAAGCAATCTGCCTGCCTCGGCCTCCCAAAGTGCTGGGGTTACAGGCGTGAGCCACCATGCCTGGCCCCTTCTTTATATTTGCAGACACTTCCCCCCCACCACAAATATCCGGTATGTGTTTTTATGGGTATGTTCTTACATGTATGATAAAATGCTGTACAAATGATTCTTCAGCTTGCTTTTCTCAATCATCAAACTCTCTTAGAGGTCTTGTCATGTCAGTACATGTTGATCTGCCTTGTTCTTTGTGTTGGTTAGAACTCCATTGTAAGGATGAATCATAGTTTATGAATCAATTTTCCTACTGCTGTATACTTAGGTTTGCTTGTGGTGTTTTGTTGTTGCAATGGTGCAGCAAACATCCTTGTCCTTGCTTCCTTTGCTGATATGTGTGTGTTTCTCAAGGCAGATTCCAAGGAGTGGAACCATCAAGTTTTTACATCAGTCATCTATTGCCACAACAGTGCTGTGCAACAAACAACTCAAGATTTAGTGGCTTAAAACAACAATCATTTATTCTCATCAGTCAACTGTTGGTTGGGTAGTTCTGCTGATCTGACCTCAGCTTAACTGATCATAGCTGAGTGTTACTTATGTATTCAGGGCTGGCTGGTGCGTCAGCTGGAGGCTGGCTGGTCTTGGAGGGCCTTAGCTGGGAAACTCATCTCTGCTTTATGTGACCTCTCTTCCTCAGTCAGACTGGCTTGGGTTCATTCTCATGGTGGAGATAGGGGCCTGAGAGAGAGTGGAATTACTGAGGGCTTCTTGAAGTCTGGGCTTAGGACTGGCTCACCACCACTCATGTTCCATTCTATCAGCCAGAGCAGGTCAGGAGACCACACAGATTCAACAGATGGGAAAATAAAATCCACTACAGTCTGTCTCCTGGGCTCAAGTGATCCTCCCACACCAGCCTCCCGAGTGGCTGGGACTACAGGTGCTCATCACCACACTTGGCTAATTTTTAAATTTTTTGTAGAGTAGAGGTCTCACTATATTGCTCAGGCTGGAAAACTTGCTTCTTGATAGGAAGAATGGCAAGTCACATTGCAAAGGGTATGAACACAGGGAGGGGAGGAATGGGGCCATTTTTTGCAGTCTACCATGGTTTTGAATATGTACATTTTCCATTTTATTGGATGCTGCCAAATTGCTCTCCTAAACGGTTGGTTCAGTCTATACCCCACGGGCAGTGGGCAGGAAGGACCGTTTCCCTATAATGTGTCATGCATAGAGTCTGTGCACTTTGCCAGCATGTGAGCCAGATCTGTGATTCTCCAATATAGTGCAAGAGTTTACAAGGCTACAAGAGACGTGAACTGCACCCTCCAAGAGCCTTCGTTTTACTCATCTTTATGGAGGCAAAAATCCATTTCAAAAAATTAAAACAAACATGGAGACGATGCATGACCATGCAAAATTCATGTGACGTTTAAAGATAAACCATAAAATTTCAAAGAAACATCTTGCTAGCAAAGCCAGCTACTTCAGACTTGACACTATACACTCAGAACTTCTGCATTTGTTCATTTGTGTGCCCAGTTAATACTCAGAGATTGCCTCCGGCATACCATGCATGGTTCCTCGTATGGGGTCATAGCAGTAGATGTGAGAGTCAAGGCCTCCGTCATATTGGAGCTAAACAGATAGGGGGAGGAAAGAGATTCTAAACATTAACAATTTCAGAAAGTAATAAATGCCATGAAGAAAATAAAACAGGGTGATATGATAGAGAGTCCCCAGGGCTGGCGGCTGTGACCTTAGTCTGGGAGGTCAGGGAAGGTGATTTGAGTAGGTGACATTTGAGCTGAGCCCTATGTGACAAGAAGGAGACAGCAGACTTGAAGAACTGAGTTTAGAAGTGTGTACCAGGCTGGGGAAACACAGTGCAAAGGCCCTGGGGTAGGAACAAGCTTGGTGTTGCCTAACAACAGTGGGGAGGCCAGTGAGGCGGAAGCCCGGGGAGCCCAGAAGAGAAAGGCGGGAGAAGAAGACATAGAGGGTGGCAGAGGCCAGATGGCTATTGAGCACGCACTTGTGCCAAGCACTGTGTTAGCTACCTTCACCCTCTTCTGCCCTTGGGGTAGAGAATAAGTCAGCAGACCCTCTGCAGGTCTGCTGTGAGCTGGTTAAAGTGGATTTACATCACAGGCAGCAAGCACCAGGGGATGGCTGGCAGTGCTCACACTGACAAGATGGTGGTGATCTCCTGCCAGCATTGACAGGGGAGAGGGTGGACTTCAGGCCATGGTTTGCTCCATGGAACTGGAAAGAAAAGGGATGGGTTCAAAAGCAAGCAAGCGGGTTCCAGGAACAGCATCAAAGGCCACTGGGAAGGGGCTGGTTGTGGAGACCCAATGTCAGGTGAACCTGGGAGTGAGGCCAACTCACCCGGACTCCACCAGCCAAGCACACATGCCCACACTTGACCACTTGGGGAACGGAAAGGAGAGCCCTGGCCAGCATAGGCCACTCCCAGCAGTGGCACATCCCAGGCAAGCCCACACTC
The DNA here is from genome assembly GCF_000951045.1 of Mandrillus leucophaeus. Lineage (NCBI taxonomy): Eukaryota > Metazoa > Chordata > Mammalia > Primates > Cercopithecidae > Mandrillus > Mandrillus leucophaeus. Next base: position 1,461,096 of record NW_012103299.1, on the reverse strand, counting down.
CCAGCTGCTGTCCAGGAGAGATCTGCCTTCTGAGACTCTGCTACCTCAGTCCAGTGGCTCTGGGACCCAGGGCAAGCTGCCTCTACTCCCAGCTTTGGTTTTCTTAGTATTCTCAGCCTCAGTGAGAAAACTGTCTCCAACCACAAAGGTATCCTACTGCAACTCCCCTAGAGGTCTCTGTTCAAGTTTTGCCTCGGGTCAGTCAGTAAGCCCTTCTTTCTGTTCAGCCATGGTCTCTCTTGTGGGATCAGAAGCCCTGGGCTTGCATGCTGCCTTGGTTTCTCATTAGCTGTGACTGCCTTTCATGGGCCTCAGTATCCCATCTATCAACTAAGGAAACTTCCGACTCCTAGATCCCATCATATAGGAGACCAGCTACCCTCCCAAGGAGATTCGGGAGGAGTGGGGACAGATATGAGCTGATGACAACCTCCTCCCCTGTCCCTCCCATCATGCACAGGGTGGAGTAGGGGGAACAGAGCCAGCAGATGAACATCCTAGAAGCTTATAAGCCAAATAAACAAGCAAAGAAAACGCCACAAGCTTTGCATACCCAGCCCAGAACCACTCCAAAGGGCTCCTTTGAGGTTTGTACTGGGACTGCTGCTGCCAGGTAGGTCTTGCTCCAGCAAGACACTGCCTGGGAGGCCCCTCACCATTCCTGAGAGATAAAATCCTTTCCTAATCGATTGCCTGAGTAAATGCACGCTAAGCAGCCTGGGTGGGTGAACCGACACGAGCAGCGCTCACATAGGCACACGGTCTTAGGCAAACACTCGACTTGTTTGTTCAGGCTCAGACGCTGGCTGGGCACCTGCCATGCGCCGGGGGCTTTCCCCTGCATTGTTTCATTTGATCCGCTCTGTGAAAGCTGGGGAGCAGTTTGGCAGCAGGAGATACTCTTGGTTTGTTTGTAAATTCCAGCCAGTGACCAGGCAGCAACATACGCGTTTCCTCATTCAGGTCTTCCAACAGCTCTTGGAAGGGAGGATTCCCATCTCCACTGTACAGATGAGGACATGATGTGCTGTGCTGAGCACAATACATGCATCCTTTCATTTGCTCCCCCTCAATGGCCCTGTAAAGTGGGTGCTCTAATTACCCCTGTTGTACCAATAAGGGAATGAGGACTCAGAGTGACAATGACTTAGCCGGGGCCACCCAGCTAGCAGAAGCAAAACCAGGATTTGAACCCAGCTCTATGGACATCAGACTTGGTGGCTGACTCCCCAACTGGGGCTGGGTTTGGGGAAGGAGCTGGCAAGAGCAAACTGGGAGAAATAAAGAGTGCAGAGCCCACGGAAGACACAGCATTTCTCTTAAGACGTCTCTCTCTGCAGAGGAATAGAGGCATGTCGCTTGTGGCCCAGGGGCTTTGCAGGAAGTGAAATCCAGGGATGAGGCAGACAGCCAGCCTGAGCCCAGTGGGCCCTGCTACACTGATGGCAGCTGGTGGCTTTTCCCAGGCAGCGCCTGGCTCCGGGAGGGCTTTAGGAGGACTCAGTGCACCAGCTGTGGGCAACTTCCCGGGGAACAAGGACAGCTCTGCCTGGATTGCCACTGTCACGCCCCTGGATAACAGGAGAGCGTGGTGGTTCTATCTTTGGCCCAGAAGAGGAGGGAATTGGATCTGAATCCCAGCTCTGCCACACCTGAGACAGAGACCTGTTTTCCTGTTTTCCCATCTGTAAAACGGGGGCAATCACCAACCCCTCTAAGGTTGGCAGGAAGATTGAATGAGGACTGAATGAGGATGCTGGGGACTGTCACAGGCTCTGTCTGGCCTGGAAGACTTGCTCTCTCTGGGACCGCCTTGTCTCCTGTGGTCTGCCAGGGAACATTCCAGAAATGGGGTGGGAAAACCCAGATTGCTGGCAAAGAAGGCCTGCCCCTCGCAGAGAAGGCCGTCCTCTCCTGCTGAGGGCTTGCGGAGAAGTACGAGTTTATGAGGGCTGCTGTAGCAACGTGTGACACGCTGGGGACCCTAAACGGCACAAGCGCATTGTCTCACTGCTCTGGAGGCCAGAAGCCCGGGATCAGGGTGCTGCCAGGGTCGGTTCCTTCTGAGGCTGTGAGGCAGGACCTGTTCCATGCCTCTCCCCGAGCTTCTGGCGGTTTGCTGGCACTTGGCGTTCCTTGGCTTATGGACCTGTCACCTGATCTTGGCCTTTATCTTCACATCTCCCTGTATCTGTCTCTCTGTGTCTGCGTTTTGTGTTTTTATAAGGACATCAGTCATATTGGAGTATAGCCCACCCTAAAGACCTCATTTTAACTTGATGGCCTCTGTGAAGAACCTATCTCCAAATAAGGTCCCATTTGGGGATGCTGGGGGTTAGGACTCCAACGTGTAAATCTGGGGATGACACAGCTCAGTTCCTGACAGCCGGGGAGGGAAGGAAATGGCCTCTTCCATCTACTGTCCCTGGGAAGCTGCAGCAAGGCCGGGCTCCCGTCTGTAGCACCGTCCCCCGGAGACCCCCTCTCCCCATGAAGGGGAAGGTGAGGCACTCCGACAGGTTGGAGGAGCTGCCCCACGGCACCAGTGCAGGGAGGTGGGGCCAGCAGAGCTGGGCTGGGACACTCCACCTCTCTGTAGACATCGCCACTTGGCTTAGCAGCTTTGGAAGTTTGTTAAAAGGGGTAGGCAGGCCTGGGTTTTCTGAAACACCTTTCCAAGAAAAAGGCCACCAAATTCTCCTCAAGGTCACCTCCCTCCACCTGGAACACCTCTAGGGAAAGGCCTAGACCTCATTCACATGTGAATCGACACCACCTGGCACAGGGCCTGGCTGGTGAGTGTGAGGAGCTCCGGCTTCAAGTGCCTGTCCTAACTCTTCCTTGCTGTGTGACCTTGGGCAAGCTGCTTGGGCTCTCTGAGCTTCAGTTTCACAACTAAAAAAAGGGGAGGCAGGAATTGTACCTACTTTCCAATGTTATTATAAAGATTAGCTGAGAGAGTGTGTGAGAAAGCCTCAGCGCAGGGCTGGGCACACAGTAACCACTCGAAAAATATTGACTCTTCTTACAACCGATTATTGCACTGGATGGATGGATGGATGGATGGATGGATGGATGGATGGATGGACGGACGGATGGATGGATGGATGGATGGATGGATGGATGGATGGATGGACGGAATGGTTCTTAAGTTGATTGGTTTCCTGGACATTCTTTCTGTTGAGAACTCATGAAACCTGCTTCTGGCATCAGATCCAAATACCAGCCCCATCACCTATTAGATGTGGTCTTGAGCAGTTACTACCTCCTGACCCTCAGCTACCCATCTATAAAATGGGGAGAAGAGGCCACCCACAGAGAGCTGATGTGAGAATAAAATAACACGATGATGTCTGGAATGAGCTTAACCCAGTGCCTGGCACGTGGGTACTCTTGGAAAACGCCTGCTCTATCTTGGTGGCCGAACAGGCATTCAGACGAAAGCCGCTTTCATCGACAGGCGGGTGCAGAAGGCCACGCCTCCTCCTGCAATAGTGTTTCCATGGCAGGCCCAGGCGCATTCTATTTTCAGATGGCACTCAGTGACATCTTAACAATGCTGGAGCTAGATAGGACCTGCCGAAACAACCGTTTCCAACCAACATCAGAGCCTTGATGGCCAGGGAGGGAGGTGTCCCTGGTTCTGGTGCAGTCCTGAGCTGGGTTCTAGCAGAACAACAGAGTTCGGGCCCTGTGGTCTCTGCAGATGACCTCCTGGACCTCGACTCTCCCTGTGTGGCTCTGGACTCGCTTTCCACTCAGCTCCCTGACCTGAGCCCATGGAAGCCGACCTCCATGGCCTCTGTAGCAGCTCCATTGCATGGTGACTTCTAGCTGGGTCCAGATGACAAGAGTGTGGCAGGGGCCCGGGCACTGTTGCTGCAGTTGCGTCCCTATAGGGCCACCACAGGCTGGCTTCCGCCCAGGCAACACTGCCTGCAGCCCGGGACGTGACCAGCTTCCCCACTGCCCAGCTCTGGCTTGTACTATGCCATGCTGACTTCCCTACACTCTGCCCACCCCTTTGAAAATAACTGTTCAGATGACCAGATCGAGTATACCTTAGGTTATCTTCCAAATCCTATCTGATGCATTACCTTCATTCACCTCTTCCTTCCTCCCCTCTTCTCCTCCCCTCCTTCCCTGCCACTTCCCCTCCCTTCTGCCTTCTTTCCTCTTTCCTTCTGCCATAAATATTGATGGAGCATCTACCCTGTGCCAGTATCTGTTCCAGGTGGCACAACAGTGAACGGACACGGTCCCTGCTGCCCCTGTGGAGTTGACATTCTAGTGGGGAGACAGGCGAAACCTGCAAATAAAGAAACCATTTCAGAGAGTGATGTGTGCTAAGAAGAAATCAAGGAGAGGGGTGGGCAGAGAGGGATTTGGGGCAGGAGAGGTGCTGGAGCGGGTGGCTGGGGAAGGTCTCTCTGAGGAGATGTAAGCTGGACCAGGAGCAGGCTCCAGCCATGGGAGGCTCTGGAGGGAGGGCACTCTAGGTGGGGGAACAGCAAGTGCAAAGGGGTTGAGGCAGGCTTGAGCTCAGTGAGTCTGAGAACAGAATAAAGGCCAGTGTGCCCTTCACAAAGAGCCACGCTCCTTCCTCCGCTGGGTCTTTGCCTGAGCCATTCCCTGGTGTCCCTTCCTCCAGGCCAGGTGAATGCTGACTAATCCTCCATCCCCAGCTCCAACGTCCACCCCTTCAGAAGAGGGGGGCTCTCTCTCCTCTTGTCAACAGCCTCATGGTCCTCTGCCACTAAGTCCTGGACTATACTGTCTGCACTGTCACGTCACAAGCCGTGGATGCCCGTCTCCCATAACAGGACAGGGCGGGAGCTCCTTCCAGTCCAGCCTAGACCCAGTCACCTTTGTGTCTTGAGTCCAACAAGATGCTCAGGGTGGATGCACAGCAAACATTTATTGGGTGAAATAAATGTACTGATGGAAAATGTCCAGGGAGTTCAAAGGACAGGACGGTCACAAGGAGCAGAAGCAGTAAGGGAAGCCTTCCTGGAGAAGTGGAGGTTGACCTGGGCCTTGAAGGAAGGATATGGAAGGGACCAGTGAGGGAGTTCCCAGCAGGGAGGCAGTTCCCAGCAGCAGGGATGGCATGTGCAAAGGCCCAGAGGATGGATCGGGGCCAGTTAATGGCTCTATCAGACCCCAGGAGAAGCTCGGGAGATAAGTTAGAAGAAGAAGGTAAGCTCCTTCTAAGCCTCAGTTTCCCCATTTGGAAATTGGGATAATAATCTTGCGTGTGTTAAATGAGATTGTACACATGAGGCACTTGGTGTGCTATAGGCCTGGCCCATGGGAGGTTATCAGCAAATAACATGGGGTGAGCTGGTGTCACCCCAGCAAGTGCAGGACCCCAGGTCCTGGGGCACTACATGTGCCCGAGTGAGACTCTTGCTTCTCGGGAACTCAGACTGCCGGGCTTCCTGGATCTGACTGAGCTCAAAACCAGCAGGCTTCTGATCCGCCTGCCCTAATCCAGCCCCCATCCACACTCCCAGAAATTCCCAGCTTCCAAGCCCCAGCCTGTGTGGGAAATGCCGATCTCAACAAGGCTTCCCCACAAACACGTAGCAGGAGAGAGGTTCTCCCAGGTCTGCTAGACTTGATTCCACAGTGGATGTGAACTCCCACAGCTGAGTGTTGGAAGCATCCAGGGACCCCGCGGGTGGCTTACCCCCCGGCACTGTACAGCACTTAGAACCCACCAGACTTGCAGGGGCCACAAAAGTGTTCTGATTTACTGTAAAATCACAAGAGAAAATGAATATAATGTACTCTGGATATATTCATCTCTATACCAATGTATTCATAATTTTCAACAATTTTTTCTGGAGTAAGGGGCCATGGAAATAAATGCCCACAGAAGTCATAACAGAGCCCTGCCCATTGGAAGGTTTGGGAAACCAAGGGGGGACATGGAAACTGAGGCTCAGACCTGGATAGCCCAAGGTCACACAGTGTCTTAGTGTTGGAGTTGGGATTTGAACCCAGGGCAACCTGGCTCCTAAAATCTTTGATGGTTGTTTTTCTTCAGAGGTCCTATCAAACCTACATGCTCCAGTCTTATTTGAGGCCTCGGATTTCTGACTCCAGTGATCAGGAGGCAGTAGACAGCTTCCTCGCCACTCACACATGCACCCAGAAGGTTGCCCCCTCACACCACAGGTATCCTAATGGGGAGAGCTGGGAAGAATCCTTCTGGAGCATCTGCTCTACCCGGCTCACTGCACAGCTGGGACTCCAAGGCTCCACGTGGGGAGGTGCTCTCGTGGTGCTGGGGTGGGGTGGGATCGAGACTACCTGTCACCCAGCGCTCCCTTCCACCCACCACCGCGTTTACATTGAGTCTGAGTTAGACAAGAATCTGATGTTGTCCAGATGGAAAAGTCCCCCTGATTTTGGCTGAAAAGCTCCTTGCTGAGGGAACTATTCGAGGCAGGTGTACTACAGCCCAGACCCTGCTGGAAACACTCACCCGGGGTTGGGGTTGGAGATCTGCTTTCTCTCCTGCCCCCGCCCCGCCCCGCCCCGTCCCGTCCCACCTGTCTCGTCAGAACAGCAGGAGCCGGCCAAGAGGCCAAGCCCTGTCCGTCCTGTTCCCCTGAGGGAAGGTGGTGGGTTAACTGTGTTCATTTAAGGGCAGGTTGTCATCCTGGGCAGTGACTGGGGAGGCTTCTCAGCGGCACCCTGGCCTGAAGACATCCCCCTCTTGAGTGCCTAAAATCCCACCATCTGGGCTGATTCAAAGCAGAAAGGTTGTTTACTGGGCATTTCCTTTAAAGGCAAAGAAGTGAATGACTTTGTTAAGATCATCTTTCCCTGTGGCCACGGGTCTGGGCAGCATGGGGACTCTGAGATTCTGGCTAGAAGTCTGGAGAGGGGGAGGGGATGTCATCACTGCTTTAGCCCTATATGGCCTTTTAGAGTCAACAACTTTGACCTGTCGTGTCCAGGGAGGCAGGAGAGCTTTATAGTTAGGAGTACAGGCCGACCTAGTCACAGTCCTCACTGTGTAGCTCTGAGCCCCTCCCACCTGTCAAATGGAGATGAAAATTTTCTAGGAATATTTTGAAAACATTAAGCCAATACATTTTCTTCTCTCTTCCCTGTTAAAGAGAGGAAAGAAGGAGGGAAAGATGGAAGGAAGAAGGGAGGGATGGAAGGAAGGAGGGAAAGGAGGGGGAAAGGAAGGAGGAAGGGAGGGAGGGAAGGCGGGAAAGGAGGGAAGGAAGGACGAAGAGAGGGAGGGAAGAATGGAAGGAAGAAGGGAGGGATGAAAGGAAAGAGGGAAAGGGGCGGGGAAGGAAGGAGGAAGGGAGGGAGGGAAGGATGAAAGGAAGGAGGGAGGGATGGAAAAAAGGAAGGAGGGAGGGTGGAAGGAAGGGAGAGAAGGAAGAAAAGATCCAGGAAGGAGGGAGAGAAAGAAGGAGAGAAAGAGGGAAGGAAGGAGGGAAAGAGGGAAGGAAGGAGGGAAGGAGGGAAGGAAGGAGGGAAGGAGGGAAGGAAGGAGGGAAGGAAGGAGGGAGGGAGGGAAGGAGGGAAGAGGAAAGGAAGG
>NW_012103299.1:1449602-1453043 GCF_000951045.1 Mandrillus leucophaeus | reverse complement strand
GGAAAGGGAAGGGAAGGGGGGAAGGAAGGAGGGAAGGAGGGAAGGAAGGAGGGAGGGAGGGAAAGGGAAGGGAAGGGGGGGAGGAAGGAGGGAAGGAGGGAAGGAAGGAGGGGGTGAAGGGAAGGGAAGGTTGGGAGGGAAAGGGAAGGGAAGTGGGGAAGGAAGGAGGGAAGGAGGGAAGGGAAGGGAAGGGGGAGGAAAAAGATCCCCAAATACGGAGTTTGTCCCTGGCTCCTAGGGAGGAAGGAGGATTTACGAGAATGACCCAATTTAACAAGAAGCAGAGGGAGAAGCCCCCCGTTTCAAGCTGGCTGAACATTTGTGAGTGAGGGACGTTTCCTAAACATTTGGGGTGAGAGATCAGGAGGGGTTCACTCACAGAAACACAGATGCAGTACGGTGTGGGAGTCCCCTCCTGAAAGGGACTTTGAGCCAGCACTGCAGCCCTTCCGCCCTGGCCCTCGTTCTCTCTGGCCTTCTCTCTGCATTTCTTTCTCTCTGTTCCCTGCCCATCTCTTTCTTTCTCCCCTTGCAGAGCCCAGCACCTCTGGGCTGTGTCTCCAGGCACAGTGCGTGCTCCTGCCTGGTGGCTGCCTCTGCACCTGCACCTTCAGTGCCCTGTGAGGTCATCTCGTGAGCCACACCACATCCCTGCCAGGAGGGCACCGCTGCTATCCGCATCCTACAGACGAGGATGCTGGGGCTCAGAAAGGGGAAGTCAGTTCTTCCCGGCCTACCTTCTTCTTGCCCAGGGGGCCAGGGTCCTGGGAAGGAAGCTTGGAAAACCCTAGGACTTAAGGGTTTCCATGAGAAGGGGAGCCATCTGTTCCTGCGTGCCTCGCAGCTGAGAGGTAGCTCATTGTGGTGGAAAACAACTATTGTTCAGCCAGGATTTACACTCAAGTTGGAGCTAACAGTCCCCCTGTGGCAGATCTCAGTTCATCTCAATTAAGTGAAATGCGTTGTCTTAATCATAAAGCTAGCGAGGAACAGAGCCAGAATCTTAAGTCACATCTGTGTAACGTCAAAGTTTGTGCTCAACCACAAACGTGTTCAAATTGCAGCTCTTCCTCTTGTAGGCTGTGTGGCCTTGGACAAGTCACTTGACCTCTCTGTTCCTTAGCTTCACCAACTGTTAATAATAGTAACGTTTCTGCCGTTTATGCTTATCTAGAGGATTAAATGAGATAATGTCTAAAGTTGTGTCCCTGTGGGAATTCTGGGGGTTACCACTCAAGTCTCAGCTCCCATGAAGTATTGGCGATGAAAGCTAACATTTGACAGGCACCACTTCACTTTTTCCTCACCACAACCCTAAAAGGTACTGTCTCTCCCCATCTCCAGATGAGAGAACTGAGGCACAGAGAGGCAGAGTCATTTGCCCAGGGGTCACAGAAGCCACACCAGAGGCCTGGGTGTTCTGTGTGCTTAGCCCCATGCGAAGCTGTCTTCCTACATTAAAAACATAAATAAATAAAATGTGAATGAATTTAACCCTTTACAAGATGCAGCATTAAAAGTAGAGGATCTCAGCCCTTTCCGAGAAACAGAGCCCGGCCATGCAGAGATGCACGTTGTCTGCCAGGCTCCTTGCTAGGACCTGCTGTCTTGGAATTTCCAGCGGGATGGGAGGGAGCAGGGGCCAGAGGCCCGAGAATGGGGCCAGGACAGGGAGCTGGGGAGGGGTGTTGTATGATGCCAGGGCAGGGAGGCATGGATTCAGCCAGGGTGAGGGGCCAGCTATGTGCATGTTTTTGTGGGGGCAGGGGATGTTGAAGGTCACAGAAAACTGAGGTGAGGAAGGTAACAGGTCAGCCCAGTTGGTAGACAAAGAGGGTGGGCACCAGCAAAGCACGGTAACCAGAGAGCTCATGGAGAGTTTGGGGAACAGCTTGGCGGGGACACAGGCTGCTGGGGTAGGGGTGGTGGTGATAGGGGTCGGAATGGAGGCTGGAGAGAGATCCTGAGCCCAGGAATCTCTTTTTAATCAGCACCAGGTGCTTCCCATGGGCGTTGTCCAAAGTTTACGCTTTGGGAATCACAGGCTACACCCAGACAACCTGTCCTGGGGCCGCAACTCCAGGCTTGGGAAGGAAAGATGGTGTAGCTCAGTCAGGAGTCAGGAAGACCTGGGGGCCAGCCCTGCTCTGGCACTGCTGGCGGTGTGCCCTTAGGCGAGTCATTTGCTCTCTGTGCCCCAGGCTTCTTGCAGGTAATATTACACTAATATTGAATTTCCAAGAAGGCTGTGAAGATTAGCTCTGAAAAAGATCTGCAAGTCACTGGCATGGTGCAGATTCATAGCAAGTGCGGGAAGCAGCCTTCCTTTCTTTCTCCTTCAGAAGGTGCTACTGTCCCCTCATGCGAGCAAAATCACAGTGACCATCTGAATTAGTCAGGTTGGTTCTATCGTCAGGGACAGAAGCCAACTCAAATTGGCTTAAAAGAAAACTGAAGAGGCTCCCGTCAAAGGGCCCAGAAGCAAAGGAAGCATGTGGGTGCCGGAATCAACATTCTGTCTGTCTCTGCTTCTCTTTGCAGTCGGCCTTATTTCTCCTCCTGCTGCTGTGCTGCCTCTAAGAGGCCAAGACTGAGGCTCTCAGAAGCCACTGCTCAGCAACCCAGGGTAGGGAGAGCCGCAGTCTCCTGATTTCTGTAGCTTAGTCCCAGGGAAGGCTCTGATTGGTTGTGTTTGGGTCATGTGCCCATTCCTTGGGCCAATCACGCTGGCCGAGGATGCAGTATTTTAAGTGGCCGGGCCTCCGGCCAGGGGAGTGCCATCTAGGATCAAGAGAGTAAGCAGCACTCCCGGGCCAGAAAAAAGCCCAAGCGAAACAACTGAAAATCCAGAACCAGCTCAGATGCTTCTTCCTTTCTGTGCATAACCTACCTTGCACAGCATCTTCCAAGCTGCATCTGCATTATGTCTCCACATCCTCTTCCCCCAAATGTGAGTTTCTCCAGATGGGACTAGACCCCACATCTCCAAAGCCCTGATGCCTGCTATGGGGCTGGGTACAGAGCAGGGGCTGACACGTCTTTACAGCCAGCGTCCAGTGTCCTCTCCACGGCCTCCATCTGAACCCACCCTCTGGTCTCTGCCTGCCTGTGCCCTGCCTTCTTCTAGGTACTGCTCCCAGGACTGCTGTGTCCTCTGGCTGGTAGGCGGACGCCAGCCCTTCCTTCCGTCTGAGTCCCCGAGGTCGGGCTGGTATCCCAGGTCACATGGTTAATTGGCTTCATGGTTGATCCTTCCTTCCTTTCTTCTATCTTTCCTTTCCTTCCTTCTTTCTTTCCTTCCTTCCTTCCTTCCTTCCTTCCTCTCCTTCCTCTCCTTCCTCTCCTTCCCCTCCCTCCTGCCCTCCTTTCCTTCCTTCCTTCCTTCCTTCCTTCCTTCCTTCCTTCCTTCCTTCCTTCCTCCCTCCCTCCCTCCCTCCCTCC
>NW_012103299.1:1445642-1447247 GCF_000951045.1 Mandrillus leucophaeus | reverse complement strand
CGGGTGCCTGTAGTCCCAGCTACTCGGGAGGCTGAGGCAGGAGAATGGCGTGAACCCAGGAGGCGGAGCTTGCAGTGAGCCGAGATCACGCCACTGCACTATCTCACAAAAAAAAAAGACTGTTGGAGGTGGCTTCTGGAAAACAGGAAGGCCTAAAAGAGGAGGGAGAGGGAGGCACAGTGGTGGGGGAGCCAAGGTGGGCTTGGGTGGAAGTGGCAGCTTTTTGCTCGGCCATGCGGAGTCAGCCTACCCCATGATCCAGCTGCTGATGAGAGAATGGGGTGAGAGTCAGAGACTGAGTGGGACTTAAGGGGCCCAAGAGGAGTGGGAGAGGACTTTGAACTACAAGAGAAAAAGAACACAAAGGGGCCAGGCGCGGTGGCTCACGCCTGTAATCCCTGCACTTTGGGAGGCCAAGGCAGGTGGATCACTTGAGATCAGGACTTCGAGACCAGCCTGACCAACATGATGAAACCCCATCTCCACTAAAAATACAAAATTAACTGGACCCGGTGGTGTATCCCTGTAGTCCCAGCCACGTGGGAAGCTGAGGCAGGAGAATCACTTGAACCTGGCAGGCGGAGGTTGCAGTGAGCCGAGATCACGACGTTGAATACAGCCTGGGCAACAAGAGTGAAACTCCGTCTCAAAAAAACAAAAGAACACAAAGGATGAGCGGTTCCCAGAGGGTCAGCCTTCCTCGTTGCCGGGTTACCCTGCCCTTCTCTTGGCCCTGAGAGAGAGCCACAGAAAGGCAGGCTCTGTCCAGATGAGAAGAGTTTTTAAGGGGGAAGTTTGAACGAACATGGTGCTTGGTGCTTTGCAAATAATACCTCATTTTATCCGCATAAATGTGCAACAAGTGATATTGTTATCCCCACTTTATAGATGGGGAATCTGAGGCTCAGAGAGGTTGAGTGACCTGCCTAAGGTCACGCAGCTATCCAAAAAGTCTCTAACACTGTGCTCTTTTTATGACATCCATTCTTTGTGTTGCACAAGAAATAACTTGGCAAGGGGCTCAAGGAAAAGGGGGAGCATTTACTGATCACCTACCAGGAAAGCCAGGAGCTTTCCTGATTTAAGGGTTGTCTCCTCACTTTACAGATGGGAAACAGAAGCCTTGAAGAGACAAAGGCAGGGGACAAAGAGGCAGAGCTGTGTCCTTTTCAACTGCACATCCCCAGCACAAAGCCCAGCACCACGTGCACAAGAGGGGATAGTGTATGTTTGTGGAGCCAGACTTGGGGGCCAGGGTGAGTCAGATTCCTGGATCTCCAGAGTGCCACAGCTGCCTTTTCAGTAGTGAGATGCTCATTTTGAGAAGAATTCAAGGCTCCTGCGTGAAGTATGGTAGAGAGAAAAGGACCATCCAGGAGCAGTTTTCCGTCAGTGTCAGTTTTCAGGTTCAACCATCACCAATCTGCCCTCCACTTGCATTGACACCTAACACTTACCTTTTTATTATCTCCTTTTAAAAAAAAACTTAATTAAATCCATCCTAATTCTAAACTCTATCTTGAAAGCATGTATACGACAGGCTAGTTATGTGATTTTTTAAATGTGTCTTAAAATTAATGCATGTCTTTTTTTTTTTTTTTTTTT
>NW_012103299.1:1441472-1443592 GCF_000951045.1 Mandrillus leucophaeus | reverse complement strand
ATGAGTGGACTATTTTATGTTCATCTCCAACTCTGGCCATGAAGTTGAGGCAGGGAAGGCTGCTGCTGTTTCTGCGTGGGTTAGGCCGACCCCACTCACAGCCCCTCTTCCTCCTGTGGCCTGAGTATCCTGAAGCCCAGTTGGCTACACCAGAGAAAAAGAGCTGCTGCTTTTCCCTGAGATCGGTTCCCTGTAGATACCACTGGGGCTTTGTCCCCACTCCCCTCCCCCAGTGGCCGATGCTTCCTTCCAAAGAGACGTTCTTTCTTTTCTTTTTCTTTTTTCTTTTTCTTTCCTTTTTTTGGGCACTGTTTAAAAGCGAGTAATATAAGTCTCAGATCCCCTCACATCATGTTAATGTTAAAGTACGACTAAAAATAAATTGTGGGTTGCCATAGGAACCCTGGCTGTTGCTAGGTTTAGTCTGTGGGGGATTGGGAGCCCTGCTTTTTCTGGCCCTGCTGGAAGGCAGCCTCTGTGGCTGCCAGAGCACCTGGGAGGGGCCCCCAGGGCACCACCCCACCCCCAAACCCCTTGAAAGGTGGCCTCAGAGTCAGTGCTCCACTGGGAGCACTGAGATCACCCTGGAAGGTGGACTGGGTCTCTGCAAAGCCTCCGAAAAGGAATTTCCAAGAAGGGGGTTGGAGAGGGAGAAAATAAAGGAAGGGAAGTAAAGGGAGAGAAGAAAGGGAGGGAGGGAGGATGGACATAGAGAGGGAAGGAAGGGAGAGGGCACAGGCTTGGCTGGGCCTATCCTCCAGCCAGACCCCCTCCAGGTCCCCTGTTGGACAGAGGTGCTGGTCCTCCACAGCCTCCCTGCTGTGCAGATGTCGAAGCAGAGGCAGCGAGAGGGGAGGTAACACGCCCAGTGGCACACAGCTAGAAAGAGGCACAGCAGGGCCCCAGATCACAGGCTTTCTGACCCAGCCTGGGCCACAGGGCCTTTTCTGTCCACCCTTTCCCCCTCAGCCCTCTGTGCAGCTAGGCCTCTGCTTCTCCAGTGGGCCTTGGGTCACTCTGGCTCTGTCCATCCCAGCCCGCGAGTGGACTTCTCAACCTCTGTCCCCTAATCGGGGCCCACTGAGGACGCTGTATGCCAGCCCCTAGCTGTTGCCCATGTGCTGTGGGAAGTGCCTCTGTCCCTTCTCAGTCAGCCCCGTTTGCAGCACAGCATGGGATCAAGAGGGCTGACTTGAGAATCAGGCAGACAGGAGTTCAAATCCATCCTCAGTGCTTGCTGCTGTGTTACTTTGAGCAATCTCCCTGCCTCTCTGAACTTCAGTTTCCTCATCAGCATGGATTCCTCCCTCGAGGGGTTGCTGTGAGAACATGTGAGAAGATGCCTGTGGGCCCTGGGCCCTGGGCCTGGCACGTGTGAAGAGCTGGCTGCCACTGTTATCTGAATGATCTCACAAAGATACCCTGTGTTTGCAGCCACAGCACACGGCACTAGCCCCACAGGGAGTATGTCCCCCAGTCATGTGACCCAGGAACGCATTAGGACACTTGAGTGTTGTGCAAGCAATGCCAAAGAGGTGGAGGACTCAGCTGGACTCACGTGCATTTCTAGAACTGGCCAGAGAGTGCTGCCCAAGGGAGCCCCTTGCAAAGAAAGCAAATGGCAACCAGAGATGAAAGAAGGCTGGCCATCATGCAGATGCCATTGTTACCAGACTTCCCCCCTCCCTTGCACAGACACTTCCTGACTGGATCCTCAGTGCTGGACACAGTGCCAGGACTCCAGAAAGTGCGAGGACCACTCTGCTTAGTTGTCCATGACAAGTGGAATAAACACAAGGAAGACATCATTAGAAGGGGATTCCAGACGCCCGCAAGCTCAGAGCACTCATCTCCAGTGACAGCCAAAGGGCAGAGGGAAGCAGGGGCTCTCAGGTGTGGGGCAGGCCTTGTATTTTGTCTGTCATAGGCTGGAGCTCATGGGTTCACAGTCCCACTGACTTTATAGGACCTCGATGGTTCTGTCGTCAGGATGCAGTAGGATCTCCTACCAGCAGGGCGGGGCGTATTGAAAAATGACTGTTGTGATCGAGACCATCCTGGCTAACATGGTGAAACCCTGTCTCCACTAAAAATACAAAAAAATTAGCCAGACGTGGTGG
>NW_012103299.1:1428363-1436367 GCF_000951045.1 Mandrillus leucophaeus | reverse complement strand
TTGAGATGGAGTGTTACTCTGTCGCCAGGCTGGAGTGCAGTGGCGTGCTCTCGGCTCACTGCAAGCTCCGCCTCCCGGGTTCAAGTGATTCTCCTGCCTTAGCCTCCCAAGTACCTGGGACTACAGGTGCCCACCATCACACCCAGCTAATTTTTGTGTTTTTAGTAGAGACAGGGTTTCACTATGTTGGTTAGGTTGGTCTTGATCTCTTGACCTTGTGATCTGCCCACCTCGGCCTCCTAAAGTTCTGGGATTACAGGCATGAGCCTTTGCGCCCAGCCAATGCATACATTTTAAATGTTTAAAGAAAAGCTTCTCTTTGCCTCCTAAAATCCTCTCATGGCCCACACCTGGGAAGTGCTGTCCTAGAGGCCACCAAGGGTCCTTCAATCCCTGAAGTCTGGGACTGAGGCATAAATGGAACTGGAGGGTGGGGTGTCCCAACCTGTGCAGACACAGGCAGGGCCCGGGATCTGAAGGCGGAAAGCTACCCCCAACACACCTGCTTTGGCTCTGCTGGTCCCGGGGTGATGGGGATTTGTTGAGAAAACACACGAGGATAATGGGGAAGCTCACATATGGCGGAGTCCTGCCTGTGGGGATGGGGTTAGCTTTGAGGGACCTCTGGGGGTGGTCAGTGTCCCTTCTTCTGCCCCACTTGGGCAAGCTGAGCTCTCCCTACTCGACTCTGGCTCCCCCTCATTTTATTCCTCCCCTCCCTACTCTCTGCCCTTTTTTCTCATGGCTCCTGCCTCCTTGTGGTTCACTCATAGCTTGTCATGGCCCCTCCTCTCTCTACTCTGGAACTTCATACCTCTGCTCCTGCTGCTTCCAGTTCGAGGCCTCCGCACCTCCAATTCTGGATCTGCAGGCCTGGATCTGCACCAGCCAGCCCTTTCTTGCTGGAGTCAGTCCCCACTGTGACCTGGTGGAAGGGATGGAGAGGAAGTTATGCCAGCACACAGCTTCTGTGTCTGACATCCCCCGTACAACTTCCCAAAGGAAACAACACTGGGACCCATGGCTACAGTCAGAACTCTGTCTTGCCTCCATGGGCCAAAAGCCCTATCTGGGAGTTGTCAGAAATTTCTGGCAGACAGGACATGTGAAGGCAGACAGAGACCTTCGCAACCCTGCTGTCCTCCCAGCCAAGGGCCACCCAGCCCAGAGGATATCAGGTACCATAGAAAGTGGCCACCCACAAGCAGGTCACCACGGGGGAACTCTGTCTGACTGCCACACCACCTCCACTCACCTCCATCCTCACCTGCTGCCAAGTGGGGCTGGGGTAAAGTGCCCGACTCTGAGCAGCGCAGTGTTACCAGTGCTCTTGGCACAGCCTGGCTGGCATCCAGATGCCTGCCTGGAGAATAGGAGACCAGCCCTCCTCTCCCCTGGTGTGGGCAGCAGCCTGCCAGCTGGACCCCTGCTTTCAGAGCTTCCTGTCAGATGCCCCACCCCTAGAGCCCCCAGTGATCCTCCCAATCCGCACCTTGTCATTCACCCACCTGCCCCTTCTAGTAACAGACTGGGAGCCCACAGACCCACAGCCGTGTCATAGGGGCATGACAGCCAAAGCCCTCTGGGACCTGGCCTGCCTGGCTCTCTGGCTTCCTACCTGTATATGCCCTGCCTCCTATATGACATGCCAGCAACACTGACCTGCTTAGCTTCTCGTACACCCATGCCGTTCTAGCCTCAAGCCTTTATTTTTGTTGTGCCTTCTGTCTACTCCTCAGACACCTAGACTGGTCTTTCCACTTCCCTGTCCTTGCTTCCACAAACCCTTGCTTCTCTGTAAGACTTGGCATTGGCACCCCCTATGGAAGGGGGGTCCTGTCATCCTCCAGGAAGCCTCCAAGGCCTTTCATGGTGCTTCCCTGTCACCCCCCACTGTGCTGTCTGCTGCGTCACCGTCTTCTAGGGATGCCCATCTCCCCAGCTGCTCCTGGAGAGCGGGGGCTTTGTCTGCATCATCTGATTCCCTGGTGCCCAGGGCAGGGTGCAGAGCACAGTTGGGTCCTAAGGTATTTTAACCCTAATCCTCTGCAAGGGGACAGCAAACACATCCTCTGCCTGGATACAGGGTTTGGAGGGATTTTCTTTTAGGCACGGAAGTGGTGAGACATTTCCTTTGCCAAGCTCTCACTGGGTTGCCTTGAAGCCTGGGAATTTGTCTCAGGTCCTCTTGGAAAGTCTGTGTAGTTTGGGGGGGTTTCTATTTTAGTAGTGATAGGATAAATAGATTCAAGGTTTAGAGATGCAGCCATTCCAAAGAGGCCACAAGATAGCTAAACCTGGAAATTTGCATGCTGAGGCCATGCCCACAAGGTTCAGGCCTGCTGATGAAGTCAGAGAAACCCAGTGCAGTCTCACAAAGGGTGCTCAGAGTAGCTGAACCTCTCAATTTATATTTCTTGGGGTTTTTCTGTTTGTTTGTTGTTGTTGTTTGAGGCAGGGTCTGGCTCTGTTGCCCAGGCTGGAGTGCAGTGGTGTGATCTTGGCTCACTGCAACCTCTGCCTCCTGGGCTCAAGCCATCCTTCCACCTCAGCCTCCCTCGTAGCTGGGATTATAGATGCATGCCACCATGCCCAGCTAACTTCTGTATTTTTTGTAGAGATGGGGTTTGGCCATGTTGCCCAGGCTGGTCTCAAATTCCTGAGTTCAAGCAGTCTGCCCATCTTGGCCTCCCAAAGTGCTGGGATTACAGGCATAAGCCACCTTGCTTGGCCCCAGTTTGTATTTCACAGACACCATGATGGGAATTGCTGGTTCCTAACAACTTTTCTTAAAGTCCTTCTTTCCTCTTTCATCTGTTGCCTCCCTACCGGCAGAGCCTCCAGGTCCATCCCCTCCCCTGTTCTTCCAAATCTGCATCATCAACACCCCCAAAGAACTGAGGAGAGTAGAGCCTTCCTAGGAGGGTAGGGGAAGGACCTGACTGCCCCTTTCAGTGCAGGGCCCAGACAACAGATGGGACAAGGAACTCCAGTCTCCCAAGGAGGGGTTAATGTGGCGACTCTTTGCAAAGTTGCTGAAAACCACAGAGACCATCCTAGGCCTGAAGGGAAGAGAGGAGGTTGCTGGAAACCAAGGAAATAAAAGGTTGACCTCTCTCTCCCCTCCCTCCTTCCCTCCAGCCTCCAGCACTGCCCAATGGGCAACCGACTGGAAGTTAAAGAGGTGAACAGTGTGGCATTGAGCAGGGTGGGGAGGGACAGGGCGTCTGGAGAGACAAAGACAAGACATCCAAGCCAGGACGCTCTTTAGTGGCCAGGGGAAGGGAAAGGCCAGGACACTCAGACCATCATTTTTGCTTGGCACAAGTGATGAAGGACAAACCAACACAATGAAACAGTTTTGGATAATGATAAATTTATTTTTTTATAATAACGTATTCCCTTCTAAAAAGGGAAGAGTAGCCAAGTCCAAGGACATGCTTTGGAAAGTTCTGGAAGATTATACCATGTGTCAGGCAGCTGATAGGAACCCAAAGGGGGGTTTTTGGAGCAAGCACAAGCCACCTACCTGGCACCATAGAAACCCACTAACCGACGAGATGCCGTCTAATTTTCTTTCACCGACATATCCCAATCTAAGGTCCCAACTTCCAAATTTGCAAAACGAAATGAAAATGATTAATACAATCTTCTGCAATTGTTTTCAAGCTTAATATTCTGCCTAGAACCCGTTTAGGGAAATGTGCTATAATTGCATTTTAAACCACGAAGTGAAAGAAAGGGGCTGGGGCCAGACAGCCTGAATGTGAGGGGAAAAGCTCCATCCCGGAGACCAGCTAGAGGCCAAGAAGGAGACCTGAGGGTGCAAGGGTTTCCGGGGAGATTTTCAACAAGTGAGGTTAATGAGGGTAGATGGGAGAGAGAGCCTGGGGAAGGGTCTCACCCCAGAAGCCCTTGTAAGCCCTTGTAAGGAACCAGAGGGACTGGGGAGAAACAGAGACTTTATTACCCGGCACACAATAGGAACTTAAACTCAGTTCCAATGAGCAAATGAAATGAGGCAACAAAGCTGATCAAAATTTTATTTCTCAAAATGTATTGTTCAAACTACTAGTCCCACGAGATGCCTTTGGAAAAGAGGATTTCGTGGTCAAATATCTTGGGGAAGAACCACATGTAAATCACGGAGCTCATTAAGCCATTGAAGGTGCTGAGTGAAAATACATTGAACCAGACACCACAGTGTCCACATATAGAGCCAGGGCCCATGGCGTGGATGGCTGCTAACATCCAGCGGCACAGCTCTGAGCGGAACTTCTGGGTGGTGTTCTTGGATAAAGCAGTGAGGAGGAGGCTCCCTGGGGAGGAGAGAGAACCAGGGCTGGGGTTGTTTTCTCCCCGTGACTGAACACCAATAAAATGTATCTTTTTTTTTTTTTTTCCTGGAAGGATGAGATGGTCATAGGTGTCCCAAATAAGGCTACATCCAACTCTACCTCTTCATCTGCCAGGGACAAGTCCAAGATATGAAGTTCATTCATTCATTCAGCAAACATTTGCTGAGCAACTACTGTGTGCCAGGAACTGTTCTAGGCACTGAATGCATCAGGGCACAAGATAGACAATCCCAGCAGCGGAGGAGCTTACATTCCAGGACACTGCTATGTCCCCTCCTTCTCCCACAGCCCTGGAGTGTCCTAAACCCATCCTGCCGCCATTGCTCACTGGGCCAGGGAAGGACACCTGATCCAGGAAGACCCAGTCCAGATACTGGGCCAGGCCAATTCATTTCAGAGCTCAGACCTTGGAGCCCAGCAACCTGGGTTCAAACCCCAACTTCCTTACCCATTAACTAGGTGATCCTGGGCAAGTTAACCCCTCCTAGCTTTTGTTTCCTCGTTTATTATCTTCATAAGTAAGGATGACAATAAAACTTGCCTTGTGAGGTTATTTTGAGAATTACATGAGAAAACCCATATAAAGACCTTGGACCAGTGGCTGGCACGTCACTGGGGCTCCACGAGTTTGCTGTTGGGTCGTGATGGTCATTCTTGCTCCCAGAGAGGAAGAGACTAGATTAGTTGGCTGGGCCTGGGGAACCTGTAAGTTTTGGGAAGGAAGGCTGCCATTTGAGGACAGCCATTTGGGGACCCTCATGAACAAACAGAGGGGTCTGATCTCCAAAGCAGATGAGAAAAAATGGTGATGACAGGAGAGAGGTGGGCCAAGGAGGGACAGAGCGAGCATCTGCTTTGTGTCTGGCAGTTTGCTTCTTGCTTTGTGTCTGATGGTTCTTCCTCTTGAGGCTTGGTGGTTCCCCTTGGGTTCCACGACCTTTCCCAGTCTCCCATTAATTTCAGTTATTTTGACTGGGTTTTCTGTTCCTTAGATGCAAGTACCCCTGACCAAGCCAAGGTGTCCCAAAAACCCTGCTCAAGAGTGTAACCTAATCAGGAAAAAGAAAAGTTGTTTACAGCGAGCCCAAACCGGAGAACAAACAGGCTTCCTCTGCCTGAGCTTCCCCTCACTACGTGGGGCTCGGCACTGCACCTCCCAGCTCCTGGAGGAGGAAAAGGAAGGAGGCATTTGGAAAGTAGGAGAAAGGCCAACAAGTGGGACCCAGAAGCTCTCCCCACCCAACTCTGCCAGGCCAGAGGGAAGACGTCCAAAGCTCATTAGCAAGTCCCAAGAGCCATTTCCTGTGATTCTTCAAGGCTGACTGGGTCACTCAGAGGAGCAGAAGACATCTGCTGTTTCTTCCCCTGCTGGAGATAGAGCCCCTCTCCAGCTAAGGAGGATAGGCCTGGAAACATTCCAGAAAAGCCCTCCCTCTGTTCCCGCTTCCTGGAAGGAGAGCCAGGGACACTGTGCTCTCCACAGTCCCTCTGAATGACATTTCCACTGTGCTAGGAGGCCCGGGCAGTGCTGAGATTAGAGAAGGTGGGAGGGCAGGCAGGCAGGCGGGCAGAGATCGACCACGTGGGATTGCTGGGGAAGAAGGCAGCAAGAGGGGCTGGAGGTGGGGAGTTGACAGGCAAGCCCCAAAATGGCTTGGAATAGATAGTGGCCTTAAATGCTATGTCCAGGAATGGGGGAGCCACCGAAGGTCTTTAGGAGGGCATGGCAGGGTCTAACCTGAGTTGTAGGTAGATTGCTTTGGAAGCAGCACAAAGATCTGACCAATGACAAGGTGTGGCTTGGTCACAAAGAATAAGAAGCTGGGTATGCGGCCGAGGGCACAGCATCATCACACAGGGGACCCTGACAAAGCTGATGGGGATAGAGCTGTTGACCTAGAGTCCTTCAGGTCCTTGCCTGCTTCCCCCATGCCAGCCACTGAGCTGAGGGCTGGGACTGCACGTGAAGCCCAGCTGTGCTTCCAGCCTGGCTAGGGAGCTCCTTCATGACAGGCAGTTTTGGGCTAGAATGAGAGATCCGTGAGGAGGCAGGACAGAGACAAGACAATGTCACATGCTGCAGACATGTTTATTCACTCAACAAACACTCGCTACACACCTGGGCCGAGTCCTGGCAGACACTTCCAGCCCTCCAGAGAGCACTCTTGATGGGGGTATTCTCCTCTTCCTCCTCCTCTTTTTTCTTTTTAAACCCTTGCCCTTTCTAGTACATAAGTAAGATTTGCTCTTTATATTAATTTCTTGTGGCTGCCATAACAAAGTATAAAAGCTGGATGGCTTACAGTAGGAATTAATTCTCTCGCCATTCTAGAGAACCTGGAAGTGTGAAATCAAGGTGTCGACAGGGCCATGCTCCCTCTGAAGGCCCCAGGAGAGAATCCTTCCTCCCCACCCTCTTAGCTGTTGGTGTTGCTGGCAAACCTTGGCATCCTTGGCTTGGTGACACATTGCTCCAATCTCTGCCTCCCTCATCACACGGCGTTCTCCCTGTGTGTCCCTGTGTCTCTCCTCTTCTTACAAGGACACCAGTTATATTGGAGTATGGCCCACCCTAATCAAGTATGATTTCCATCTTAATGTGATTACATCGGAAAAGATGACAATTTCCAAGTGGGATCACACTCACAGGTAGCAGAGGTTAGGACTTCCGCCTAGTTTTTGAGCACACAATTCTATACACAACAACTTGGGTAGGAAATTGTAGTGAACTTGCAGGAAAAAACACAGATAAGTAAAAGAAAAAAGAGATAAAAATAAAATCGTTAAAAAGTTGCATTACCCAGAGATAACAACTCTAACCTTTTGGGATGTCTCCTAAATGCTTTTCCCTCTCTACAAAAATTCAGTTATCCTGTGCACACCATTGGGACCTGCTTATGAAATACAGTGTCTCTTCTCATTGTTTTTCAAGCCTGTGTTAGATCTTCCCTATTACAATTGAGATGTACTACCTATGTGCCCTTCTTGGTGCAGAAAATACGACGGTTATCGTCTTAGCCTCACTCACTGGTTCCCGCATATGTATCTTGTTAATGTCAATCTCATCACTTCCCTATAGGTCGATGTTGTTGGCCCTGCTTTACAGGTGAAGATATAGATTCAGAGGGGTTAAGTACCTTGTCCCAGGTCATGAAGCCACTAAACAGCACACTGGAGATCTGCACCCAGGACCACCGAAGGGCAGAGTTGTTTCTTTTTGTTATTACTGGAAACTACCTCCTTCGATGGAGCTGCTGTTTGGGTATTATTCTATCAGGGATGCTATTAAGATTCACCTGGCAGGTCTTGATGGATGTGAATGAAGGAGAATTTGCAGGTGAAAAGGCAGGTGGAGGAGGTGTCATGCAAGGGCACAAAAGTAGGAACCAGCTCGCCCTGAGAAGGAAAATAGCTGCTTGCTATGGCAAACGGTGAGGCAGGGTGAGGCGGGCGGGGTCAGCTGGGTTCTGCAAGGAATCTGGGCGTTATCCAGAGAGTGATAGGAGCCCCTGGCACTGTCAGCAGGGAGAGAGTTTGCGTTTTGGAGAGTTCGTTCTGGCTGCAGGGTGGAGGATGGCTGGGAGAGGTTAACCAGGGCAGAGAGATTGGGGAGCCAGGGGGTGAGTAAGGGTGGGGGCTTGGGGTG
>NW_012103299.1:1417806-1427963 GCF_000951045.1 Mandrillus leucophaeus | reverse complement strand
ATGGGGCCCAGGCCCTGCCTCCTGCTCAGGAAGGCTGGGTGGTGGGGACTGGAAGAAACAAGTCCCCTCTGGGGAGGGGAAGCAGGCTCATCCCTCTCTTTCTGGGGAGCGGAAGCAGGCTCATCCCTCTCTTTCTGGGGAGCGGAAGCAGGCTCACCCCTCTCTTTGCCCCACCCCCCAACACGCACACAGAGGACCTAGCCCACCCTTCCCTCATCCATCCCTCAGGCAAAAAGACGTGCTTGTTTCCTCCAGCCCCCCCCCGCAGCCTTCCTGAGCAGGAGGCGGGGCCTGGACCCCATCTCCCACCCTCTGAAGGCAGCTTTATGCACACATCAGTGGTGCCGTCCACTCTCAGGAGGCAGCATTCAGGTCCCTGTGCAGGCCCTGGAAGTTTGGGCAGAGAACTCTGGGCTCCTGAGTGTCTAGAGTGAGGTCAGAAGTGGGAGAAGGAGGGTTCTGGGCTCTGGGTCTCTGGCTTGGGCAGCTGGAAAGACATAGGTGCTGCTCCCGGGTTTTGAAATTCCAGAAAAAGGAAGAGGCAGCTGGGATGGGGGCAACGACGAATTCAGCGTGAGCAGGTTGCCCTGAGGGGCTTGTGGTCAGAGGAGGCTGAATGGGGGAGCTCACCAGTCCAGGCTTAGCTACAGACCCAGGAGGGCCCCAGCTGCTGACCCCCAGCACCCCAGAGAGACGAAGGATTCCTTCCAAACTCCTGGGCCGGTTATTCCTCCCTCCCAGGCGCCAACTATAGTTACAGAGCTTGAGTCATGGGGGATGGTCAGCCGTGTCCCCTCTGGTCCCTCCCTTCCCTGGACTGCCCTCTGGAAGGTCTCTGGGGTCCTGAGCCTTCCAAGAAGAGGAAAAGACAAGATGTCTCAACTCTAAGGTCAGGGCAATTTTCTAAGGAGTATCTGGAGGTGGAAGAGTAGGCAAAGACATGAAAATGTTAAACCTGGATAGGCCCGAGCATAAAGAGCTCTGGAATAGATAGGAAGGAAGCTGCCATTGATGGACTGACTGACTGACTGACTGATTGACTGACTGACTGACTGATTGACTGACTGACTGACTGATTGATTGATTGATTGTAGTAAAATGCATATAACATAAAAATTGCCCTCTTAACCATTTTAAAGTGTACAGTTCAGTGGCATTAAAGACATGCACAATGTCGTACAACGCCCACTATGGAGTTCCAGAACTTTTCATCACCCCAAATGGAAACCCCATAAGCTACCACTGATTCAGGAGAAACTATGCACTGTGCTGCATTCTTCACTCTTATTAGCTCAGCGAACCCTCCTCACAGTGTTGAGAGGAATCTGTTCCGCGGATGAGGAGAATGAAGCTCAGGAAAGAAAAGTAAGTTGCTCAAAGCCATACAGGTGGTAAATGCCCAAGACAAGATTTGTGTCCAGGTTTGTCCAACTCCAGAGCCCATTATGTCTGATAGGGGCAGCTGGAGGATGCTGAGCCTGGGGGGTAACCCACCCAGCTGCTGCTGCTGCTGTCCACTGGGGTACAGCTGGGCTGATCTGTACACATACCCTAGGAGGTGGTAGAGGACCTAGCAAAGCACTCTGCTATGGGGAGGAACTGTCTAGATGAACCAGGGAATCAGGCTGGAGATGGGGCTTAGCTGGGGGAACAAGGGAGTGGGGCACAGTGCCAGGGCTTATGACCAGTTGAGGGCAACCCCAGTTAGGGGCTGGCAGTAGGGACCAGGGTCATCCCTATGCCGTGGAGAGCCAGCGTCAGACAGGTCCTCCATGCCAGGCAAGGAGCTGCCAGGAGCACCAGCTGGAGGTGGGGCCTGACTCCAGATCCCAAACCCTTCCCAGCAGGGGTCTGAGTCCAGGCAGGAAGTGCTCGTGGCCCTCAAATCTATGTCTCCCGTGGACTCTGAAAAACTCAAGATTTCGTTGGTGTGAAGGCCTCAGATACGCCCGTGCAGCAGGAAGTCAGAAAAGCTTTCACCTTTTCTCTTCTCTTTCTTCTACGTGTGTGCATGCAAATTCACTCAGATGTAAAAATGGAATCTTATTATACATCCAGTTTTGCCACCTGTCTTTTTTTTTTTTCTTACTCAAAAATGTCACGGGAATCCTCCCAAGCTGTTTAGACACCATGCTGTTTAAAGGCAAAGCAGCAGTCCATCGCACGGCTGCCTCCTAGTTTATCTGACCCAAGGTTCTTACTGGGCAGCCTCTGGAGACATTTTTGATGGTCACAACTGGAGGGGCGGGGTGCTACTGGCATCTAGTGGGTAGAGGTCAGAGATGTTGCTAAACATCTACAATTGACAGGATAGCTCCCGGTAATGAAGAATTATCTGGTCTCAAATGTCAATGATGCTGAGATTGAAAAACCCCGGTCAGACCAATATCCCACTAATTAGCATTTAGGCCTTATCCAGTGGCCAAATCGTTTGATTATTACAATGTTGCCATTAACATCTTTTTTACACACACAGTCCATCCTCATTTTTCGTAGATTCCTACTGGCAAGTTTGCCTACTTGCTAAAATTTATTTGTAACCCCAAAAACAATATTTGCTGCACTTTCACAGTCATTCTCAGATATGCACAGAGCAGTCAAAAGTTTGCCTCGCCCAATGCGCACTTCCCAGACGAGGTGGAGCAAGGCCAGGCTCTGCCTTCCTGTGTCAGCTCTCACACCGGAAATTAGCGTCCTTTTGCTGTATATTTAGTGCCACCATTTTTGTGCTTTTTGTTGGTGATGTCACTGTTAAAATGGCCCAAGCACAGTGCAGACGTGCTGTCTAGTGACCCTAGGCACAAGAAGGCTGCAATGAGCATTATGGAGGAAAGACATGTTAGAGAAGCTTCATTCAGGTTTGAGTGATGGCCAACAGTTCAACGTGAATGAATCAGCAATTTACACTAAATAAGGTGTCTTTAAACAGAAACACACATACAACGAGGTGGCGTATTGATCACTTGACAAATGTGTTGTGACTAGAGGCTTAAAGGACCCTAACCCTGTATTTCCCCTGGGAGCAATGCTTTGATGTTTGCTAATTTGGTGTTCCCAGCAACTTTAAAGAACATGACTGTCACAAATAATGAGAATTGATGGTACACCATGATTGTGTTCATGTTGTATACCCTGGAAGTGTGGTGGCTGCTTCACAGGGTGAGGTCCTTTTGAGTTTTGATACTCCGGATCAAACTAACATGCAGCAA
Source organism: Mandrillus leucophaeus (assembly GCF_000951045.1). Taxonomy (NCBI): domain Eukaryota; kingdom Metazoa; phylum Chordata; class Mammalia; order Primates; family Cercopithecidae; genus Mandrillus; species Mandrillus leucophaeus. Next base: position 1,424,754 of record NW_012103299.1, on the reverse strand, counting down.
CAATGCTGTCAGTTACACTCTCACCAGTGGGGTATGAGAGTGTCAGTTCCCCACACTCTACTCAGCATGAAGTATGGTTAATTTTTTGCTTTCTTTTCAGCTGTTAAAATTTTTTCGTTTTTTCTAACTATTGACAATTTCTTGAACTCCAAGGGAATGTTCACGGAAAGAAATAGCCTTACAATTTTGTACATTGCCCAACATCTCATTTTTCACTTCCCATAATTAATACTCCTCAAAACAATTTAACATTCTAATAATTAAGCTGCTGAGTTCTTAAAACTTATGAATTTAATAAATTAGATGTTCCCAAGCATTTAAACTTTGATTACAAACTTAACCAAATAAACTCTGCACACATCTATTATTTCAAATGCTCATAAGTGCTTTAAATATCTTGAAAAGTAGACAATTATATAACGATCAAGCTGACAAGAACGCTTTCACCATAACTGGTGATAGGAGGACCAACACCATGGATTTCAATTTGTCTTTTTATTCTTCTATTCTTATTTTCATTTACAATCTCTTGCTATTTCTGGTTTCTTCCTGGGGCTACGATTTTATTTACCCAACCAAAGAATTGAAGTTTACGTCCCAGGCTGCCTGAGTCTGCAGGTACCAGCCAATGGGAGATGACTCAGGAGCCTGGTTTGGGAGACTCGGGTGCATCTTTCACCCATTATGTTGCTGGGCACACCCCTTTTTAGGACTTCTATGCATTCTCTCTGTTGCATTAGGCCCAGTGCAGTGGCTCACGCCTGTAATCCAAACACTTTGGGAGGCCAAGGTGGGAGGATCTCTTGAGCCCAGGAGTTCAAGGCCAGCTTAAAAAACATGGTGAGACCTCATCTCTACAACAAATAAAAAATAAAAAAATTAGCCAGTTGTGATATGCGTGCCTGTGGTCCCAGCTACTTAGGAGGCTGAGGTGGGAGGATCGGTTGAAGCTATAGCGAGCCATGATCATGTCACTGCATGCCAGCCTGGGTGACACAGCAAGACCTTCTCTCAATAAATAAATAAATAAATAAATAAATAAATAAATGAGGTCCCTGTTATTGCCCCCAACCAAACTGATTCATTTCGATTTTTTCACAGCCCTGATCTTTTCCTTGAAAGGACACTTGTTCATTCACATCCCTTACTGCTACTGAATGACTTGACATGGGCATTCTTTGCAATCCTTTGCTCCGAATGCTTCATCTGCAGAGGATATCTGCTCATGACACCATTTCGTAAAGGTTTCTCCTGAAGGTTCTTTCTTCATGATATTACATAACCTGAATGGTTTTATTTTGTAACTGCTTTTCTTGCGAATGGAGTTTACCCCGATACGGACAAATCTAAAGCTTTTGGCTACTCTAATTATAACATATCTTTCTTATCTACCACGAAGACCTCCAGTATTGACAATAACCCAGTGAGACACGCCAGCCTTTTTAGGAGCTTCGTAGTGCTCTGCTGTGGGGATGCATCATATTTTATTTAGTCAGTGCTATATTGCTTGACATCTAGTAGCATCTAGTCTTTCGCTGTTATAGTTAGTGCTGCCATGGATATTCTTATGCATGAATCTCTGTGTATTCATCCAATTACTTCCAAAAGTAGAACTGACTGGGTCTAATTTTGAAGCAGTTGCCAATAGTTAAAAGTCATATTCTCACGGAAATCTGATTTCTGACTACGATTGACAGGTGGGGCAATCTGGCAGCCCAAACCCATCCCTGAGAGATGATGACCTGGAAGCGGGGTCTGCTCCCTCTAGAAGCTGGTCTCTTGGGAGTCCCACTTGGCTCTTTCTCCCATTTGCATGACCTGCCTGGCTTTTATAGATTCTGAGTATGCAAACCCTGGCATTTGTCGATCTGATGGGTTTAAAATGACATCTGATTGAAGTTGTAATTTTTATTTACTAAATGATTGGTGCAATTGAGCCTGTGCAGTTGAGGAACGTCTTCTGGCTTTTATTAGCCATTGATGTGTCTTATTTTGTGACTTGCCTGTTCACGGTCTTTGCTCCAATTTTCTATTGGGTTGTCTGTAAGAGCTCTTTATCCTTTTAAAGTTAAAAGAAGAAAAAGAAAAGCATCTCTACTTTAAATTAGCCTGGCTTGGGCAGCAGACAAGATACAGGCTGTCTCATGCACACCTAGGAGGCTTCTGAAGTTGCCTGAGTCCAGGTTGGAGGGGCAGGAGCTGACAGGTGGGCAGCCTGGCACTCTAATAGCCATACCTGGATGCAGCGTGGGCTAGAAAGGATATACAGACTGAAAGCAGGATCTTGGAATAACACTATTTTAGGTCAGCCTATCCCTTGATATGCATACAACTTTACATCCCATGGAACGTTCTGTAGGCAAAGAGCAATGGACTGGGAGTCAACCAGACCTGGAGTTCAGTCCCAGCTCTGCTACCTCCTAGCTGTGAGATGTTGGGTGAATCGCTTCACCTCTCTGAGCTTTTTTATTGTCCTGCCTCACGCTGTCTCATGGTCTTTCCAAAGCCAGCAGGTTCTTGCAACCATGGTTTCAAAAAAAGAAAGCAAAAAAAAAAAAAAAAAAGTCTTGAACTGGAAGAAATAAGTTCTGGGATCTAGTCCCAACTCTGATGCTTACTGTTTCTGGTTCTTAGTTTTTCCCTGTGTAAATGAGGGGCTTGGGTGCCACAAGCCCTGAGGATGCAGCCATCTCTGGCATTCTAGGATTAAAAAGTGCCTTCTACTGTTTTATCTTGAATTCCTGGTTGGGCCAATCACTTAGACTTGATTCACGCAGCTCAGCTCAGTAGATTTCAGCTTGATTGAAATCAATAGCCATGTCCCAAGCTTCTTCAATGTACCAGGCACAAACTGGGTCAGGGACTTCAGAAAAAAAGCAAAACAGATATGGTCATTGCCCCCATGGCATCCAGGGCTAGACCAAGGGAAATTGACAGGCTGTTAATTTCTGGGAGCCCAGAAGGCATTTAACTGAGCCTTGGATCCTGGGAGGCTTCCTGGAGCAGGAGCGGTCTGGGCCGAGGGTGAGCCGGAGTCAGATGCCCCAGGAGGGGGAACAGCATGCTCAAAGGCTCGGAAGGAAGATGAGGCATGGTTCAGTGCTGGGAGTGAACTAAGCATGGAGCGGGTGGGTTCAGGGTGGGGGAGGACCACAGAAGTCGGCAGGGCCAGATCATAGCGAGCTTTGCAAAGATGTTAAGGAATCAGGGCCTCTTTCCAGGCATGGAGAACGGTTTGATGACAGGACTGACAAGTCAGCTTTGTATCTTCGGAAGAGCACCCTGGCTGCTGAGAGGAGGCCCAAGGATGGACTGGAGGGAGGGAGACCATGAGGACGAGAGTGGGATGGAGGAAAAGGGGTGAGGCTGAGGGTTTCCAGAGCCAAATACTGGTGTGGGTGTGGGGTGGGGAAGAGGAAGGTTAGAATGGTGGCCATCAGTGAGGCCTGGCAAGGGTGTGGAAAAGCAGCTTTAGCGGGAGGCAGATGGCCAGCGAGGCGGGGCGGCTGTGGACATTTGGTGGGGATGACTGTCCAAAGGCCAAGAGGGTAGGCTTAGCGGCTGAGAGATTCATTCACTCATTCTTCCTTTGGGGCCCACTTTGGGCCAGGCCCTGGGCTGGGCCCAGCCAGTGAATAAAAGATCACTTGTCTCTGCACTTCAGGTGGGAGAAAGGCAATAATGAAGGGATGTATTCTCCAAGGACTACCAGGATGTGGGGCACAAGGAAAAGACAGCAGAGGTAGGGGTGGGGGAGCTGCCAGGACTCAGGAGGGGTGGCAATTCTACACGGGACGACCAGGGAAGGTCTCACGAAGGAGGAGGCTTGTGAAGAAAATGTGCATCCGTTCCTCCGTCGACCCATCCTTTCATCCGTTATGTCCAACAACACTGGGGGAGGCACCAGCGTGAGGAAGTGAAGGAGGCTGCTGCAGAACTTAACCTGTGAGCAACTGTGGGCATCCATCCTCTGGGGGTGGGTCAGAGGAGAAGCAGGGGACGAGGATGGGCTAGAGTAGGGAACTCCAAGCCCGGCAACACCTGCCCAGCTTGCTTCTGGGGATCCTCAACAACTACAGAGGGAAAAAAAAAAGCAGAACCACTGTTGTTTAACTTGGGATTTTTTTTTTTCGAGATAGGGTTTCACTCCCGTCGCCCAGGCTAGAGTGCTGTGGCATGATCTTGGCTCACTGCAACCTCTGCCTCCCAGGTTCAAGGAATTCTCCTGCCTCAGCCTCCTGAGTAGCTGGGACTACAGGCGTGCACCACCATGCCTGGCTAATTTTTTTGTACTTTTTTAGTAGGAACAGGGTTTCCCCATGTTGCCCAGGCTGGTCTCAACTCCCAAGTTCAAATGATCCGCCCACCTTGGCATCCCAAAGTGCTGGGATTACAGGCGTGAGCCACTGCACCTAGCTGGAATTTTTTTCTTTTTATAAATCAAGTCTTCTTTTTTAATGTTATTTCAAAGGTCTGAGGGGCATCATGACACAGGTGCCCAGCTGTTAGCCTGGTTAGCTGGTTAGCCTGCTGTCCTGTCCCCTCCCCAGGGCCAGACTGACCTCTCACCTTTACCGTCTTCAGAATGGCCGAGTGCAGACCTGTCTCCTCTAGTGTGCAGACTGCAACACAAAGCATGAGACACAGTCGCCAGAAAATATTGGCCAGCTTTGGGGGCTCAGGCCTTGATTCCAGCTCTTGCTCTGCCTCTGACCCACCATGTGGCCACAAGGCGGCCTCCTCACTTTGCTAGGCCCCTTCTTTCCTCTTTATGATATGGGTCGGAGAGCCCATACCTGCCTACCTCCGAGGGCTGCTGCGAGGGTCAGATGAGGGAATGGACTTGAAGACACCCCAGATGTTTGTTAAGCACCTACTGTGTGCAGACACAAGGCGAGCAGAACAGTCCTGGTTCACCCTCATGGAGTCATGGTCTATGGAAAGGACAGATATTAGTCAGATAAACCCCCGGGATGGGCTCTGCGGGCAGGCTCAGGGCACACAGCCGTCCAAGCGGAGACAAGCCAGGGACACAGGAAGCCATTCACACCCCACTCAGAGGCAGAGTGCTCGGGCACTGCCCTGGCAAAGGAACTGCGGTGAGGTGGTTGTGCTGAGGTCTTGGGAATCAGCTATTATCGGTGTCTGAAAATGTAGGTTTTGTCCTTGCTGTTCAGGTACGGTGGGACTAGCGGATCAGGACTAATTTCCATTGGAAAGCGTGTTTGTGACTCATAGGTCTCAAGAGGAGAGGGTACGCCACACCCCAAAGGACCACACAGAATGCACCAGGGCCAGTTGAGAGGCAGAAGGATAGATGGGAAAATGTGGGCAAGAGCCTTTATTATCACTTTTGTAGGAAGGAACGGGTGAGGCAGGGTAAGCAGGCTTAGGATTGACTAGCTGGAACAGTTTCAGGGGGTTCTGCGGCACAGGGGTCGTCCCTAGTTGTCTTTGCCTGGCCCTGGTATGATCAGGGCAGGGGGAGAGTGGCCGTTGTGAGTGAGCTGGAGAGAAGACATGGTGGATGTGAGCTCTGGGCTGGTTAGTTTGCAGAGGAAAGCCATGCTCTCGAGGAATGGTTCACTACCCCTAGGAATTGGCCGGGCCTGGCATTGTGAGTCTGTCCAGGGTCAGCGAAGCCACAGATGTAAAAGCACCAGAATGACATGGTTAACACACCAAGGTCCCAATCTCTGCTCAGCAATTCACAAGCTTTGTGACCAGCAAGCTATATGGCTTCTCTTTGGTTCAACTTCCTCGTCTATCAAATGGGAGTGATAATCCCTTTTCCCCAGGGCTGTTATCGGTGACTGATGGAGTGTAAGTGCTAGTAGAGGCTTTTCGCCTGGGTGGCTGGGCTTGCTGCTTCCCCATTTCTGGGATGCTGACTTCACTGGTGAACTGCAAGGCAGAGGCTTAGAAGCAACTAATGTCCCTCTGTGACTGTTCTGCTGCCTGGGTCCACAGTCCTGGGCCTGTGGGCAACCTCAACCCCCTCCTTCTGATTGCAAGACTGTGTCCCTTCAAAACGCCAGTTCCCCTATAGCTTCTAGCTTTTGTGCACTGTGCAGCCCCAAACAGTCCCAAGGAAAACCAGCTCCAAATCTCCAAGCACCTGCTATGGGCCAGGACGTCCACAGGCACCACCTCTTATAACTTCATCTCCACAAGACTGCATGGTCAGCATTTTTTCTCCCCATTCTACAGATGGGGAGACTGTGGCTGAGGGTGAGGTGACTTGCCTATGTTGACTCAGCAATTCAAAGCTGTGAGGGCTGCTGTATGTACCTGTGCAGGTCGTCACTGCACAAGGCACCCAGATGCGAGGGGAGCAGGACTGAAGTTCAGCCCATACCCTTCAACCCAGCTGTGTGCTGCAGACTGCCTGTCAGCCGGGAAGGAGGGCACCTTCAGTGTAGGGGTTTTAGACACTAGGGGATTTAGGCCCAGATCCACTGTCCCCTCTGCTTCTTTTCTAGGGACAGGAGTGTAGAGGCAGGTACATCCCGGCCTCCTCAGCAAGGCTTCTCCTTCCTCCGGGCACTGGAAGGATCTGTCATGGGGTCCTGGGTGGGCTGGAGGCAGGAGTTGCCTCAAGGACACAATCTTAGGCCTGTTCTGGTCCTAAGGGTTCATTTCCAGGCAGGGTGTAAGGGAAAACCCCCACATGTATATACACACACACACACCACATACACACACCCTCACACACATACACCACACACACACCCATGCACACACACACACCACACACTCACACATACACCACACACACACAGACACCACACACACACCACACGCACACAGACACCACACACACAGACACCACACACACAACACACACACACATCACACACACACATCACACACACACATCACACACACACAGACACTGCACACACAACTACACACACACACACCACACACACACAGACACCACACACA
>NW_012103299.1:1399646-1417150 GCF_000951045.1 Mandrillus leucophaeus | reverse complement strand
ACACACACACACCACACACACACAGACACCACACACACACCACACGCACACAGACACCACACACACAGACACCACACACACAACACACACACACTGCACACACACACATCACACACACACAGACACAGCACACACAACTACACACACACACACCACACACACACAGACACCACACACACACACTGCACACACACACACACCACACACACACAGACACCGCACACACACAGACACCACACACACAGACACCACACACACAACACACACACACTGCACACACACACACCACACACCACACACACACAGACACCGCACATACAACTACACACACACCACACACCACACACAGACACCACACACACGCTACACACATACACACACACCACACACACACACCACACACACACAAACACATACACACACACCACACACAGACACCACACACACACAGACACCACACACACATGCACACAGACACCACACACAGACACCAAACATATACACACACATACACACACCACGCACACACACACAGGTTTCCTGAGCTTGCTTTTCCATGCACCAGGGGCAAGGCTTTCCCCAGCCCATGCCTATGGTGACCACGTCCTTGGTGGAACGCTGAGGAGGCGTGTGTGTCTATGTGGGAGGGGAGCGGGGAACAGGTAATTACCCAGGTGTGTGTGATACACAGGGCACGTCTGCTGTGACGTCCTCTAGAATGTGACCCGGGATGCGGTTTGTGTGTGTCCTGGGATGCGGCGTGCGTAATGCTGCGTGTGGGGTGTGGTACGTGTGCTGTTTGTGGGTGTGGGTGTCACTGATGAGTGGGCAGAGTGCGCATACTGGCAGGTCTCAGGAGCACATGGCGGGTTGGGATGCACCGCGTGGGCAGCCGGCCCAGGCCCAGGAGCAGTTTCTTCCCCCGGAATCAAGTCATAGCCTCCCCGTCCAGCTTATTTCCATTTGCTAGGACCCGTCTGGCACCAAGATTTTCGGCTAGCGTGATCCCTCAGTTCTGGAGCTTTCCGCAGCCACAGCCTTCATGGGCAAAGGAAGAGGCCAAGAACAATAGCGGCACCTTCCTCCAGGCCCCCAGGAGAGGAAGACCATCAGGTGGGGAGGGCTCTCTGGACACGAGGACAGGGCCAGGACTGACCTTCGCGTGTCATTTTCTTATTTAATCCTTTTCATGCCTGTGAGAAAGGGTCACCAAAATCAGTCAGGGACCCACAGGAAACGGGAGATTGCAGAGGAGTCCCAGGGCTGCCAATTGTACCGAGCTGTTACCTCCCTCTGCCTGGCATGAAACTGGCAAGAGCTGGACAGGGGCTGTGGCCACTGCCACCCCCTGATGACCGTCAAGGAGGGGCTGGGGAACCGACGCTGCAGCCTCTCTACTCCCGTTCTCCGAGCTCTGTCGGCGCTGGCCAGCTCAACCAGAAGACAGAGGGCGGGGGCCCAGGGTGACGGCTCCTGTAGAGGTCAGACTCTGGGTTCCCAGCAGGTGGGGAAGGGTGGGGAGTGGCTCTGGAGGGGCAAGCAGAGACCTCCCAGAGCAGCTCCCATCCTGGCTTTATGGAGGTGGGCACCATAGTGATATCCACTGCCCAAGGTCTCCCATGGGGAGGCTGCAGAGCCAGAATTGAAGCCTGGCTCTGACGGATGACTCCCGCCCACTGGTAGTCAGTGGCCTGGTCGCACACCCTCAGCCTCCGGTCAGACCACAGCCCCCACAGAGCTTCTGTCTCAAGATTTTTGGGAGGGGCAAATGAGGTCTTGAAACTATAGCAGAGGATCTTTGATCTGAGTGGTTAAAAAAAAAAGTTTTTAATGCAGCTGCCAAGGTGACACAGGTGATTACCGGAATAATAAGGGGATGGGATAGGAAAGCCAGGTACTGGGGAACTCAACTGGAACCTGGCTTTAAGAGGCCCAGAGAAGTTCTGTGGCTTGCCTCAAGGTCCCACAGCATATCGGGGCAGAGCTGGGGCAGGTAACCCTCTCTGTATTACAGGGGAGACCCCAGCCACGGACTAGCAGGTCTCCTCCAAACATTCTCCCAGAATCATGGATAGAACCCACTCAGGGTCTCTCATCTGCTTGGGAGGGGTTCATTGCAGCCTGACAGGAAAGAATCCAAGTGCCCATCAATAGCGGGGTGGTTAAGTAGAATACAGTCTCATGCTGGAATAAGAGGTAAGTAATGAACAGGTTGAAATGAGTCTATGACTCAGAGAAACCTTCAAGATACAGTAAGAGCAAAAGCCAGGCTACTAATCAAGGCTACAGTGAGATGCCACCACGTCACACCCACTGGGATGGTCACAGTCCAAGAAAGAATAACAAGTGTTGGTGAGGAAGTGGGAAAGATGCTGGTGGGGATGTCAAATGGTACAGCTGCATGGAAAACAGCCTGGCGGGTCCTCCAGCAGTTAAAAAAAAGAGATATCACGCGACCCAGCAGTTCGCCCCCAGGTATATACCCAGAAGAAATGAAAAGGTATGTCCACACAAAAACCTGTAGACGAATGTTTATAGCAGCTTTATTCAACTCAAGAATGATAAACAAAATGTGGTCTATGTTTTCTGTTTTTTCTTTTTTTTAGTTTTGTTTGTTTGTTTGTTTGTTTTGAGACAGAGTCTCACTCTGTCACCCAGGTTAGACTGCAGTGGCACGATCTCGGCTCACTGCAACCTCTGCCTCCTGGGTTCAAGTCATTCTCCTGCCTCAGCCTCCTGAGTAACTGGGACTCCAGGGACGCACCACCACACCTGGCTAATTTTTGTATTTTTAGTAGAGACGGGGTTTCACCGTGATGGCCAGGCTGGTCTTGAACTCCTGACCTCAAATGAGGTCTCCCAAAGTGCTGGCATTACAGGCATGAGACACTGAGCCCGACTCATAATGTGGTCTATCTATGGAGTGGAATAATATTCAGTCATCAAAAGGCATGAAGTACTGACATCCGCTACAGCACGGATGAACCTTGGAAACATGCAAGGTGAAAAAAACCAGACACAAAGGACACACATTGTACGATTCCATTTCTACGAAATGTCTGGAGTAGGCAAATCTACAGAGACAGAAAATAAATTAGAGGTTGCCTGTGGCTGCGGAGTATAGAGGAATTAGTGGCTGATGGCCAAAAAGTGCAGGTTTCTTTTTGCAGTACTGAAAATGCTCTAAAATTGATTGTGGCAATGGTTACAGAACTCCGAATATACCAAAAGCCATTCAACTGTACATTTTAAATGGGTGAATTTTACTGTATGATAATATTTCAATAAGGCTATTTAAAAACCAGGTAATTGAAGGGTAAGTAGAGTATGATTCTAAATATGTAAGGAAAAGTGCATACATACAAATGATTGGGTAGGCATTACATCTCTCTGGAAAGATGTCATCAACAAACTGTCAGCTGAGGATGCTCAAGGAGGGGCACTGAGTGGGAGGCACGGAGGGCCGCCTTTTCTCTATGAAGTACAGTGTGTCAAATTTTCACCATGTATCTTGCTTTTATAATGGACACATGCCCTGCATCTGGTCCTTGCCTTGGGCTGGCCCGGTCCTCCTTGAGAAGCAGGCCTTGCTCCATGGGCACTGATGTGTCCGCCTGAGCTCATGGGAGTGGTTCTGTCCAAGAGGGCAGGTCGAAAAGTCCTCCTCCTCAGGCCTGAAATAGATTCCTGTTCAAAACCTAGCAAACCAACTATTTTTGGCTGCCTGGCCTACCAGAGGCGGGTCCAAGAGCCTGCTAGGGCACCATGCCCAGGCTCCCAGGATGGCTGTCCTAGGGACCATAATCAGTGCACCTCCCTGCCCAGACTCTAAGCAGGAATTGTATCCCACCCATAGGATGAGATTTCAGGGAGCTCCCCTTGTAAGCCCAGTAGCAAGACTGGTCTGTACCCCAAGGGAACAATTCTGGAGCCAGTACATACTAGGTGCTGAGTATTGTGTTAGTGGTGCCAATTATGTTGTGTCTCTCCCAGTTGCCCAGTCAAGGAGGGACTGTCATCATCATTTTACAGGTGGGGAAACAGGCTCTGAGATCCTACCCCTGGAGATGGGTCTCAAACTCAGGCCAGCTACTTCACCCTACTATACCACTTGTATCATTCGAGAACCAAATGACAAAAACCCTAACTAAAGTTGATGACAATAATAGAGGAGATGTATTGATTTATTGATTCACACAGCTGAGTCAAGAATGGGTCGGCTTCAGGTGAGGCTCGATCAGGACGATCAGGACTCCAGCTCCATTTTTCAGTGGTTCTATCAACTCTACCCCCTCTTTGTGTCTGTGAGCTTCATCCTTTTTATTTTTATCTTATTTATTTATTTATTTATTTATTTTGAGATAGAGTCTCGCTTTGTTGCCCAGGCTAGAGTGCAGTGGCACAATCTTGGCTCACTGCAACCTCCGCCTCCCAGGTTCAAGCAATTCTCCCTGCCTCAGCCTCCTGAGCAGCTGGGATTATAGGCACCCACCAACATACCCAGCTAATTTTTGTATTTTTTAGTAGAGACGTGGTTTTGCCACGTTGGCCAGGCTGGTCTCAAACTCTTGACCTCAGGTGACCCACCCTCCTCGGTCTCCCAAAGTGCTGGGATTACGTGGTGTGAGCCACCACGCCCGGCTGAGCTTCATCCTTAAGATAATTTATCTTAAAGTAGCCAGATGGCTTCTAACATCTGTCAGGGGGATCCTCATGCTTCCTCAACATATCCAGAGAGACAGCAAGAGTTCTGCCCTAGCATTCTGACCAAGACTCTGAGATTCACTGTGATTGAATGGGCTTAGGCCACTCCTGCCCTTGAACAAATTCCTGTGACCAGGGCACAGGCCTGAAGGCAAAAGGATCCAGCCCAGAGCTGGGGTGAAGCTTGGCCTTCCATGGAATACAGGGAATTTGGGGGAGCAGATGGGTTGCTGAATAAAAACTAGGAATGGGAGAAAGTGCAGGTATGTTGTGCAGGTCATCATTCAGACCCCCAGCCTCCTCCTCTTAGTGAACTACATAAAGACATCATTCTGGGCATATTGCACTGAATAAAATTATTTCCCAGTTTCTCATGTGTAAAATGGTTGTACAGTTGGACCAGGCCTTTATATCTAGGATGATTATTAATTTTTAATCAGTCACACTCTGGCTTGGGACACCATGAGAATAGCTGGATTGGTTGATAGCTGAATGCTTGCCTTTGTTCCCCAGACCCTGGCCTGACCCCCCTGTGACCCCCTCCAGTCCCTGCTTGAGCTCCTCCTGCTACACCTTTGCCCCCATAAGAAGCAATCCAAGCCCTTTTTCCAGGCATCGTGATCTTTGGAGCTCTGCCTCCTGCCTGCTGTCCCAGCTACTGTCGCCAAAAAGGAAGAATGGGTCTAGCCTGGACCTTGGGCTCGTCTCAGGTCTCCAGAGGAGTCAGCATCCCCCAAACCATGGGGATCCCTCAACAGAAACAGGAACTGCCAGGAGAGGGACCCAGGACATGGTCACTTAGGGCCAAGTGTCAAATACCCACTCTACCCTATCCCAAGGCCCCCTGGTTGTGTTCCCTTGGGCAAGTCCCTTCACTCTCTGAGCCTCCACTTCTCCGTCTGTGAAATGGGAGCATTGATAACTGTCACCCTGTGGGGTAGCAGTAGGAGGTCTGTGTTCAGCAGACATCTTCCCCTCCTTGTCCTGCCGGAGCAGTGGGGCTGATGTGACAATGGTCGCCTCGCCCTCCTGCACTTCCCTCTCCTCCTCCCTTCTCCCTCTAGGCTTCCCTAGATGCCCCTCATCCTGGTCACCACTTGCCTATGCCCAGCATCCCTCCAGGCCCCCTCGGCCCACATGGAGGGCACTTTCCCAGCCCAGGCGACTCCAGGACGAATGGATTTTGGAAAGAGCCCAGCCCTGCCTCCTGCCAGCGCCTTGGAGAAGACAAAGAAACAGGGGTCAGGGAGGGGACAGGGAGGGGGCAGGCAAGCCCTGGCCCAGCAGCCTTGGGGCCCATGGCCGGGCAGGGTTTCCGTGAGCGGTTCTCCATTGCTCCCAAAAATAACCACAGTGTGTATCTTGTCGGCCTCACGCCGCAGATGTTTAGGATAAACCTTCGTAAATCTCTGTCCACCGTCCGTTAGAAAAATGCTGAAAATCAGAGGAACGTGGCAATGGCCACAGACTCACAATTTCTCTCATCTCTGTTTCTAACTCCATCTCTCTTCTCTCTCCATATCTCTCCGTGTTCTTTCTCTCTTGTTCTCTGAGTGTCGCCTTCTCTCTCTGTCTCACTATCCCTTTCCTTTCTTCCTTTCCTCAGCTCTTTCCCCCGTTATTAAGCCATGAGAGAGGCCTCAGCCTACCAGACGCCCACGGAGCACATATTTTAATGCGCCTTCACAGTCTTCCAGAAAAACAGATGCAACATCTATGACATTCTTCCTGCTCACTGCAACAGCAATTAAAGAGAGAATTGGGTGAGGGGGGAGGCCTGGGAAGAGGATGGGGGGAGAGGAGAAAAGAAAAGCTCCTTGTCGGGGCTGCTTCTCAACAAAGGGAGTCGACAGTGCACGGGGCTGCTTGTGTGACCGTCTAGCACTATGACATCTTTCTCCCAGAACGTCAGCTTGGGGAGGGTGGCTGGGCTGACAGTGGTTCAGTCGGCAAAGCCTGGCATGGGAGAGGCAGTCAGGGTAACCAGGGCCCAGGCTGGGGCTTTCTTTGCCAACGTGATATTGGGAGAGAGCACAGAATTCTAAGCCCTGCGTTCAGAGCCAGGCTACTTGGGCCTGTGGGAACCCAGGCAGCTTCAACCCGTTCACTTCCTCACTCATTCATTCATTCCACAAGCATGTGCGAAGTCTACGGATGTGTGGCAGGACCACGGGGTAAATAATTACAGCACAACACGAGGGCAAGTGTGAACACGGGTCACCTGGTGGTCCTAGTGGCCCTCCTAGAGGAGATGGCTCAAGTCTGAAGGGTGAGAAAGGCTTAGGTGAATGGGGTGGGATGGGCAGGGGTCTCCAAGGGGAACTGAACTCCCACAGAGAGCAATTTACAAATGAGAAAACCAAGGATGCCCAAGAAGCTGAGAACCCAATGAGGTTGCACAGGTGGCAGAAGGCCTTCAAGAAGGCATAGAAGGCTGTCCAGACCCCAGCATCATCCATGACACCATCAACCAGAGTTCAGCCTCAGACACCAACAGGGGAAGACAGAGGCCACAGGTAAGTGAGGCTCACCAGCCAGGTATCGGCACAGAACTCGAGGATGTGCGCCTGTCAACGAGGGTACCAAAGATTGCCATGCGTGACTGATTGCCCAAGTTTTCATGAGAAAATCGGATATGCAGACTTTTTTTTAAAGGTGAAATATTATTTTCAAATGATGGTGACTTAGTCACTCTAAAAAATTGATGGGCCAAGCCAAATCCCTCGGCAGGGCATGTGGGGTCCTCGGCTGCTGTTTGTTAACCTTTGGTGTGTTCTGAAGTACCAGGTTACAGCAGGCTCCACCTAAGCCCAGCATTTAGGAGGAGGCAGGCCCGATCTTCGCAGTCCCTCCAGGAGCCTTGTTTCTAGAGGGCACGTCAGTACCCACTTGAGCAAACTCAGGCCTCAGCACCCTGGCAAAGTCGATAGGCCTTGCCTTCTGCTTTCAGCCGTGGGCTTGAACCCTAACCCTGATGCTAAATAGCTGTGAAATCCTGAGCAAGTCCCACATTTCTTTATCCTTTACCTGATTCCAAAGAGGGTTTAAGGGTCTTCCATGAATACATTAGCAGTGCAAAATGTGGCCAGGCGCAGTTGCTCATGCCTATAATCCCAGCACTTTGGCAGGTGGATTCCTTGAGCTCAGGAGTTGGAGACCATCCTGGGCAACCTGGCAAGACCCCATCTCTACAAAAAATACAAAAAAAAAAAAAAGTATCCAGGCATTATGGTGCACACCTGTAGACCCAGCTACCAGGGAGGCAGAGGTGGGAGAATCACTTGAGCTGGGGAGTCGAAGCTGCAGTGAACTGTGATTGAGCCACTTGCACTCCAGCCTGGGTGACAAAGAGTGAGACCTCGTCTCAAAAAAAAAAGGGGGGAAATGTTATATAGATAAATAGAATCAAGTAGGAAGTCAGAATCTTTGGAAAATAAGAGACACCAAGTAATGGAAACAAAGGTAAGATTTGTCTACAGAGCATAGGTTCTAATGACCCTGTACCACCAGTAGAGTTGGACTTAAAACATTACCTTGGGATTCCCAGCAGCCAAAGCAAAGAAGGAATCATGTTTTTGTGATTTATTGTCCTTGAAAATAAAAACATACCAGTTGATCAAAGAAGCAGTTTTCCTGGTACTGGGCTTGAGATAAAATTACTTAATGGCTCTCCCTAAAAAGACCTTTGTGTGATAAAATAAACAATAATTCTATGTGCTAGTAAAAACATTTAAGTTTCCTATAGCTATTTCTTTAATGTCCTTCTATACAGGCTGATGATGTAATATCAAAACAGATCAAGATAATGGAAGTGAGACTGAAGAATGGAGTTCTCCATTGCTTTAGTGGGCAAGTTACTTCCTGCCTCTGAATTGTATTTTTTTCACTATAAAATAGACCAGATACAATGCCTATATCTTAAGATTGCTGAGAAGCTCAAGTGAAATAAGGTAAATAAAATGCCTGTGATGATTTCTGGCACATAGTAGATCTCATGGGATTCACCAGTGAGATTGCTGTAACAAACAACCCCTACATCCCTTAACATAATAACATTTTATGTATTGCTCACATCGTCCTCTAGTGTAGATTGTTGAGGCACAGAGGGCAGGTGTGTTTATAGACGCCATCTTGAACCCATGCAGTCATTCAGGGATCCAGGCTTCTTCTATGTGTGGTTCTGCCCTCCCCCAGAATGTCAAAGTCTCCATTCAGCAGGCGATGGAGAAAAAAGTTAAAATTGAGTATGAGAAGTTTCTATGGGCCAAGACTAGAAGTGACACACTTTTACGTGTAACCCATAATTTTGCCCATAATCCACTGGCCAGAAATAAGTTCCTTGCCACAATTAATGGAAAGGCAGGCTGGCAAATGTAGTCTGTGTGCTACATGTCTGGGAAGAGGAGGATGACATGGCTGTTGGTGAGGGAGCCTGTTAGTCAGTGCCACTATCAGGAATCAAAATGAAGCTTGATTCCTCATCTTGGCCAGCAGTTAGGCAGCTCTGGAACCATCAAATTTGCCCCGGCTATCCACCCCTTCTTCCAGACATCCTCACTGCTTTCTGTGGTCTTGAAGCACAGGAAATGTGAGCAATGGTCATTGGCTTTTCCCACATGCAGTTGTTTTTAGTTTTATGGACATGAGAGAGCACAGACCTCCTGGGTCAGCTATTTCCTCTCCTGTTGCTGAGGCAGGGAGCTTCTTTGAGTTCATTGGCCTTTTGGCCTTTTCATCTACTTGTCTGCTCAGCATGGAATGTGCTGCTCAACAGTGGGGCTAAGGCAGAGGGAGTTGAAAAGTGCCTCAGAGGTGATTCCTACTGTCCAGGGACTCACACTTTCACTAAGGAGGCAAAGGTAGCCACATAAGCAGAACATTCTCATACAAAATACCCAATCTCTTACCAAAAAGATTAAAGGCAGTTTTCAAGGGCACATTTCAAGCAAATTAAAAAGCAAAACAAAACCCTCCATCCCCCTGACTATCACGCTCTTGCTCCTGCTCATCTCTCTGATTTCACCTGTTAACCACCCATCTATCATTTTCCAGAAACCCAGTTGACTTGCAGCTCCTTGAACCCTCTAAGCTATTTCTCTACTCGGCCTTTCTCCATGCTCTTCCCTTGGCCTTTTGGCCTTTTCATCTACTTGTGGCCCCCAGGGGTAGATAGGAGAATATTTGGAAAGGAAGATGGACAACCTGTCTTTGACACACACAATCCTTGCTCAACACCGTTTCTTTCAGCTGAGTTTTGACTAAATATTGCTTCATTCATTCAACAAATTCGTCTTGAGGATACACACTGCCAGGCATGGCTCAAAGCTCTGGCCCAACCGCCATGAACATAGCAGAGCAAGCTGCACACATAAATAGCAGAATAAGAGAAGGAACAAATGATAAAGCTGAGGTATAAATGAAACCATGAATAAACCCATTCACAAAACAAACAAACAAACAAACAAACAAACAAACCCTGATTTCCTAGATATTTGCTGCTGTGGTTGCCATGGAATTGATGTTGAGCTTCCTAGCAGCCAGCATGAAAATGGAAATTTGGTCAATTATACAAATCACAACGATCATGCCATTTGAACAAACTATTTACCCAAGAGAATTGTAATAATAGCTAGCATCTAGTCGGTGTTTACTACTCCTTATATACATACACAAGGCAGGGACTATTATTATCCCTACTTAATGGAAAAAGAAAAGTTTACAACTTGCCCACAATCATACAACTGGTGGGACAAGGATTGGAATACAGATTGTTTAAATTCAGAGCTGGGCTCTAACTCATCTCCTAGTTCTAAGACAAGAATCTCACCAATGTTCTCACAGTGTGGACACTGTGTAATAACTAATATTCTTGCAGTGGTTGCAGCAGAGGTTTCATGTCCTTATCCTGTCTCACCAGATATTTGTGCTTTCCTGCTAACGCATGTTTCAGCCATAGTCCCTGTGGTGAGTCCTTTCTCCCGGCGGGCTCTCATCTGGCTGCCCCCAGGGGTGGATAGGAGAATATCTGGAAAGGAAGATGGACAACCTGTCTTTGACGCACACAATCCTTGCTCAATACCATTTCTTTCAGCTGAGTTTTGACTAAATATTGCTTCATTCATTCAACAAATTCATCTTGAGGATACACACTGCCAGGCACCGCTCAAAGCTCTGGCCCCACCGCCACGAACATAGCAGGCAGAATCCCCATCTTCATGAAGCTTATAGTCTTACAGAAGAGAGAGACATTAAGTGAGTAAAAAATGCAAAGAAAATACATCTTTACGTGTTATAATAAGTCTATAAAGGAAGCATAATGAAGGGGGAATAATTTCATTTGAGTTGGAGTGATGCAAGTCCCTCTGGAGGAAATACCATTTAATCTGGAAACTAAATAAGAGCAAAGAGATGAGACAAAAGGCTTCCAGGCCAAGGGAAGAGCATGGAGAAAGGTCGAGTAGATAAATAGCTTAGAAGGTTCAAGGAGCTGCAAGTCAACTGAGTTGCTGGAATATGACAGATGGGTGGTTAACAGGCAAAATCAGAGAGATGAGCAGGAGCAAGAGCATGACAGTCAGGGGGATGAAGCGTTTTGTTTTGTTTTTTAATTTGCTTGAAATTAGACTTCCTGGCAAGTGCATGGATTTCAGTAATTCTGTATTGTAGAGCTAAGGATAAGATGAGTAATCAATTTGTTGGAAGGATGAGTGGGTGGGTGGATGGATGGATGGATGGATGGATGATGGACAGATTGATGCATGGATGGATGGATGGATGGATGGATGGATGGATGGATGGATGGATTGGTGAATGGATGGAATGGTGGATGGATGGATGGACAGCAAGCAGGCTGTGTGCTGGGAGACTCATGAAGCCATCTCAGGGAGGGAAGATTGACGGGAGGGACAGGAGGCAGGAGTCTCATCAGGACACTTTTGTCCCAACCCCTGCAAAGTCAAAAAGGACCTGATAGAGGAAGCTCCTGGAAGAAGGCTTTAGATCTGCTCTCAGAAAAGTTGTTGTGTTTGGTCAAATGAAGGCACTGGGGCCAAAGAATCCAAAAGGGGTCCAGTACATCCCAGAGAAGACTGACTGGAGCTGGATGTGCAAGGTCCACGGTGACCTGCCTGGTCCAGAGTGGAGGGGCTAGAGGAAGCATGAAGGATTGTATGTGATGCTACTACTTCCCGTTCCTACATTTTACAAAGCACTCTGACAGTGTGATGATGATGATGATGATGATTGTCACCTACTGCCCACCTACTATGTGCTAGGCCCTATGCTAAGCACTTAAAATGCTTTGGCTCATTTAATTCTTACCACAATCTTGCATGGGCCATACTATCCCAACCCCACCTTGCCCCCATTTTGCAGATGAGGGCACAGAGGCTCAGAGAGGTGAAACAACTTGTCCAAAATCCCACAGCTACTGAGTTCTGTCCGACCTTCCATCTCTCTAGGTCTCCTTTATTTGTAGAGCACTTTGGATATTTTGTGCTGCCCAACTCGGCCTTGCCTAAGCTCAGGTCTGAGCTGGTGTCATTTCTCACAGCATGCTAAGTGCATGGTGTGGCATTTCCAGGTGTCCTTGCTGGAAACAAAGGTAGGACGGGGTGTTGGTATAGGGGTGAGGTAACCATGACAATATGGGATTGAGCGATGCCTCAAGGTGCCTTCTGGGGAAAGCTTTGATGCTGTTTGGTGGAGGAATGAATCTCCTATTTGATCTCATGAATGAGCAAAGCAGTGCATCAAAGCCATGATTCCAAAGTTGCTTTCTGGACACCTATAATCCCTAAGAGCTTCATGAAATGTCCCTAAAGTTGCCCAAATAACACTTCATTTGACCGTAAGTTTATAAACAGTTATTCACTAAAAACGATGCAAATGAAAACAGCAAGCAGCTACTAGTATTCTATCTACCAGATGGGCAAAATTGAAAGCCCTGGTAATAGCCATTGTTGGAGGGGTGGGGAGGGATAAACAGGCGTCTCTCGCACTGCACGAGGCTGGGGGAGCACACGCTGATAACATCTTTCTGGAGAGCAAGCAGGTATTGCACATCAAAAGCCTTGGGGTTGTGCATCTGTTTTGACACGGCCCTTTCACTCTGGGGAATTTACTAAGGAAAGAATTAGGGACACAGTTATGAAGAGGGTCATCGGTGGGGTTTTGGTGTCCTGGAGCCAGCTCACACAGGCTCTCCAGGACTGTGCTCTCTTGAGAGCTTCAGTGATGTTGGTAGCTTGAAATTGGTCATGGTGGGAATATTCACACTAAGAAAATTAGCAAACACTGCAAACCAGGGTTCTTCCCCCGAGAGCGCCTAGTACGTCCCAGTTTAACAACCCTGGGTGGTCGTGAGAATGTACAATTGGTAACAACCAAAACGTCCCACAGTTGGAAATTGGCTCAATAGAGGAAGGTTCACCCATCCCATAGAATATTGTGTGGCCATTAAAAATCAGACTGGGGAGGAGTGTTTCTTGGTTAACACGGAAAACATTCTTGAGGGCCACTAAGTGAAGAAAGCATCTGCAGAACCACAGGCACATTTTGATACCAAGCACACATATATGCCTGTACATGCACACGCACACACACGCGCACACACACTTGTACACACACAGACTCTCTAGAAGTCTCTACAAGCACACATTAGCATCACTTATTGCTAGGGAGCGAAAAGAGGAGAACTCACGCAGGAACAAAATATTATATAAGCTTACTTTTTACTATAAATTCTTTTTACTGTAAAGGCTTTCTTACAAGCATGCTATCTGTAAACTTTTTTAAAACTACCCTCATTAAAACATATCTCTGCTCCTTACTAACTCCGGCACAGAAAACAGGGCTGGAAGTATAAACACTAAAATGTTTATACTTTTAAACATTTTAGAGCAGGGGCTTATCTCTGAGACTACCAGGGACTTTTAAAGTTTTATTTATTTATTGTCTTCGGGTTTCATTTTCTTCCTGCTTTTCTGGGTTTTCTGCATGTCAGTGAAACATTATGTTTAACAAAAACAACGATCCAATTAACATGCCAAGTCTTTTTTTCAAGAGGGACAGGGTGTGTTGGAAGAATGAGGGTCACAGTTCTAACGGGTCAGCAGCATCCATTGGGAACTAAGTAACACTGGACCATGAAAACAGCTTCCCAGCCCCCGGAGTTCCAAGGGGAAGCCTGTAAGATGGTTGAGTTCAAATAAAGGCTAGTGCTGCTTGGGTCCATGATTGTGAGTTTCTTGAGACAGATTTGAGGTGAGGGAATATAGTGACCAGCCTCCTGTGCCTAGGGAAAAAGGATGGGCTTGGGGTGAGGGTGAGAGGATAGATACCAGCTGGGAGGCGCAGGCTTGAGAAGACCTAGGCATCCCTTGGGGAGGACTCGAGATTTGCAAACCTTGAGGGTGAGCAGGCAGGATGGCTTTGTGATCAAATGTGCATGTATTCTTTCAGTAATTGATTGATTGATTCATTCATTCCACAGATAGTTCCTAGGTACCTCTTCTGGAGCAGACCTGGGTTAGAGCTGACATAAGTTATTGTAACTAATCCTTATAGTCATACTGAGAACTCTGATTCCTATTTAACAGTTGAGGTCTGAGTGCCATGGTTTACGTCTGTAATCCCAGCACTTCGGAGATAGAGGGAGGAGGATAATATTGAGCCCAGGAGTTTGAGACCAGCCTGAGAAACATAGCAAAAGCCCATCTCTACAAAAAATAAAATTAAAAAAAATTTAGCCAGGCATTGTGGCATGTGCCTGTAGTTCCAGCTACTAGGTAGGGGCTGAGGTGGGAGGATCACTTGAGACTGGGAAGTCGAGGCTGCAGTGAGCTGTGATTGCACCACTGCACTCCAGCCTGGGCCGCAGAGTGAGACTCTCTCTCTAATAACAAGAAACAGTTGAGGAAACTGATGCCCAGGGATATAAGGTCAGTTGCCCAGGTCTCTCTGTAGATGCAGGTTCTCTTTTGCTGAAAGGACATGCCTTCCTTTTAGACTGAGGGACTCTTGCAGGATGGTCAAGGCTAGTGACAATCATCAGACTTTGGCAATTCATTTTTTCATCCCATCCTTGTTATCTCTTTGGTAGCAAACATAGTAGTGTCTCAGTGGAAGAAGTGATAGTTTTGACCAAGACCTCAACCCAAACACTCAAAAGGGCCTTCTAGATCTGCCCACTCAGCACACAGATGAATGAGGAGGCTCAGGGAGACAGACCTCCTTCCCTTCGCTTCACACCATAGCCGTGCAGGGCTTAGAGGAGCTGTGGGCATGGGCGGCTACTCCACAGCCCCTCCACTGCCCTTGCCTCTGCTTGTTATCTGCACTGGGCAGCCCCACCCTAATTGCTAAGGCCAGCAAGGCCCCACCCTTGACCCCCAAAACACCAGGGTCCAGGAGATGGGGCAAGCAGGCAGGACCACTGACGGGGATGCCAGAGCCCCCAGAGCCTTGTCCTGTCTCAGCTTGGCCTTCAGTCCCAGCCCACCCTGCAGTTGATGAGTGTGACCTCAGCGCTGGAACCACGAGCCCGAGCTCCTGGCCCCCCTTCTCAGCCACATTGGTTCAGACCAGCACTCTGCCCAGAGGCAGTAGTTGTATTAGAGAGAAGGAACTTTGGGTCAACCAAGCCTGGTGCTAATTCTGGCTCTATCGCTTAGTAGCTATGCCACCTTTACCTTTCTGTGTCTCATATTTCCAAAGGTCTTGGACCCTGAAAAAGGCAATAAGAGTGTGGGGGTTAGTGTAATTCATTAATAACAGCTAATGCAGGACTTCTGCGTCTGATCACAGTAGAATAGCACAGTCTGCACTTACCCTCCCATCTGAAACAACCAAAAGCCAGACAAAATGTACAAAAAGTTGGTTTTCAAGATACTGGTCATGAGGCAACAAAGAAGAGCAATCCTAGAACATCAGGAAACAAATGAGGCCAAGCTTACTTACTGACTGGAGAGAGTTTCTAGGCCATAGCACAGAGTACAATGGAGACCCCAACAGTCTCTCTGATTGAAGAGATGGAGCTGCGAGTCCAAGGAGGTTAAAGCTGCTAGAGTTTACACAACAGAGTTTTGGACGGGAGACAGCTCAGAGAGAGAGAGAGAGAGAGACCTCCAGGGAAACTTGGAGGGTCTTCCCTGAGTATTCAGCTGATCATTGACCAGTGCCTGCACATGAAGAAACTATCTGAGCCAGAGAAAGAGCCACCCACGTGGCTTAGATGGAGCAGCACCTGGTGCTCGAACAGGGCCAGGACCAGTGCCTATTCTCCCCAGCCAGACTGGAAAGCCTCATGATTGACAGAACGTTAGACAGGATACTAACGAAAGTCTTACCTCAGCTGCCGAGAATAGTTGGCCCTGCACTAAACTCTGCTCAGATCCAGCCTATTACATTTTAAAAGCAAGACTTGAAAGGATTAAACTGTTTCTAAGTAACTTAACTTTGTCCCAGAACACAGGAATACTTTAAAAATATCCAGTTCCCAACAAGGTAAGATTCACAATGTCTGACATCTAACTAAAAAAAAAAAAAAAAAAAAAAATGACCAGACATGCAAAGAGGCAGGAAAATATAACTATAATGAAGAGAAAAATCAATCAATAAAAACTGACCCAGAACTGACACAGATACTAGAATTAGCAGATAATGATGTTAAAACATTTATTGTACCTGTGTTTCATATGCTTGGAAAGTTAGAGACATGAAAGATACAAAATAAACTTCTAGACCCCATACTCAATGGTGAAAAGTTGAAAGCTTTTCCTCTAAGATCTGGAACAAGACAAGGATGCCCACTCTCACTTCTTCTATTCAATGTAGCACTGGAAGTTCTAGTTAGAGCAATTAGGCAAGAGAAAGAAAGAAAAGGCATCCAAATCAAAAAGAAAGAAGTAAAACTATCTCTGGTTGCAGATGACAAATCTCGATGAGGGCACGGAGGCTTCATATAGAAAATCCCAAAAGGTCCACTAAAAATCTATTAGAATAAATGAATTCAGTAAAGTTACAAGATACAAAATCAACATACAAAAATCAGTAGTGTTTCCATATGCTCACAATAAGCTATCTGAAAAACAAATCAAGAAAACAATCCCATTGACAATAGCTACAAAAAGAAATAAAATACTTAGTAGTAAATCTAACCAAGGAGGTGAAAGGCCTGTACACTGAAAACTATAAAACAGTGATGAAAGAAACTGAAAGTGACGTGAATAAATGGAAAGATATCTCATGTTCACACAAGGGAAGAATTAATATTGTTAAAATGTCCATACTACCCAATGTAATTGACAGATTCAATGCAATCTCTATCAAAATTCCAATTACATTTTTCACAGATACAGAAAAACAGTTCTAAAATTCATATGGGACCACCAAAGACCCAAAAGAGCCAAAGCAATCTTAAGCAAGAACAAAGCTGGAGGCATCACACTACTTTACTTCAAAATATACTACAAAGCTATATTAATCAAAACAGCATGGTACTGGCATAAAAACAGACACATAGATCAATGGAACAGAATAGAGAGTCCATAAACAAACCTACACTTTTGTTTTTTTTTTTGAGATGGAGTCTCGCTCTGTCACCCAGACTAGAGTTCAGTGAAGCAATCCCAGTTCACTGCCACCTCTACCTCCCAGGTTCAAGTGATTCTTGTGCCTCAGGCTCCTAAGTAGCTGGTTACAAATGTGTGCATCACACCCGGTTAATTTTTGTATTTTTAGTAGAGATGGGGTTTCACCATGTTGGCCAGGCTGGTCTCGAACTCCTGACCTCAAGTGAT
>NW_012103299.1:1394977-1397811 GCF_000951045.1 Mandrillus leucophaeus | reverse complement strand
AAAAAATTGAATGGCGCATCAGTGAGCTACGGGACAACTTCAAGCAGCTTAATATACGTGTAATTAGAGGAGTGAAGGACAGAAGAAACATCTGAAGAAAGAACAGCTGACATTGTTCAAACCCCAGATCTAATAGTGAATGTTCATAGTTGTTTACTACATGCCAGATGCTAATCTAAGTGCTTATACAGATTAACTCATCCACTTGCAATTCTTACAAAAGCTCTTTAACGCTTGATCTATCCCCATTTTAAAATGAAGAAAGTGTTAACCTATTGCCCAAGGCCTGAAAGCTAGGGAGTGGGTGTGCCAGGAATGGAATCTTGGAACTTCAAACCTTGTCTCTGCGGTTTGTGAATGCTTTCCACATTAGCAAGCCACATGCGTCCACCATTTTTAGTGGCTGCGTAGTATTCCATCGCTGGAGTTTATTTAACAAACCCCCTGTGGTTGAAATGTGGCTTCTAGTTTTTCACTGTTATGAAGAATGCTGCGCAGGATAGCCTTAGAGCTGAGATGTTGATGCCCAAGTATATTCCTTGCCTCAGTCTGTAATAGTGGAGCAACTGGGGTCAAAAGAGCTTCTACTACGTATTGTCCATGGAAAGTTTCTACAGCCCCCAGAAGCCTCGCCACTGACTTTCTGTGCTGCTTCGGACAAGTAACTTCTCTGACCCTCACTGTCTTCATCTATAAAAGGAGAATACTATTCCCTACCTTTTGGGCTGTTAGGAGGATTCAGTGAGACACTGGGGCCAAGTAACTGTCACAGCACGCTGTGTGGCACTCAGTGGGTGCTCCCTTTGTATGACATCAGCGCTGAAGCAGGAGGCGGTCAGTGGAGCTTCCTGGGGAGCTGAGTTGCGCTGGGGGCGTGGGAGGAACGCAGAGGGGCGCGTTCCAGCCTGAGGCCACCCCCGTGAGTCTCCCTGAGAGACCCAGGGCTGCTCTGAGCGGCTCCAGCTGGAGCTCTCCCCATCCTGATCCGCCCACTGACTCACAGTCTCACCCGAGCCCTGGAAAAACAAGCCCTCACTGTTTTCTTTCTGTGACCCTTTCCCCGATTCTATCAGCTTCTTTCAGGTAGAGAAGGTTTATACTTCATAGGTTTAACACAAAATCCCCCCCTGCACACACCCACACACAGCCGTGTGTCCCCCCACCCCTATTTTATTCCCCTAGGGACCCACACTAGCTATTTTTCCACAGGTACCTCCTAGGGACACAGTTAATGCCTGGGGTGCCCCTCACCGTGGGACTGCAGGCCCAGGGGAGCTCGGCTGCCTCCCTGTATCTCGAGCTGTACCAGCGGGCCCTGGGCCCCTGGTCATTCCCATCGTGCCTTCCTCACAGTTTTTGTGACTGAACCCAAACAGAATTTCCTAACTCAGCCAGGCGTGGTGGCTAACGCTTATAATCCCAGCATTTTGGGAGGAGATGGGGTTTCACCATGTTGGCCAGGCTGGTCTCGAACTCCTGACCTCAAGTGATTCCCTTGCCTCGGCTTCCCAAAGTGCTGGGATTACAGGCATGAGCCACCATGCTTGGCCCCTAAACCTCCACTTTTACAGACAATTGGTTTTTAACAAAGATGCCAAGATCACGCAATGAAGAAAGACAGTTTCTTTAATAAATGATATTGGGAAAACTGGATATCCACATGCAGAAGAATAAAATTAGACCCTCATCTCACACCATACACAAAAAATCAACTCAAAATGAATTAAATGTAACACATAAAACCATTAAACTAATAGAAGAAAACACAGGGGGAAAGCTCCACAACATTGGTCTGGGCAGTGATATTTTCAATATAATCTCAAAAGCATAGACAACAGAAACAAAAATAGATGTCGGATTACATCAAACCAAAAAGCTTCTGAACACCAGAGAAAACAATCCACAGACTAAAGAGACAACCTACAGGAGAGAATGAAGTCAGTATGTTAAGAGATATCTGCACTGCCATATTCATCGTAGCATGATTCAAAATACTCAAGCTATGGAATCAACCTAAGTGTCCATCCACTGATGAATGGATAAAGAAAATGTGGTGTATATACACAATGGAATACTATTCAGCATTTTAAAAAAAGGAAATCCTATCATTTTCGACAACATAGATGGACCTAGAAGACATTACGATAAGTGAAATACGCCAGGCACAGGAGGACAAATACCACATACTCTCACTTATATGTGAAATCTAAAAAGGCCAAACTCATAGAAGCAGAAAGTAGAAGAGTGGTTAGCAGAGGCTGAAGGATGGAGGAAGTGGGGAGATGTGGGTCAAAGGACACAAAATTTCCGTTCAACAGGACGAATAAGTTCAAGAGATCTATTGTATGTCATGGTAACTACAGTTAATAACAATACATCCTATGCTTGAAAATAGCTAAGAGTCTATTTTAAGTGTTTTCAGCACAAAAAATATGTGCAGTAATGCATGTATTAATTAGCTTGATTTAGCCATTCTACAATGTATACATATATGAAAACGTCATGTTTTACCTCATAAATCATACAATTGTATTTGTCAATTAAAAATTTAAAAATAAATTTCATAACAAAAAAAACTCCCAAACTTCTAGAAACGAAAACTTCCTGTGTGAGAAGGTACATTGGATGGGATTAACAGCACAAGAAAATATTAGTGAACTTGAAGACGTAGCAATAGAAATGATCCAAAATAGGCCGGGCGCAGTGGCTCACACCTGTAATCCCAGCACTTTAGGAGGCCAAGGCAGGTGGATCACTTGAGGTCAGGAGTTCGAGACCAGCCTGGCCAACATGGTGAAACCCCATTTCTACTTAAAACACAAAAAATTAGCCAG
>NW_012103299.1:1386008-1392957 GCF_000951045.1 Mandrillus leucophaeus | reverse complement strand
AACAGAATTTCCTAACTCAAACCATCATTTCCCACTAAATCGAATTCATAAAGAAATGTCTTCCTCCCAAGCCAGGACACCTGGAAGCCTGGAAATGGTGAGTGTTCGGGGCCAGCTACCTGAGACCGGGCGGGGCTAGTTGGAAACGGCCGGAACTGGCTGTGGCAGGACCCCAAGCTCCCTACAGGCGACTTTGGGGTTTGGGACCTGAGTTCTGGCGCAGCTCAGCCCTCGGACTCCTCGGCCTCAAGGTGGGGTTGGCCCAGCAGCCAGGACCCCGGGCGTTCTGTCCCCTGCCTGGCGACTGCGGCCCGGAAGCCCTCTCCGAGCAGCTCCGCCCCACAACCTCCCGTCTTCCCAGATTGTGCGGGGGCACACATGACATAAGGAGAATCCTGCCTTGGGTGTAGGGTTCGTGTGGGAGGAGCTGCAGTCCGTGGGGTCCCCAGCACGTTTCTTTTCTGTTAAAAATTAAACTGAGGAGCTTCTGGGTTGCTGAACACATGGCGAGGCTGGGATAGTGGGACGCCCAGAGAGAGCAGGGAGGCTCCGTATCCCCCACTCCACATCTTGCTCTATCATTCTCATCATCTGGCTCTTCATCTATGTGCTTTGTAATGTCTTTTATAATAAATAGGTAAACAAAAAAAATTAAACTGAGGCACTAAAAAAAAAAAAAGTCTTCCTCCTTTCCCTTCATTTTCTCCTTGAAGAACAGCTTTTTAAAATATGGTATTAATGTGGTTTTTAAAGCCTGCTAGCTAGTGTGACTAGAGATAAAAATCCTATGAGAAACATGTTCTGACAGACTGAATTACGTCTTGTTTGCTAAGAAGGGAAGGAACGCTTGTTGAACACGCGCTATGCGTCAGGCCTAGGGCCTGCCACTGCCTCCAATCACTCTCTTCATCCTCAACAACGCAAAGGTAGGTATGATTATTTCCCAGGTGAGGGATGAGGCCCACAGAGCCCAAGGGACTTGCCCAGGTCACACAGCAAGTTGTGTCTGGGCCAAGGAATGGGGCCCAGAAGCCCTGACTCAGAAATGGAGTAGGGGTCTCCTCCTCTGGGGGATGCGGGAGGCTAAATGAGTCCTTTCTGGAAACGCTAGCCCAGTGGCCAGAGATGGTCTTTCCTCACCTTCATCTCACTCTGCTTAACTCAGCTCTGTGCACATAGT
This sequence comes from Mandrillus leucophaeus, assembly GCF_000951045.1. Taxonomy (NCBI): domain Eukaryota; kingdom Metazoa; phylum Chordata; class Mammalia; order Primates; family Cercopithecidae; genus Mandrillus; species Mandrillus leucophaeus. The sequence continues at coordinate 1,391,777 of NW_012103299.1, read as the reverse complement.
AGGTCCTTCTTACCTGATGACTTCTGTGCTTCATCCATCCATTCCTTTGTTCATTTGCTGAGCACCTACTGTGTGCTGGCTCTGTGCTAGGAGCCAAGGACATAGCAGTGAACAGACGCTGTCTTAGTTGGTTTGGGCTGCCATGACAAAATACCAGAGCCTGGGTGGCTCCCAACAACAGACATTTATTGCTCTCAGTTCTGGAGGCTGGGAGGTCCAAGGTCAAGGCGCCAGCAGATTCCACATCTAGGGAGGGTCTGCTTTCTGGTTTCAGAGATGGCACCTTCTTGCTGTGTCCTCACACAGTGGAAGGAGTAAGGCAGCTCTCTGGGGTCCCTTTTATAAGGACACAAATCGCTCATGGTCTAATCACCTTCCAAAGGTCCCACCTCTTAATACCATCACATCGAGAACTAGGATTCCAACAGAGGAATTGCTGGGGGACACCAACATGCAGATCTTAGTAGATGGTTGTGGCCACTACCTGCATGAGCTCACACACTAGGGGAAAAGGCAAGAACCAAATAAGCTCGTGAATAAATGCACACTGGGACCCATGAAAGCTGCCACTAAGAACAAATGGAGGCAGGACACCATGGCTCACGCCTGTAATCCCAGCACTTTGGGAGGCCGAGGCAGGCAGATCATGAGGTCAGGAGTTCGAGAACAGCCTGGCCAATGTGGTGAAACTCCGTTTCTACTAAAAATACAAAAATTAGCCAGATGTGGTGGCGGGTGCCTGTAATCCCAGCTAGTTGGGAGACTCAGGCAGGAGAATCGCTTGAACCCAAGAGGTGGAGGTTACAGTAAGCTGAGATCCCACCACTGCACTCAAGCCTAGGTGACAGAGCAAGATTCCATCTAAAAAAACAAAACAAACAAAAAAAATTTTTAAAAAGAACAAGTGGAGAGGGGTCCATGAGGTTGCAGCAAGTGGGGAGGGAAGGGAAGGGAGGTAAAGGCCCTGCTTCCTCAAAGTCTTCAGGATGCTACCTGGACAAAGAAGGAGAGATGGGAAAGACCAGGTGCCTGGAGAGACAGAACCAAGAGTGGAGAGAGAAAGTCAGAAGATGAAGAGAGGTCAGGCCAAGCCAAGCTCAATGCACCACAGATGGGAACTGGGGTTTGATCCCAGGATGATAAGGAGTCACTGAAGTGTTTTAAGCGTAAGTGTGAGATGATCGGATTTGTGTGAACGGCATTCTAGGTGCTGGGGAGGGGAGAGGCTCTTGTGTGCGACGGGTTAGCTTTAAGTTTGGAGAAGCTGCCTGGATCAGATGCTGGGAAGGCAGAAGGCACTGGGACAACAGACACACAGTGCAGCCACAAGGAAAATCAGTCTCCACTATCCCTCTATTGCACCTGCACCCATGCTCTTTCAGAGACTTGTAAGAAATGTTGGTCCCTTTCATTATTCCTACCAGGGCCCCTGACATAGTCCCCACCTGTAACCCTTACAGGCCACTTCCCCACATTCCAGACATGCTCACACTCCCCAACAGGCCTGAGAGCCAGGTGGTATTTGATACCCATTTTCTAGAGGTGCAAGTTGGAGGTGGAAGCTGAGACACGAACTGCCCTAGGTCATTGGCCTCTAAGAAGTGGAGCAAAAATTGAGGCAGGTTCTGGTGGGTGGATTCTCTCAGCCTCACTGTCAGTTCGTTGGAAAATAAACTTATGCTTCCTGAAAGAGCAGAAGGAAGTGCACGTCCACCTGGCCACAGCCTGCCACTCCCCCTGGCTGCTGCCATGGCAGGGCTGTGGGCCCCCTGAGGGCCGGGGCCTGCCTTCGTTCATCAGTGGGCACTTTGTGAGTGCCAGATAGATGGATGTGACATCGCAGCTGCCTGCTCATGGGGGAACAGGTCTCCTTCCTCTCTGTCCTTCAATTCATGTGTCACTTGCTCAAAATCCCTCTCCAGCTCCCATCGTCCTCCGTCAGACCTGTCAGGACCAGGGCCTCTCAGCAGCCAGGCTCTCACTGTCCTCTCCAGCCTCGTGTTTGGGACAAAGGATGTTTGAGGAGCCATAAGAACATCAAGCAAGGCTATAAAAAGGAGAGCTCAGGAGTGAGGCCCAGGCCCTTTGGTTTTTCTATAAGCCATTGCTAGACCACCCGCTAAGTGCTAGGAATGTACACAGAAGCACTGCCCACCCCCGCACCTACAACCAGCAGCTCGCAACAGTGGCTAGAACCCCACCATTAAAGCTGCCCCTTTGCAGCCCTCGGGAACATGCAGAATGATAAACAACCCACGCCTACACTGCAGACCTGTACGCTACTGCCCAGTGAGGGCTGGGTTCTTGGGGAGCTGGCTCGAGTGATGAACAATGCACACCTACACTGCAGACCTGTATACCAGTCCCCAAAGAGGGCTGGGTTCTCAGGGAGCTGCCTCGCAACCTGTGGCAAGCACAAATCGAAGGGCTGTGGGAACAGGAAAACGAGTTTGAACTCGAGTAGAAATGAAAAAGTAGCCAGCCTGGGTGCAACTGTGCTATCTGCTAAGAAGCATTTGGGGTGGTGTGCTTGCTATTGTACTGCTTTCCCGCTTTATAACCAGAAGGGCACTGATTGGGCATTTTACAGAGACTCCTTCAGGCCCGTCCTGCTGATCAAGACAACTTTTTTTTTTTTTTTTTTTTTTGAGATGCAGTTTCACTCTTGTTGCCTAGGCTGGAGTACAATGGCGCGATCTCGGCTCACTGCAACCTCCGCCTCCCAGGTTCAAGTGATTCTACCTGCCTCAGCCTCTAGAGTAGCTGGAATTACAGGTGCCCACCAACTTGCCCGACTAATTTTTTTGTATTTTTAGTAGCGACGGGGTTTCACCAAGTTGGCCAGGCTGGTCTCGAACTCCTGAACTCAGGTGATCCACCCGCCTCAGCCTCCCAAAGTGCTGAGATTACAGGCATGAGCCACTGCGCCCGGCCACAAACTTCGACTCTAAGGCTTAGAGCAGCACTTTGCAGCATTTCCGACAACGGAATCACAGGATGGGGTTGTCAAAATGCAGATTCCAGGGCCTTGCCCACACCTACAGAATCAGGATCTCTAGGGCAGGGCCAGGGAGGTTGCATTTCAAATGCACGGCCCCTCGTGACTCTTATGCCCACTGGGGCCTGAGAGGCCCTGACACAGGAAGAAACCCTCAGGGTGATTCCATCTATAACGCCGCAGACAGACAGGGGGATTCTGTCTATGTTGCTGCAGACGGACTCAGTTGCTCTCCTTGGAGAACTTATTAACCCCTTTCTGGGTCACGCTGCAAACAAGAGTTCCTCCTACGGAGAACTGAAGCTGGGAGAGCCACAGAGGCGGCTGTGTCTGGGCTGGGTCGGGGAAGGCGGACTGTGATTCACCAGGCTGAAGTGGAGCGGATGACCAGAAAGGGCACTTCAGGCAGAAGAACAGCCTGCACAGAGGCTGGAGCCTGAAAGCACCACGGAGAGGAGACGGAGCTATATATACTAAGCGGTCTGGAGGACCGCTGTTGGGGGTCATCACTGGTCCGCTCTGAGCAGGATCATCTTTGTGAGATGAGAATACATTTTTGTTTTGTCAATTCTACAAGACACATGGGTTTGCATTTCGACCTGTGTGAGATCAGAATGCCCTTCACAACAAACAGCATCTTGGGTTGTGCAGTGCCGTGACCATACTTGCCTCCCACGGCCACTGGGAAGATTTGAGGGGAATGGAAGGAAAGCACCTCAGTGGCGTTTGGCAGCGCAGGAGCCCCATCGGTGTGAGCTCCACTCTCTCTGAGCTGGTGAGAGCCTTTGGGAGTTGGCTTGGAAATTTCTTAAAGGGCTCCTCTCCTCCCACTTTCATTCCAATGCCCTTTATGGCCCCAGCGGTGCCCTGTAATAACTTGACTTTATGACAACAAGCTCAGGTGAGCTGCTAGTCACAGCTGCTGGCCCGTATGGCACAATCATCTGTGTGGGTGGAGTTCTTGTCCCATCACCCGTGGGCTGGGATCGAAGTCCTCTCCTTGCTGCCTGGCAACCCCCGCACTAGTTAATTAGGAGAACATTCAGCCTTTCCTTCCCTGTCCCACCAGGGTTTATTACTGAGGAGCAAAGGAGGGTGTGGGCTCAGTGCGGGGTTCCCAGCCCCAGCCCCACGCTGGGGCCTCATGGGGCCAGGCAGGATGCCTACGACTGGGCTGTTGTGACCTTGGGCAAGTCACTGAACCTCTGAGCCTGTTTCTTCTCTCTAAAATCGGAGAAAGCAAAGCTTTGGTGAGAGTTGCTGTGAGGAACCATTCATTTGTATATTGAACAGATATTTATTGAGCGCCCACTGTGTGCACTTAAGCTCCAAAGATACATCTGTGAACAAGGCAGATGAGATGCCTGTCATGTTGCTGACCTTCCAGTGGGAAGGAAGACAATACATGGGTAACCGTATCAATATAGTTTCAGAGTCTCTGAAGAAAATAAAGCGGAGGGCTGAGATCACCCCACGCTGGAGGGAGAAGGAGCAGGAAGCTTAAATCTATCTAGTCTAAGAGGCCCCTCGAAAAAGGTCACACTTGAGCTGAGCCCCTAGTGGTAAGATGAAGCTGCTTTGGAGATCTGGGGAAAACACTCAGGCAGGGGGACGGCAGGTGCAAAGGCCCTGAGGCTGGGTGAAGCTCGGTGTTGCTTAAAGAGCAGAAAAAGGCTGGTGTGGCAGGACCGAAGTGAACACAGGCCAGGGTGGTGGGAGACAGGCAAGAGGTCTGCAGGGGCCAGGTCACACGGGGCCATGTGGGCAGGTCAGAAAGTGGACTTCTATCCACAGAGCAAGGGGACACCACTGGGGGGACTCGACCAGGGCCATGCCATGGAATGAGGACTCTGGCCCTGAGAGAATGGATCCAAGAAGCCCGGCCCGGTGGTGTAGATCTCACTATGACTGCTATCTCTTCCCTAGGGGATCAGGAGAGCTGGGATTCCTCACATAGACCACTAGGATTGAGCACAGTCCTCCCACACCCACTGAGCTCGCGGATCTGTTCCCCTTATCCTGACGCCCCAAATGGTGATTCACGTAATGCGACAGTCAATAGCTGATGCACTCAGGTTAAATTTATGCAGACCTCGTGTGATATTAAAAATCCAGGGAGCATATATTTTGAGCACAGGGGATGCCAAAATGTATCTGCTTTTATTTCAGGAATTTATTTAAGGAATTATTGGGCTGGTGTGAGCGGATGTTTATCTGAGCTTTTGCTCCCAGTCGGGAAGAAACAGGTATGCACAGCTTGTTTGCTAAAAATAGGGGGATCCTCAGTCTGCTTTCATGTAATGGGTCCTGAAATATCACCCCCCACGTTTCCCACCCCCACCTCGGGCTGAGCAGCAGAGCAGATCCACGGAGATCTGGCTGTGGAAGAGCTTTGCCTGGGAAAGGATTTGAGGCCACAGGGCCTCGCTTCAGGGTCAGCAGCTGCTGAATAAATTCACACACTCAGTGCACGCCTATAATCAGGTCCCTCTGCAAGGCAGGTCATTGGAGTCCCAATCCCCTGCTTGACTCTGACTCTGTTCCCCTGTGTAACCTTGTGCTAGGACGCTAGGTCCAGGTGGTTGCTTCTACTCCTAGAAGACGGGGACAGTGAGGCCCACCTTGCAGGCTGCTGAGACTGTCTCTTATACACATCTAGATGTGTATAAGAGACAGCTCCCCATCCTGATCCGCCCACTGACTCACAGTCTCACCCGAGCCCTGGAAAAACAAGCCTCACTGTTTTCTTTCTGTGACCCTGTCCCCGATTC
>NW_012103299.1:1375909-1385958 GCF_000951045.1 Mandrillus leucophaeus | reverse complement strand
TCCGCTCATCCCAGGGTCTTCCCTGGTTCTAGTGGGGGCACGGCCTTCAGAGCCTGACTGCCTTTGGCCAGTGGCCAGAAGAGAGCCAGAAGGAGGGTGAGGTGCTCACTGCTCGGAGAGTCCCAGATGAGTCCATTTTACAGATGGCACAGAGGCCTGGGAGGCGAGGCTGAAGGTGGCCTGGCTGAGCCTGGCCCCGGCCTTCGTCCCCCTCTGACCTTCTCCCCTGAGCCTCCTGCCAGCCTGCACTCTCCACGCTAGCTGTCTGCCTGGGCATTCCTTGCATTCATTCAGTTACTCCATCATTCATTCATTCATTCGTTCATTCAGTTACTCCTTCTTTCTTGCATTCATTCACTCACTAATATGCAGCAACTGTTCTTGGGCCATTTCACAGCCCTGGTTCAAGGCCTTAACTGGGGCATCTGAGGCCAGGAAATTTAGACTGCGGAGGGCTTTGCCCCCCAGCTGGGCTGGGCAGGAGCTCCACTCTCTGACAGTGGCTCAGAGTGGCCAGGGTGGGCCAGAGGAGCATTCGTTCTAGAGCCCCTTCCCCAGGGGCCAGCTCAGGGGAGGCTGGGAGACTGGACAGATAGGGAAACGGAGGGAGCTGGGGAGGCCCCCAGGACGGGGCTGGGCAAGACTCCTCCTGAGCTCACTTTTCCCTCTTTCCCACAGTCTTCCAGGGAGGGAGGAGCACTTCGGCCTCTAGTTATGGTGAGGCTGGCAGTCAGCTTCAGCTGGGGACACTTCCGGGTCAAGGCCTTTGGGTGCAGAAAGATCTGGGTGAAATGTCTCAGCTTGGCCACCACCCTTCCCTCAGGTAATACCAAGGTCATTTGAGAAGACACCTCCCAGCTCATGCAGTCCCCTCTGCCTGGTGTACCCTTCCTCACACACCCACCCGGCTTCCTTCCCGCCCCCTCACGGATCCCCTCACAGGTCCCCTTTGCAAAGAGGCCTTCTCTGACTACCCTGGCTGGAGGGGCCGCCCCCACCCACACATCATGCTGAGTCGTTTGTCTCACTCCACGTAGCACCCTTACTTAGGGCAGGGACCCCAGCTCCCCTCTGAGTGGGGGAGGACAGTGGTCAGTGGTCAACTTTCCTCCCTATGAGACACACCCACTGGCTTCAACTTTGGTGAGGGAGGAGTGGGGAAAGGGGATTCACAGTGTGGAATGTTCTGAGATCGGTGCTATTCCTAGCCCCATTTAGCAGATGAGGAAATGAGGCTCAGAGAGGTAAAGCACTTGCCTGAGGTCACACAGCAGGAGCACAGAAGGGTAGACACCCAGGCTGGTTGACTGAAGCCCTGGCTATTTTCTCCTGGGGAGGTTTGTGAAGAGGTAAGGGGATGACTAGAACCCACAGCAAACTGGCTGCCGTAGAGACTGACTGAGCGCGCAACATCACTTCAATCTGTCTTCCACCTGGGCATTATTAGAATTTTTAAAAAATTTAACTATTATCTTTTGTATTGGCAGTTTGCTGAAAAGAGATATAAAGGACGGAGTGGCCCAGGGCCCGCTGTGTGAAGTCTCTTGCTCGGTCTCTGTCCCCAGGCTGGGTGGCACGGTGGCTTTCCCCTCCCCAACCCCCATCTGGCGAGGACAGGGCTTGTGTTGCTGGGAGACCCTGGCGGTCATAGGGGATGGGGTGGAGGATGGTGGCAGATGGGTGGGCACAAGGCCCTTTCAAGGCAGCTGCTAGGATAGGAGCCTGCTTTGTGGGGTCTTTTCAAGAGCTGCAGCCACACACAACAGGGGACCAGAGAAGGCCCTTTCTTTGCTTTCTTCTTCCACACCTGCTCAGCCACCTGTTCCTCCAAAGGCTCCGACCTCTCTCCTTCTCCTCTTGCTGACTCCACTGGGCTCGTCCTCCCTCTCCTGAGCCTCTTCCTGCTCCCCCACTGAGGCCCTCAGAGCTCCCTGCACACCGGACACCTGCTCTTCTTCCTCCACAAATCCTCAGCACAGTGCACAGCTTGGCTCCCAGGCCTTTGCCTGTGCTGTTCCTCCCCCATGAGTGCCCGTCCTGCTTGTCTTCGCTTGTCAGCGTCTACTCACACCCCCGTTAAGAAAGAGCTCTTCTGGCCTGGCGCGGTGGCTCACACCTGTAATCCCAGCACTTTGGGAGGCCGAGGAGGGTGGGTCACCTGAGGTCAGAAGTTTGAGACCAGCCTGGGCAAAATGGCAAAAACCTTGTCTCTGTTAATAATACAAAAATTAGCTGCACATAGTGATGGGCGCCTGTAGTCCCAGCTACTCAGGAGGCTGAGGCAGGAGAATCTCTGGAACCAGGGAGGCGGAGGTTGCAGTGAGCCAAGAGCGTGCCACTACACTCCAGCCTGGTTGACAGTGTAAGACTCTGTCTCAAACAAATGGACAAACAAACAAAAAGAAAGCACTCTTCGTATTTGGGGTTTACGTAGACCCTAAGAGAATTTTGAAAACCACGTCCCCAACACAAACGCTTTTAGTTGGCATCTGAATGTTTTATCCTAAGTGTAAATAGTTGCAAAGGTAACTTCTAGCATGCTGTATGCTTACCATGTGCTTTAAATAAAATCTCATCAAAACTTTGGAGCGTAGGTTCTGCTCACTTCTTTGCCTGAAAACTCTTCCATGCACACTGAGTGGCAAAGCCACACCATGCAGCCAGGTCAGGCTGACTTTCAGGCAGAAGACTATATGAGTTCATTTTCTAATCTACAAACATGCTAATGTGCGTGTCTGCATCAACCCTGTCTTCTGAATTTTATTTCTAAGTCTAAGATGTACAGGGCGTTTGGCACCTGGATGGAATGAGGCTTCATCCTTCTGGCTTTCTTATGATGCTATCTCACTCTCCTGCCTGGGGATGCTTCCTTAGCACCTGGATGCAAATTTCCTTCCATTTAGTGCCCTGCAAGATGTTCTTTTAAACTTCTTACTGTGAAATTCCACACACAGAGAGGGCCCATTGCGTATGGATAAAATTCACATGAAAACTAAAATGCGCAGTTCAATAATTTATCAAAAAGCAATCATCAAGTGAAGAAATAGAACATTTCTAGCTCCCCAGAACCCCGCCTTGGGCCACTGCTAATCACTACTCCTCCCTCCTGTTCAAAGGCAATCACCGTCCTGCATTTTATGATAGCCATTTCTTGCTTTTCTTTTGAGTTTTATCACCTACACATGCTGGGCTTTGAACATCATATAAATGGAGTCATGTAATATGCATTCTTCTGTGTCTGGCTTCTTTCACAGAACATTATGTGTGTGAATTACTCAGGTCGCTGTGTGTAGCTGTATTTGTTTCTTTCTCATTATGGCATAGTATTCCACTTTGTAAGTGTCTCCTAACCTTTTGATCCATTCTACAGTGGATGGACATTTGGGTTGTTCTCAGTTTGGGGCCGTTTTGAATAGCATTTGATGAATGCTATGATGCATTCATCAGCAGGTCTTTAGGTTCATATAAGTAAGTATTTCTGTTGGGCATACGCCTAGGAGAGGAATTGCTGGATCATGGGGGTAGAAGTATGTTTAACTATGATAGATACTGCCAAATACTTTTCTAAAGTGGTTGTACCATTTTACACTCCCATCAGCCAGGTAGAAGAATTCCTGTCAACTCTTGGTATTGTCAAAATTTTAAACTTCAGCCAGTCTAGTTGGGGTGCTGTGGTTATTTCATTGTAACTTTAATTTTTATTTTCCTGATTATTGATAAGATTCAGCATCTTTTATATATTTATTGACTATTGGAACATTCTTGTTGTGAAGTACCTAGCTTTGCTCATTTTATATTGAGTTGTTAGTTTTTATCATATTTTTAGTTGTGTTTATTCTGGCGGGAAAATGCAGGCTCTCTTGTAGTTGTATGTGGGCAAAGTATCTTTCCCCACTCTGTAACCTGCCTTTTCACTCTCCTATGAATATCTTTTGACAGAAAGAATTTACATTTCAATGGAGTTGATTTCATCAATCCTTTTGGTATGGCCACCACTTTCTGTGCCATGTTGAAGAATCTGTCTACTGCTCTGAAGGCATGAAGCCATTCTCTACTTTCTAGAAGTTTTACATTTTGTCTTTAACATGTATGTCTACAACTCCCCTGAAATTGATGTTGTGAATGGTGTGAGGTCGGGATCAAGCTTCATTTTTTTTCCATATGGATGGCCAATTGACCCAGCACTGGTCACTGAAAAGCTTGGCCTCTCTCCCACTACTTGGCAGTGTCACATTTGTCATAAAACATGCATCCATTTATGTCTGGCTTTTTTCTTCTATCCCATAAATAGATCTATTTATCTATCCTTGTACCAACCCTGCACTTATTTACCATTGCTTTATAATACATTTTGATAGCCAGAAGAGCTATCAACTCTTCTGGCTAAAAGTTCTTCCTTTTCAAAAATTGGCTATCCTTTACCCTTTGTGTTTCTACATACATTTTTTTGAAAACTAGAATTTGTTTTCCAAGTTACACACACAGAGACACACAGACATAGACACACACACACACACACACACACACATACTTGTTAGGATTTTGATTAGAGGTGTATGTGTTGAATCTATAAATCAGTTTGCAGAGAATTGGCTTATTTAAAATATTGAGTGATCCTACCATGAAAATTATACATCTATTCATTTATTTTAGCATTTTTTGCTTCCTCTTAATAATATTCTATAGTTTTCTGAGTATTTTTTAGGTGAACCAATTTTTTAAAACCTATTAAGTGAGTGATAGTACTGGCAACATTTGGATATAGCAAAATCATGAAGACAGCTTCCATCCAGCAATGTTTCCAGAATGTTTTCTCTGTACCTCCAGCTGGCCTGGTATCATAGGGACTTCGAACTGTACCCATGTCTGGGTCCTGTCCCTGGCCCCTCTTCCCTGGCCCACTCAAAGGCTAGCCCAGAGCTGGGGCCCTAATAAACATGTACTGAAGTGAACACTGCCTGTCACAGGCTCAGCCCCCAGTGTTCAACTCTTTACTAGAAAACTGACAATCCAATCCATGCCAACATGCTAAGGACAGGTCTGTTTCAGCTCACTGTATAAAACTGTATTATTTCAAAAGTAGTCTATTGAGTTCTCTCCCATTAGAAAAGTTTTGGTCAGGTGTTGTGGCTCACACCTATAATCCCAGGACTGTGGGAGGATCACTTGAGCTCAGGAGTTTGAGACCAGCCAAGGTAACATAGTGAGACTTTGTCTCTTAAAAAAAAAAAAAAAAAATTATCTGGGCATGGTGATGCACGCCTGTGGTCCCAGCTACTTGGGAGGCTGAGATAGGAGGATTGCTTGAGCCTGGGAGCTCAAGGCTGCAGTAAGCCATGATTGTACCGCTGCACCCCAGCTTAAGTGACACAGTGAGACTCTGCCTATCTCCAAAAAGAAAAAAAAAGTTTTATACATACTAATTACAGAATATTTAGAAATTGGCCAATAGGTAGAAAAAGGTGGAAAAAAATCACACATATTCCTGTTCCTCAGATAGCATCACTGGCCAAGTTTTGCTGTATTGCCTTTCATCTTGTTTCTATACACATTTTGTGTTTGCTTATTTTCTTTTTACAAGCTTGAAATCACCCTGAGTTTAGAGTTCTGTGTTCAGCCTTTCTCACTTAACATTAAAACACAAGCCTTCTCCCCGTGACTCTAAACGCTTTGGGAATATCACAGCCAGGAGCTTTGTGATTGTATTGAGTGGCTAGCCTGTTTACTAAGCCACTGCGGTAAGAGGTGTTTGTGACTTTATGTGGGTGTACGTGGTGTACAGTGAGCGTCTGTGGCCGTCAATTAGCTTTGTCCCTATCTATCTGGGATTACATCCTCGGGACAGGTTCCTAGAAGTGGATTCCAGACTTGAAGAATGTGAACCAAAGCCTGTGAGGAGTTTAATAGCAGGAGTTCGAACCTGCAACCGTGGCTGTCATGGGGCACGTGTTCCTTGAGGATTTACTATTGCCAGACACTTATGTAAATCCTGAAGCCTTATTAACTCATCTAATGCTCATGGCCCCCTCAGCTAGTTTCTGTTATTTGAGTCATTCTACAGATACAGAACCTGTGGCACAGACAGGTCACGTGACCAGCCCAAGGTCACACCCAGTAAGTGCCCAAGCTGGGACTTAACCCTGGACCCTCAGGCTTCAGGACCCTGCCCTGACACCCCAAGCAAATGGAGGATCCCGCTGGCTCTTGAGACACTCACACCTCCTCTCGTGGGCTTCTTCCTCTTGGCCTAAGGAATCTCTTCCTTCTACAGGCGAGGAGTCAGTGAGGTGGAGGACGGGCCTGAGTCCCCTGTGTCCCAGCTGTGTAGCCAAAGGGCAAATCCTTCACCTCTCTGAGCTGCAGTTTCTTCATCAGTGAAACGGGCAAAGAGGGTCCCATAAGGATGAAAAGAGGCCACAAAAGGGAAACGGCTCTGTGAACTTGAAAGTGCTCCCACAGATGGGCTGTCAGCATGAACGTGCTTGGGGGAGGAAGAAGTCTCTGTCCCTGTCACCCACTCCCAGCTGGCCCAGGCCTGCAGCTCTTTCCACTTCACCTTAACTGACTGATTCTCTCAGAGCAGCATCCTGACACCAGCTGGGCTGTGATGGGCAGTCCTTGCTGGTGGCTGAGCGGGAGTGGCTGCTCATCCCATGGTCCCCAGGGTCTGAAGCTAGGTGCTGCACAGAACAGGTGCTCCAGCAGCAGTCATGGGATGGAGTTTCAGAGAGCCCCCCTGGGATGTCACCCAGTTAAGGGACCAGTGGTAGCAAACAGGAGTGGCAGGGGGCCAGAGATTATCTTTTTACACCTCTGATGACATTAATGACTCTCCTTTATACAGTGTCCTTGTGTCCCAAGAGTTTGGCCTGTCACTGAGACCCCATTGCTCTGAGCAAGCTAAGGTCACTTGCCCAGGTCACACGGCAAGTAAGAAGGAGAGTTGGGATTTAAATCAGGGTCTGTGTGACCAAATACTGGATTCCCTTATATAGGTGGGCCCTATATATCCCACCTCAGGACTGTGATGCCCACAGCCTCAATGTCACAGTCTCATTAGAATCCCATCTGATCCCCACAACAACCTTGCAGCCCTGATCTTTTCATGGCCATTTTACAGATGAGGACACTGAGGCCTGCCTGAGGTCCCCCTAGATGGGTAAACGCTGCAGCCTCAGCTGGTCCTGGGCTTTCTGAGTCCCAGCCAATGGCCGAACTCCTCCAGCCTCCCAAGACAGATATGTCCTCTTGAGAAGAGCAGACAAAGTGATGAAGAATGGGCCTGACACAGTGGCTCACGCCTGTAATCTCAGCACTTTGGGAGGCTGAGGTGGGCGGATCACCTGAGGTCAGGAGTTCGAGACCAACCTGGCCAACATGGCGAAACCCCATCTCTTCTAAAAATACAAAAAAAAAAATGCCACCAGGTGTGGTGGCATGCACCTGTAGTCTCAGCTACTCAGGAGGCTGAGGCAGGAGAATCAGGTTGAAACCAGGAGGCAGAGGTTGCAGTGAGCTGAGATTGTGCCACTACACTCCAGCCTGGGTGGTTGGGTGAGACCTTGTCTCAAAAAAAAAAAGATGAAGAACAAAGACTTGGAGCCTGAGCCAGATTGTGGTAGGAAGGCTCCAGTATGGGCCAGGGTGGCTCCTTGGGTCCCTTAATAATGACTCCTTGGGTCCCTTGTCACAGAGCGCAGTCAGGGTTCCACCGTCTCTCCTGGGATAGTAATGGTGGTTCCCAGAGATGAAGAGTGTGGTCTCTACGCTGGGCCATGGGGCAACAGAAGGGACACACACCTGGTTTCATTTATTCTCCCAGTGACCTGCGAGACAAAACCTGCCACCCTCTTCATTCTTCAGAGGAAGAAACTGAGGCTCCGTGAAGGAGGCTGCTTGCCAGAGGCCACGTGGCTGGGAAATACAGAACAGTGCTTTTGAGCCCACGCCAGCCTGGCCCCAGAGTCCAAGCTGTGCCCTGCCGCACTTTCCTTTCTTTTTTGAGACAAAATCTCGCTCCATCGCCCAGGCTGGAGTGCAATGGTGCGATCTCAGCTCACTGCAACCTCTGCCTCCTCCCAGATTCAAGCAATGCTCTTGCCTCAGCCTCCTGTGTAGCTGGGATTATAGGTGCCCGCCACCATGCCCAGCTAGTTTTTTGTATTTTTAGTAGAGATGGGATTTCACCAGTTGGCCAGGATGGTCTCGAACTCCTGACCTCCGGTGGTCCACCCACCTCAGCCTCCCAGAGTGCTGGGATTACAGTCGTGAACCCCGTGCCTGGCCCCTTGTGCACTTTCTGAGGCCTGCTGGGTTGCACCCTCCTGATCGTCCACTTGTCCCACCAAGGTCTGCCTTTGCTCTCCTGCCTTTTCCAACCCCACCAGCCTCCTAGCAATACCTCACAAGATGCAGCTGAATCTCGCTTTACACGACAGATGTGCTTTAGAGAAAAAGTGTGCACTACGCTGGATCCTATTGTAAACATGATGGAATTTTAACTTCAGTCTTGACGCAGCCTTCACTCTGCACCAGCTCCTTCCCAGGCTTCTTCTCATTTCATTCCCACTCTAGGTGTTTCTGTTCTCACTCTACAGATAGGAGCCCGAGGCTCAGAGCAGGAACATGACATGGCCAATATCCTCCCAGCTGGGTAGAAGGGGGCTGGTTGCATACCCAAGCCAGGGGCCCAGAGCTGGCCTCTGGCCTCTGTGGCATCTGTGCCAGAGCCAGAGGAAGGCCTGCATCTACTCCCCAAGGAGCCCAACTGAGCCCATGGGTGGCACATGAGGGTTGGTCTCCTGGACAAACAGGACCCAGCACACCAAGGTTTGGTTCAGGAGGACACACATGTCCTTGCTGTCCAGGACCCCGGTTCTGCCCTAAATCCCTCCCAACTTGGGATCCCCCTACTCAGGTTCCTGCTGCAGCTTATGTCACCCTGGGTGCTTCTGTGACTCCCCTGATGCTCTGAGCCCAAATGACCCCAGCTCAAGGCAGCTGAGAAGGCCCGAAAGACCACAGAGCAACAGAGGCACCCAAGGGTTCAAGGCCCATCAGTCATGATTCACTTGCACAGTTCAGTGTGGCATCATCAAGCCCCTGGCTGGCCAACCCCTCCGGTTCCCTGCCTGGGTTCCCAATCACTTGGCTGCTCCTGACCCTGCCCAGCACCAAGACATGAAGACACCATAGTGGTCAGGGCCAAGAGAGGCAACTTCACCTACTGGGCCCGCCCTGTGTCCCCACTCTGTTCTTTTCCTCTAGGAGAAATGTGCCTCCACCCAAGCAACTGACCCCAGGAATAATAATAATTAATAATAGTGGTGACTTCCTTTTATTAAACACTTGCCATGTGCCAAGCACTATTCTAAATACTTGGTACATATTATCTAATTTAATCCTCAGAACAATCCTATAGGGCTAGTACAGTTATTAGCTGATTTTACATATGAGAGAAGTAAGCACAGAGAAGTTGAATAACAAGCTCAAGGTCACACAACTAGATAGGCGGGAAGCCAGATTATGAGCCCAGATGGTCTGGTTCCAGAATCTGACCCCTTAATGAATACCCCATAACATGTGAATGAACCCAGCCCCTGCCACTGGGTTCATCCATCCACTCATTCATTCAGTAAACATTTATTGAGCACCTACTCTGCTCTGTGCTGAGGACTTTCCATGCTTTGCCTCATTGCAAGTTTGCATCACCTATGAGGTAGATACTACTGTCATTCCCACTTTACAGATGAGGCAACTGATGTTCAGAGAGGTTAAATACATGCACAAAGATACACAGTCAGCAAATTGTTCAGCAGAGCAGGAGGATGCAAGTGCTCAGCCTTCAGAAGGTGGCATGAGCCGGAATATAGTAGACCTGGTGTGCCCAGCCAGGAGGCTTGGGTTCTGCCCTGTTCACGGATGATCTCTCTATGTGGCAGAGGAGGCGGAGTGGCCGCAGAGGACTGAAATGACTTGCCCAGAGTCACCCAGCCAGAGAGTGGCAGAACCAGGACTCAGACCCAGGCTGCTGGGCCCCATCTAAGCCC
>NW_012103299.1:1370512-1373974 GCF_000951045.1 Mandrillus leucophaeus | reverse complement strand
CTGGCCTCTGGCCTCTGTGGCATCTGTGCCAGAGCCAGAGGAAGGCCTGCATCTACTCCCCAAGGAGCCCAACTGAGCCCATGGGTGGCACATGAGGGTTGGTCTCCTGGACAAACAGGACCCAGCACACCAAGGTTTGGTTCAGGAGGACACACATGTCCTTGCTGTCCAGGACCCCGGTTCTGCCCTAAATCCCTCCCAACTTGGTATCCCCCTACTCAGGTTCCTGCTGCAGCTTATGTCACCCTGGGTGCTTCTGTGACTCCCCTGATGCTCTGAGCCCAAATGACCCCAGCTCAAGGCAGCTGAGAAGGCCCGAAAGACCACAGAGCAACAGAGGCACCCAAGGGTTCAAGGCCCATCAGTCATGATTCACTTGCACAGTTCAGTGTGGCATCATCAAGCCCCTGGCTGGCCAACCCCTCCGGTTCCCTGCTTGGGTTCCCAATCACTTGGCTGCTCCTGACCCTGCCCAGCACCAAGACATGAAGACACCATAGTGGTCAGGGCCAAGAGAGGCAACTTCACCTACTGGGCCCGCCCTGTGTCCCCACTCTGTTCTTTTCCTCTAGGAGAAATGTGCCTCCACCCAAGCAACTGACCCCAGGAATAATAATAATTAATAATAGTGGTGACTTCCTTTTATTAAACACTTGCCATGTGCCAAGCACTATTCTAAATACTTGGTACATATTATCTAATTTAATCCTCAGAACAATCCTATAGGGCTAGTACAGTTATTAGCTGATTTTACATATGAGAGAAGTAAGCACAGAGAAGTTGAATAACAAGCTCAAGGTCACACAACTAGATAGGCGGGAAGCCAGATTATGAGCCCAGATGGTCTGGTTCCAGAATCTGACCCCTTAATGAATACCCCATAACATGTGAATGAACCCAGCCCCTGCCACTGGGTTCATCCATCCACTCATTCATTCAGTAAACATTTATTGAGCACCTACTCTGCTCTGTGCTGAGGACTTTCCATGCTTTGCCTCACTGCAAGTTTGCATCACCTATGAGGTAGATACTACTGTCATTCCCACTTTACAGATGAGGCAACTGATGTTCAGAGAGGTTAAATACATGCACAAAGATACACAGTCAGCAAATTGTTCAGCAGAGCAGGAGGATGCAAGTGCTCAGCCTTCAGAAGGTGGCATGAGCCAGAATATAGTAGACCTGGTGTGCCCAGCCAGGAGGCTTGGGTTCTGCCCTGTTCACGGATGATCTCTCTATGTGGCAGAGGAGGCGGAGTGGCCGCAGAGGACTGAAATGACTTGCCCAGAGTCACCCAGCCAGAGAGTGGCAGAACCAGGACTCAGACCCAGGCTGCTGGGCCCCATCTAAGCCCTCTCTGCAGGGGAAGGGAGTTTTAGCAGAGAAGGGCTGCAATCAGCTTATGGGCATGTAGGGGTGGGTTCGGGGGGGAGATCCTGAGAAGGATAAGGCCTTCCCAAGCTCACATCTGCTGACTGTTCACTGTGTGCCAGCCCCTTTTGATCCCTGCATCTATTTCTCCAAATGCCGTATGACATAGACTCTCAGTAGCTCCATTTTGCAAGTGTAGACACTGAGGCACAGAGGGGACATGTAACCCTTAAGGTCACTCAGTGAGTAGCCAAGTCAGGATTTTAGCCTGGGTTCGTAAGAGTCACACAATCCAATATTCCAGTTTTTCTTCGAAAGTCCATGTCTCCCTGGGTGGGTTCTCTGCTGCTCCAGGAAGTCAGGAGGGGACAGCGGTTTATCCCAGGGCCAGGCCAGGGCTGGGTACAGGACTCAGATTAATTAGCACAGTCCTGCCCTCAAGTTGCTGCAGGTAGGATGAGCCAGGCCCTCTGCAAACTCTCAGCCATCTGAAGGGCCAAGAGGAGGAAAGCACAGACTCTGGGGTCAGAGTGGACTGGGTTCTAGTCCTGATCCTGTCGCTTTTGGCTGTGTGGCCTTGGACAAGTTGCTTCACCTCTCTGAGCCTCCCAGCATGCACTGTAGAATGGAGATGATAACAGCCCCTACCTTGCAGGAGGAGGTGAGGATTAAATGAGGAGACAAATACAAAAGTCTGAGAAGCAGCTCCTTAACCCTTAACTTCCTTTCCTGCTAATAGGGTTATTATGAGGATGAAAGAAATCAGAACCTAAGATGTTCAGCTAAACTGTTCTCTGCCTACGTGACTGTGGCCAAGCTATGTACACTCTCTGGGCTTCAGTTTCCCCATCTGTAAAATGGGCATGTTGACAGTACTATCTCATAGGGTAATTGTGAGGTTGATACATCTATTGTGAGGCTTAGAACATACCTGGGACTCAATAAATGTTAGCTATGAGGTATAGTCATTATTATTGTAATCATACAGTGGATGCTAATTATTGGGATGATAGATTGATTTCAGTTCAATTCAGCCCCTGCTGCAGGCTTCTATCCCATGCCCATGACACGCATTTCAGAGCATCTAAGCTCTGTCCCTGTGTTGTGAGAAAGTTCACTGTGGAGCACCCATGACCCCAGCTCCCAGCAGGGCTGGTTGCCTCCCTTGGGTTTCAGGAAAATGTCAGTCCTTGGCCTTTTTAGATGTCTAGCATGGGACTATCCATCTAAATGCTGTTGATGTGTCTTTGCCTAGACTCAGGAAGAAGTTCTGTCTACTACTGTGTACCACAGATGAGCTTCCTTTGGAGCTGGCCCCAGGACCAAGCCTGTGTCTGCATGCACAGGACAAGGAAAACCAAAGGATGAGCCTTCTTTCCTTTTTTACCTTGGCCGCTAGGTACATGCTGCCAGACTCTACTACATAAAAGTGACTTGCTCAGCCTGTAATCCCAGGTGAGCAATGGCTCACGCCTGTAATCCCAGCACATTGGGAGGCCGAGGCAGGCGGATCACGAGGTCAGGAGATCGAGACCCTCCTGGCTAACACGGTGAAACCCCGTCTCTACTAAAAACACAAAAAAATTAGCCCGGTGTGATGGTGTGCACCTATAGTCCCAGTTACTCAGGAGGCTGAGGTAGGAGAATGACGTGAACCCCGGAGGCAGAGCTTGCAGTGAGCCGAGATTGCGCCACTGCACTCGAGCCTGGGCGACAGAGCGAGATTATGTCTCAAAAAAAAAAAAAAAAGTGACTTGCTCATTGGGGATAGTGCAGTGAGAGTACCAGGGTTTTCTGGTTTGTTTTTACTTTTTCTTTTTAAATTTAAGATTCATGTACAGGGGGTACGTATGCAGGTCTGTTACATGGTTATATTAAGATTCGGGGGTTTAAGATTCAGGGGTACATGTGCAGGTCTGTTACATGGTTATATTGTGTTTAAGATTCGGGGGTACATGTGCAGGTCTGTTACATGGTTATATTGTGTTTAAGATTCAGGGGTACGGCCGGGCGCGGTGGCTCACGCCTGTAATCCCAGCACTTTGGGAGGCCGAGGCGGGCGGATCACAAGGTCAGGAGATCGAGACCACA
>NW_012103299.1:1365007-1370152 GCF_000951045.1 Mandrillus leucophaeus | reverse complement strand
TGGTTATATTGTGTAATGGGGAGGTTTGCGCTTCTAGTGCACCTGTCACCCAAATTGTGACCATTGTGCTCAACAGGTAATTTTCAGCCCTCACTCCCCTCTCATTATAAAGTAAGAACATGCAGTGTTGGATTTTCTCGTTTGTGTTTGTTTGACCTGGAGTCTCGTTCTGTCTCCCAGGCTGGAGTGCAATGGCACGATCTCTGCTTACTGCAACCTCCGCCCCCTGTACTCAAGTGATTCTCCTGCCTCAGTCTCCCGAGTAGCTGGGATTACAGGCAACCGCCACCATGCCTGGCAATTTTTGTATTTTTGTATTTTTTTTTTTTTTGTAAAGATGGGGATTCACCATGTTGGCCAGGTTGATCTCCAACTTCTGACCTCAAATGATACGCCCACCTTGGCCTCCAAAAGTGCTGGAATTACAGGCATAAGCCACTGCGTCTGGCCAGTGTTTGATTTTCTGTTTCTTAGTTATTTCACTTAGGAGAATGGCCTCCAGCCCCATCCATGTTGCTGCAAAAGACGTGATTGCATCCTTTTATATGGCTGCATGGTATTCCATAGTGTGTATGTACCACATTTTCCTTATCAAATCATCGGTTGATAGACACTTAGTTTGGTTCAATGACTTTGCTATTGGAGCGCTGGTATTGAAGCCCGCGGGATGCGGGCTCCTGGCTCCTCTGCTCACTGCTGTGCCACGTCAAGCATGTGGCCTCATCACCTGAGCTTGTTTCCTTTGTAGAGAGGACTAAGAACCCTCTGAGTTCTGCCTCCTTCTAGCTGTGTGACCTGAGCAGCTCTTTTCCATCTCTGAGCTTCAGCTTCCTCTCCTGCAAAATGGGAATTGACTTGTGTTAATGACCATGCTGCCAGGCTGTGACAAGGATCACTTGGAGGGTGCAACGTGGGGCCCACTATGCGGTTGGCACTTTGTAACCAGCAACTGAAAAATGATGCTTTTTCAGGTAAAGGCCTGTTGGAAATGGAAGGTTTCATAGTCAGGGTTTGCAGAAAAGCAGAGCCCTCCTGCAGCCATTTTAAAACCGAGCTTTGCAGTGTGACTCCAGACACTCGGCTCTTGAGTTGTGAGGAGGAGGCTGGGCAAACAGCCTGAAGGCAGGGGTCATTTCACGCAGGTGTCCACAGTGGGCATACCCCCAGCCTGGCCCGGCAGCTCAGTGTGCACCCTTTTTACAACATGCACCTGATGGCCTGTTATTGCATGGGGCAGAGCCTGCCAGGGCATGCCCCCAGGGAGCAATGCCAGGGAGCCTGGCCAGGGCGCTCCCACTACCTAACGCCCTGGGAGGCTCTGCTGACGCTGCATAATCAAGAGAGACAGCCCCACCCAGAGGCCCCTGCAACCCATGTATGGGTACTGGTGCTCAAGGAGGGTGGCACAGTCTGTGCAACTCTGGATGTGATTGGTGGAGATGTGTATGTGTGTGAAAGTCAAATCCAGGAGCGGCTGTGACTGGAGGCTGCTGCCCGGGCCCGAGGATGTCCCCACCCCATGCTCTGTCCCACAGGCTCTATGGAAGCCGTTAGTGTCTGCAGGTTCTGGTTCTGAGACCCCACCCATTCCTCTCCAGCCCCGGGGGCCTGCTGCTTTGGCGCCTGGGCAGAACTGTCCTCTCTAAGGGACACTGCTAAGAAGATGAGGCTTGGATATGGGCACACATAGGTTCACATCCCAACTCCTCTTAGCAGCTGCAGAGCCTTAGGCACGTGACTTTACCTCTCTGAGGCTTGGTGTCCTCGTTTGGAAAAATGGGGATGCTAGAGCCTATCTCCTTGGATGTGGTATGACTATAATATTTGGAGAAGGAAGAGATTCAGATTCCATTCCTGTGGTTATAAAGGCTCCCGTGCAGCAGGCACTCAGGGTCCAACAGTCCCTTCCCTTCCCTTGTTGCTATTAGACATAGTGCCTGGATCCCAGGCCCCTAACACATACAGACAGCAGTTCCACCGTGTCCCGGCCAGCCCTGCTTGGGAGCTAGTGGGAAGAGGTGAGATTGGAAGAGGCGACAAAAATGGGAGGCCCGCATCCCAGGAGATCAGCTTGGTACACAAGCTGCAAAGACAGGGGAGCACCTCTGCATCCTCTCAGTGTCAGTAGAGGCAGGACCAATCAGACTTGTAAACCTCAAACCATAAATCACCCCCATGGCTTCATGTGGGTTGTAGGGGCTCAATAGATGATTGTACTGGAAGGTATACTTTAGAAGACACGTGACTCAAGAAGCCCCTCCTCAACTGGCTGGCAGGGAATATATGGTTTCTATTTGCACACCTCCTGGAACAGGGATCTCCCTCTCTCCCAAAGCCACCCTTCCACCTTTGTGGACCAGCTTTGTCTTCCTTCTCTAGTGTGGTGCCCAGAGCCAAAGTGACTTCTGGAATGGTTTAACCAACATGCACTGGAGCAACAAGCCCCTCCTTTGTCCTAAAGACTATATTTCTGTTAATGCATCCCCATTTTGCTCATTTGCTTACTTTCCCTACACATATCACTATTCATCAAACCAGGGTGTAGGGCTACTAACAGCTAAAACTCATTCCCTCACAGCCCTTTCTCTCCTCTCCCTTCTTCTCTCCCTCTCTTATTCCCCTTCTCCCTTTCTCCATTCCTTCTTTCTTCCCTCTCTTCTTCTTTCCTGTTTTTCTCTCAGCTCAGGGCAATGCATCTCTGCAGTCAATTTATACAAATGTGTATTGAGCACCTGTGTCTGCCAGCCCTGTTCTGAGCACTGGGGTTTCATAGACGATTACAGCTTGCTTCCTGCCCACAGGAGCCTCCTGTCTGGCAGTGGAGGGGATAGAAAGGTAACAGCTACAACACCTGTCTTGAGGGTGTAATTGAGGGACAGCACAAAGTGCAGAGGGACCTCAGAGGGGTAAGCAACTACTGTATGTGCCCAAATATAAGGCAATCCAAATAAAGGTTACAGGCACTCCCCCTTCTCCCTGTGAGAAGATGCACTTTATTGCTGAATAATATAAACTTAATGGGGTGAAGATGAAATAGACATCTACTTATAATATTTCATTTATTACTTTAGTTATATAAACATATTTACAATTATTCCCATATAAAATACTAATATGGAAAGATCGCTTTTGTCAGTTTCAAATTTCAGGAAACAATTTGATTCCAATTCATTTCTGTGTGGCTTTGACACTAGTGTCACTATCGTGTGGAGTGGGGGGCAGGCAGCTTTTTACTAAAGCACATCCTACTCTCAGAGATCCAGATGCTAACACACAGCGCTTTCGAATCCATGTGTCACGCAACTGCTGAGCACTGTGTCTCCACATCACAGGTCCAATCCGCATCACATTTTGACAGTGGGGATTCATTTGCTGCAGGTGAGCATATGTGATCTGTACAACCCGGCCACTTACTAAGGTATCTGAAAGTGGCCTTTAAAAGGCCTATTCACAACAACCTCTAACCTTTGCCGTCACAAAGTCATGTTTGTTTGGATTGCCTTATCTGAGGAAAATTCCCTCGATTCCCTTTATAAAATTGCAACCTCCATATGCAACCCAATCTCACATAGATTAAAGGAGGATCAGCCGGGTGAGGTGGCTCAGGCCTGTAATTCCAGCACTTTGGGAGGCTGAGGCAGAGGAACTGCTTAAGGTCAGAAGTTTGAGACCAGCCTGGCCAACATGGTGAAACCTCATCTCTACTAAAAATACAAAAATTAGCGGGGTGTGGTAGTGGGTGCCTGTAATCCCAGCTACTTGAGATGCTGAGGCAGGAGAATCGCTTGAACTCAGGAGGCAGAGGTTGCAGTGAGCCAAGATTGTGCCATTGCACTCCAGCCTGAGTGACAGAGCGAGACTGTCTCAAAAAAAAAAAAAAAAAAAAAAAGGAGGATCATGCTAACGGACCTTTCTCAAACAGAACTTTGGGGTTAAAAATTAAGTCACTGAGCGAGCACCTGTAATATGAGAAATTTGTAACTCAAATACAAGGCAATCTTATGTTCAGACATATGACGTCAGGGTGGGGTGGGGAATCAGGTTTCCCGGAAGTGGAAGCTTGGAGCTGACTTTAAAGACCCGAGAACCCTCTGGGATGGGTCATGTACTGTAAACAGAAGGCACCGGAGATCCAGAAGGCTGTCTCCTGAATATCCCGCTTTTATTCGCATAGCTTTCAGGCCAGTTTTGCCCTGTATCATTGGAAGATCTTGGGCACCTCTCTTCCACTCTCAGAGCCTCAATTTCCCTATCTGTGAAATGTAAGTAATAATACATATTTCATAAGGTCTCAAGGGATACAAAAGCATGGAAAATAGAATTGAAAAAAACAACTCATTTGGAATCGGGTCTTCTTGGGGAAGTCATTGCCCTTCCTGGGCCTCAGTGTTCCAACCTGTGAAATGGAGCTGGAGAAGAGCACAGCTGCACTTCCCACTGAGTGTGGTCCAGGTGCCTGAATGAAGAATGCCTGTTACTGCCTCTGCCAGGAACACTCTACCTATCTCTTCCCATGGCCAATGCCTTCTAGTCCATCAGATGGAGCTTATGTGCCCCCACCCCAGATTCTCCCTAAGCCGCCAGATAATGTCATCTCATCACTCTACTGGGATCTGTTTTATTTTCTTCCTGGCTTTGATTATTAAATAATGTGATCGTAATTGCTTGTTATTTCTATCTTCAGCATGCCATCTCCAGGGCAGTGGGGACCTTGTCTGTATCTACCCGGCCCAGCACAGTGCCTGGCGCATAGAATGTGCTCAATAAATATTTTAACGAATGAGCGAATAAATTAATGAATATGGGTTCCCTCCTCCCAATCTTTGGACACTAGGTTTCTTCTATTCCTCGGCACGTGGCCTAAGGGATGGAAAAGACTCCACCCAAACCCGGGAACCCTGGGTGTACTGTCTCCAAGCCCTTTACGCGGTCCCAGGCACCCTTCTGCCTCTGTGTAAGTTCCCCCGCGGCCAAAGCACTCTCCAAAGAGGTCTGCCGGGGCTAGGACTTGGCCGGCTGGGGTCCCGCGCCTGGAAGAGGGCCTGGCACACAGTGGGCCTTCTCAAAGTGTTAGAACAAACGGGTGACAGGCCAGCAGACTGCCGATCCTGGCACCCGAGGGCACCCAGCTGCCCTGCGCGCCTT
>NW_012103299.1:1323403-1364337 GCF_000951045.1 Mandrillus leucophaeus | reverse complement strand
GAGGGCGGGTGCCGCGTCCTGGTTACCCTGGGGACCCCAGTCCTCATTCTCCCGGCTTTGGCCAGATGCGCAAAAAAGGCCGCTGGGGCGATGCCGCGCGCCCCCTCGCCTTTGTTCCAGCCCGAGGGCGCTGATGAGCAAACTCAAGGCGACCTGGGTGGGGGTGACTGGAGCCGGGCTCGCCAGGGCTTCCGACGGCCAGAAGCCACCCGTGGTGCCGAGACTGCAGCTGCCGAGAGTGAGGGGTGCTCGCCGGGGCACCCCAGTTTCCAGCCTCCCAGCGCCCCCGCGGCACATGCTGCCTTGCTTTGGCCACGTTCCCACGCGCACCCCGGTTGCGCCCCCCTCTGGTGTCCGCTCCACTGGGGACTCCTTCACCCCCTCGGAGTCGCTGCTGCAGATCGCTTCGCCCCCTAGTTAAAATCGCCCCAGAATTTCTGGGACAGGAGTGAGGGGATCCGGAGCAGGGTAACGGGGTAGAAGGAGGCCTTACTGGAAAATACATGGTAACTGTGGGAACAGAGCAGCGGTCCCGCGCCCGCGCGCGCCCGTGGAGGCTCAGTGCCCAGCACTTTGCATACCCCAGCTCGGTATGCAAAGAAGCTTCGCGATAAAGATGTGTATCCCAGTTTTACAAATAAAGAAACTGAGTGTCAGAAGAGGTGAAATGATTCACCCAAGGTTACACAGCTAGTAGTGGGAGAATCTGGAGTGGGACCTGTGTCTGCCCTCCCTCCCCTCACACGCCCAAGTCTTTAGAAGTATTTTGTCTTAAGGCTGAGCCTTGTAGCATCCTTTGAGCAAAAGGTGAGAGGAGTGTGTGTGTGTTTAAAGCACAAAGGCTCGGCTGTGAGGTTAATTGAGTGTGAGGTTCTGGAAGAGGGACATATCACCCCATCTCTGCTATAACACTCCCATATAGCTCTCCCTTCTAGGCATTACATGCAGTTAAAGAATAACTTCCCCTGGAGCGGGTTGGAATGGACAGTGCTGAGCCCAGGATTCCCAGGGTCAGCTTAAGGAAGAGGAGCCAACTCCTACTTTACAAGCCTCTGAGCTACTGCACTCAAACGTTCAAGTTCCCAGAGAGCTGAAGTCATAAGCAGAGTCACCCGCTAGTCAGTGGCAGAGGTGGAATTAGAACACAGGTCTGCTTACTGGAGGGTGGCCTCTACCTCCTGTGGACAGGGCTATTGCCAGGTTGGGTGAGAACCCACCCGCGGGTCAGGAGATATCTGGGGATGTTGGCAAATAGGGCAGCAGATATTCTCGCCATAAAGACCCTGGGATGAGGCACCTCAGCACAGGCCCGTTTGCTTGGTTTCTTAATTTAAAAATGTTTATACTATTCTAGTAAAAAGCCATTCTGCCACCTGTGGGTCAGCCTTGGGGTGCGTAAAGGGACAGACACATGCCAGGCAGGCTAAATATAGCTGGAGATTTATGTATTCTCCATCCCTCTCAACCCTCTTTCTGTGGGCTGGGCCACCCTGGGCTGGGAGCCTGCAGTTAAGGTTGGTTACCCACTGCAGTGTCTAAGTATGGGGAAGTCAGACTCTCCTCTGGGGCTTGAAGCTTGCACTGAGTTTGAGGAAGGGGTCAGAACTGGAATTCCTGAGTCACATCGGGTGGCTGGTGCCAAGAATATGAAGAGCCGTTAATTGTTTTCCGACCTACCAGTAATGAGGTTCTTTCACACCCTGTGCTGTTTTTTATACCTCTGTGCTTGGCATGTGATGGTCCTCACGCATGGACTGTCCTTTCTTGTCTAGTCTGCCTTTCAAAATCCAGTTGTCGTTACCTCCTCCAGGAAGCCTTCCCTGACCACCCACAGTCTCATCCTTTGCTCTGCTACCTGGATACCTGAAGTCCCTTCCTGCTCATCGTTGCAATGACTGCATTGTCATTGCCTGTCTCTGTGAATCTTTGGGGTTCCCTGAGGACAGAGCCCTTGTCTTGATCATCTTGTATCCCTGGTTGCCTATCCCAGAGACTGGTGCCTGGCAAGGGCTCAAAAACTGGTGCTGGAGCTCAAATGTTGCCTGAATCTTAGGCTGAAGGAACACTTGGCACAGTCTTGCCCTGTAGAATCCTTGTGCTTTCGTTCTCAGGAAAAGGACACATGCGTGGGGTTCTTTCTGTGGGACTTGAAATAGAGAGCTGGCATTTGCTGAGCACCTGGATTCCATGCCAGGCTTCCTGCATATGTGGCTTCATTTACACGCCAAGCATGCTTCTCCTCAAGGCTTCTGCACTTCCTGATCCCTCTCCCCGGCACATTGTTCTCCCCTCCTCCCCATGGCTCCCACTAGGCTTCCTTGGGGTCTCTGCTTGAATGAGGGGCCTGCTGTTGCCCCAACCCCACTCACTCCTTTGACCCAGCTTTAAGTTTCTCCTTAGCATGTGTCACTATGCGACACGCTGTATGTGTAGTTAGCAGTTTCTTATCTGTCTCCCCAGGGAGATTTTGTCCATTTTATTCACTGCTATATGTTTAGCACCTGGAGCAGTGGCTAGTGCAGAGTAAATGTTCAGTAAGTATGCGTTGGATGGGATGAATGGATGAATTTAATTCTTCTGACATCCCTGGAGTGTAGGCATTATCATCTCCATATTACAGTTGAGAAGCCAAGGCTCAGAGAGGTAAAGTGGCTTGTCCCAGCTCACACAGTTCATCTAGTTCGCAGAACAGGGATTGAAATCTAGGTTAACTTGGCGCCAAAGTCCTGCATTCTTATTCTGACATGCTGTGGCCTCCCAGCCCGTGATTTAGATAACATTTATTGGGTTCCCCACCATGCACGTGGCATACTACACAACACAATAAGGAAATGCCAAAGAAAGGGAAGATTCTTTATGATCGATTGCGGAAGCCTCTTAGCAGCTCTTGCAAAGTGCATCAGCATAATCCGAGAAATGCCCTTTAAACAGAACTGTGCAGCACAGGACCTCATATCTACTAAGCTCCTACTGTGTGCTCTACATTCTCTTTCCAGTTGCAACTCAACCCTGCAAAGTAAGGTGCCATTCTCCTCCATTTTAAAGAGATTAAGACACTTTGCATACAGTTAAACAGCGGCAAAGCTGGGCTTAGAAGACTGAGACCTGTCTGACTCCTAATGCCGTGTAGTCCTTCTCTCTCGAATCCGTTAGCCTTCATCTGGGTTTTTGAAGGGAGAAAAAAAGCATAAGCAGGTAGGGATAGGGGAGGGCAGCATTCCAGGATGAGAGTGAGGGGAGGTGGAGGGAGGGACTCATCCCCTTCTTCTCCTAACAGCACATTCCAATCCCTTCCCTCTGGCCTCTGGGGCTCGCCCGCAGCTCTGGTTGGAGAATACACTAAATTCAAACTACAGGTTGGCTTTAATCATTAAGTTGGCCCACCCTTGGCCAAACCAACAGCTTTTTCGTATTAGCTCAATAATCGGGCATTCCGGAACTTTGGAGTGAGGAAAGTGTGTTGATCCCGCTCTATACCAAGCCCTTGGTCAAGGGCTTTACCCACAGTATGTATTTGAAATCCTCATTACAACCCTTTAGAGGAACTATATTTATCCCCATTTTACAGGGCAGCAAGTGGAGGCTCAGAGAGGTCAAGGACACAGAGTAAGGGTTGAAGCAGCCTCCCCTAACTTATGTGGACAGTCTGCAAGTGCTGTATCCAGACAGTGAAGCACTTGCCTACCCCAGACACTCTGACATTCTCACTTGCAGAGCCCCTTTCTCTTTTTGGCCCAGATAAGGGGCCATGCGGATGCTGAGCCTACCCGGGACACATCTGCTGCTCCCTGCCTTCCTATCTGAGCCATGGGTGGTGTTGCTCCTAGGGCCTGGCAGCCACTGTTTTCCCTGGATCTGGACTTTCTCAGCTCTTGGGAGGACAGCGACCCTTGTCACCCTCCTTCCAGCCACGGCAATACTGCATGGATGGCCCACGGAGTGATATTGCCTTTCCTCTTTCTACCTCTCCTCCTCCTTCCCCAGTCACCACTTCACGTTCAGTTGGTCTTTACCTTGCTTCTCTTGTCCCATCTTGCTCCCTTCTACCAGGTCATTAAGAACCACCTCTATCAGTGATTCTGTAGAATCAGAATCACTTGTTACCCTCATGAGCTGGCCCTAGTGGAAGGGGCCAACATGCTCTAACAGAACGGGACACCCAGTTGGTTACATCACTAGAGAGCACAAGGTCCTGCCACCCTGTGACTCAGAGAGGGACAGTCAGCACCCAGTGCTCCAAGCAAGGCCTGGCCACCAGACCATGTGGTCTCTCCACCGTGGGTTGTGACCAGCTGTAAAAAAATCTTTAATGACATAGAATTTTAAAAATCTTGTGCATTTATGTAGTAAGAGTATTTTTGCTTCATAAACTTTTCAGTTGCGCATGCGGGTGTGTGTGAGATGTATGTGTGTTTTGTGTGTTGCCATGTAAAATGCATTTCTTTCCCTGGGTCACAGCGGGAGCTGTTGGGAACTGGAAGGCTTCTGGTCTACAGCAGTGCAAGGCTGGTGTTATGGTGTTAGACTCACATCTTACAGTCAAGCTGCCTGGGTTCAAATTTCAGCTCAGCCAATTCCCAATGGCATGACCTCTCTGTGCCTCAATTTCCTCACAGGGAGACTAGGGGTAGCTCCTTCATCGTTGGTGGGGGTGGGAATTATGTGGAATAGAGAAAGTGAGTGTTCAGCACATGCCCGGGATGGTAGCCATCGTGGTTCTGGGAAGAGAGGCCTCGGGCCTGCTCCTGGAGTCCCTGGACTCCAGCGGGTGGCTGACAGGTGCCCTTCACTCCTTGCCTTGAAAACCCTGCCCCAGGTGACCGCAAGCCTCAAACCAAGGGGCTGAAGATGGGGAGGCACCCCTTTCCTGTCTACTGACAGCAGTTCCCAAGGGTTCCTTGGGCTGTTTCCTGAACACCTGATTTCTGCTAAGAAGGATCTACCTGGTGGGTTGCATTAACCGTTCTTCTGTGTTCACCAAACCTCTAGGCCAGGCTCCATGCTGGGCAGGGGAACACAGCCTGTGTTTAGGGACTCAAGTTCTAGCAGGAGAGACCAACAAGGACACAGCAGTTAAAGTACATGGTGTCGGGGGAGCTCAGGGAGTTGAGAGCCCAGAAGATGATGCAGGGGAGGCTTCCGGGAGGAGGCGCACTCTGTCTAGCTCACACCGGAAAGAAGAGACATCAGCTAGGAGAAGGGAGTGAGAAAGGCTGTTCAGGGCGCCACGTGCAAAGGCCTGAGGGAGGGGGAGCAGCACAGGTGGGGGGAGCTGTGGAGTTCTGAGGACTCTAGTGTAAATGGGGATGGGATGTGAGGTCACAGCAGTGGGAAAGGCTGGAGGCAGGGGCGGGCGGGGGTAGGCGGAGGCTTCTTATAGGCCGGGCTGCAGTCAGGAGGCTTGGATTTCTCAGCCGGCACACTCCCAACCGGGATAATGTGCTGTGTTTGCCAGCAGGGGCGTAGCATTTTCCCTGGGCTGGACCTCAAGGGCCGCTCAGCACAGGCTGTTTAATCTCCCCCATGGAGAAGAGTCAGCTCTGCCTCTCTTTTGGACCAAAGGGCTTTCTGTACTTATGGTGCTCTCTGAGGGCTTAAAATAGAAGCCCAGAAGCCAGGTGTGTGGTTAGAGCTTAAAGCAGAGAGGGAAGAGGGAGGGCGCCAGGTCGCAGCCTGGCAGGTAGCACACGCTCACCTGGGCAGCGTTGTGGGGTGGTCCAAGCTCGTGCACACCTGCCCCGCACTGGGCCCTTTATCCCATCCCATTGAAACCATCATGAGGGCCTTGCGAGGCAGTCTTCTCATGTCACAGAAGGGGAAACTGAGGCTCAGAGGGGTAGTGAGACCTGCCCAGCCCAGGTGGCCAGGAAGTGGCAGAGCGAATTGGATCGCAGGCATGCTGGGCTCCACACCCCTTCCCCCCATCCCACGGGGCACTGCACCCTGGGGTCCCTTGGGGCTCCTCTTGCTGACTTGCTGCTGCCCCTTGTCCTCATCCTGAGCACCTGAGCCCCACCCTTCTTGCAGGTGCACCCCCTTTGCCCTCTGAAGATGAATTACTTCTGTCCCCAGCAGCCAAAATGAAGCTGCACCTAGAAAAGCCGCCTACCCCCACCCACCTCAGCCCAGGCCTGCAGACTCTGGAAATCTTGCCCGAGAGGAGAAGGGGTGAGCTGAATTCTGTGCTCCTTCTTCCTGCCCAACTAGGACTCAGCCTCCTGACTCATCTGCCTGGTAAAAACTGGCCCATGCTGCCACCCCCAGCCCCCAGTGGCAAGCATCACAGTGCTCCCAATACCTTCCCTGGGCCCAGGGTGCTCGCAGGCCCTTCCCCCACCCCGGACCTCCAAGCAGCCCCCAGCAGTCAGTGAGCAAGGGCCCAGGTGAGGGTGAGAGCCCTTTGTCATCCAGGCCCGCATCTGTCCTGCAGGTGAGAAGCATCCTGTCCCCATGCTGTGCCCCCAGCAGCAGCAGAGTAACTGCACGAGCTGGGGTCCTTCCTTCTTGCATCTGAGTCTGGGCCTCGCCCCTTTTTAGCCAGACAAGTGACTTAACCTCTCTAAGCCTCGGTTTCCTCTTCTACGGAAAGGGGAGAATGATGTTACCTCTCAGGCATGCCAAGTGTCCAGCAGATACTAAGTGCTCACACGTAGCACCTGCTAGGATTATGTATTCACTGGGAGAGGAGCCGCTGCTCCACACTGAGCTTAGGATTGGGTGCTCTTAAGGGAGACAGACACAAAAGAATAACCACTAACTTGTATCACGTAGCCCGTCTGTGCCAGACAGTGTTCTCAGCAGGCACATCCATGCCTATCAGGACAAGCCCTGTAAGATGGCTCCTATTATTATTGCCCCAACTCTTGGGAGAACATAGGCACAGAGAGGGAAGGTAACTTTCCCAGGGAGCACAGCTCAAGCAGTCCCACATGATTCCAGCTACAGGGAAGGAACGTCAGTGTGGACGGGAGTGTTGGGTCAGGGTGGAGGGTTCCCATAGGGGCCATTTCCCATTTGCACTGGAAGCCCTCATCGTATTTGGCAGAAATCTGTAAGCATTTCGAAATCTTGGCAGGTTCATTTTTAATCGCTCACCTAGTTCTTTTAGTTTTGTCTCACATCGTACCTCTAGGCATGGGTGGGGGCCCTCTCCAGGCAGCCTGTGGGTTCACCGTGGAGATTCCCAGCAGGTAGCCCCCAAGGTCTGGTGTGCGGATCTCCAATTCCCTGCCAAGGCAGGTCAGGGGAGAGTGATGCCCTGAGGGCTTTCTGGGCAGCAAAGGCCATGCCATCCCCGGGGAAGAAAAGACTCTCCAGCAGCATAGTCTGGGAGGCCGTAGTGACCTGAGAGCTGCAGACCTGAAGGGGAAGGGCACGGTGGACCCAATGCAGACATGACCAGTGTGTAGACATCACAGGAGAGCAGATTCCGGTTCAGCCAGAGGAGGAACTGTCTAACTGTGGGAACTGCCTGGAACTGGAAAGCGGGGAGAGCATGCCTGTCACTGGAGTACACAGGTAATTAGCCCAGCTGGGACTTGACGTGGTTCTTGCAAAAGCTCTGGAGTATCCAATGCATTTCAGATGAATTATCCACGAAGATGCCTTTTGACCCTGGGGTCTTCCGGGCAATGCCTTCCAGTGCCCATCTGCTGAACTCCTGCAGAACCCTTCACTTTTTTTTTTTTTTTTTGAGACAGTCTTGCTCTGTTGCCCAGGCTGGAGTGCAGTGGCGCAACCTTGGCTCACTGCAACCCTTGCCTACCGGGTTCAAGCAATTCTTCTGCCTCAGCCTCCCAAGTAGCTGAGACTGCAGGCACCCGCCACCACACCCGGCTAAATTTTGTATTTTTAATAGAGATGGGGTTTCACCATGTTGGTCAGGCTGGCCTCAAACTCCTGACCTCAGGTGATCCACCCGCCTCGGCCTCCTGAAGTGCTGGGATTACAGGTGTGAGCCACCACTCCTGCCTGGTGCCCTTCACATCTCACTTAGACAGTCCCCCTTTCAGTTCTGTATGGTGGAGGGTTTAGCACCACTTTATAGATCAGGACATATAAGGCACAGGACAGTGACGCCACCTGCCTCAGCTCAGTTCTCATACCTCCCTGTGTCCACCCAGCCTCAGAACTTTCAGACAGCGGCAGGTGTTTCTGAGCAGAGTTTGGGACAGCCATCCCAGGGCCACAGACCCAGCCCACTCATCCCTTCTTCTTTCATTTTCTTATTACCAGGATTCAGGGCCACCCAGAGCTGGCCTCTTGCCTCACTTCTAGGCAGAGGGGAAAGTTCTTTAATGAATAAGCCATTTGGGGAAATTGGTGGGGTGGAGGTGTCTTGGGCAGTATTGGCACTTGGCAGAATGCCCACAGCTATTAAACAGTGTACTTTGTTTACAACCTCAACATTACACATTGTTTATATCACAATTGCATCCCTCAGGCATGTGTTTTCTTTCCTTCTGCTACAAGGATGATGGATTTATGAGATGGGTCAGCACTGTACTCGTGTCTCCATGGCCAGGTCTGCCTGGTAACTTTCCAGTCCAAACAAGCAGATCTCCACGTCTCAGAAAAGCTTCACTTCCCTTAAAGTTTGGGCCATTCAAGAGCGGGAGATGGCAGAGTGGAATTTCCATGTCTCTGCAGGAACTTCAGCCCTGCAGATAGGTCACTCAGGGGCTCTGTTCCCAGGACCAGAGGGTACTCCAAATCCCCATTCCAGCTCCCATGTGGCATATGGGGATACTGAGGACCAGAACCTGGCACAAGGTCACCAGGTGATTACAAATGGGGTCTTTCGCTGGAATCTCAAGAAAGGTGGTAGAAAGGGCGTTGGTTTGGAGGCAGTCCCAAGTTTGAATCTCAGTTCCACTGTCTCTAAGCTGTATGATTGTGGGTAGGTCTGTTCCTCCCTGAGCTGTTACATATAAAGTTTCAGTGCTGCAAAAGGAATAGCACTCCAATATAAAATTTTCTTTTTAATTCTCAGCAAGGCAAGTTACTTCTATAGAAGGGTGTGCCCTTACAGATGGAGCAATGGTGGGTGCACACTTGGACAAGGGAGGGGAAGGGGTTTTTATCCCTGATGCACGTGGCCCCTGCTGCTCTGTCGTTCCCCTATTGGCTAGGGTTCGACCGCACAGGCCAAACTAATTCTGATTGGCTAATTTAAAGAGAATGACAGGGTGAGTGCTTTGGCGGGAGTCAGGGCAGAGCAGGTAGCAGGTGATCGGAATGAGTCAGGGTGGAGTAGGTAATCGAAAAAGTTTGCTTTACGAGGAAGTTTAAAAGTAGAAGGCAAAGAATTGAACATACTGACATATTAATTATTTGAAAAGAAATTTAGAACTCATATCTGACAACCCCTCCCCTTGTATTTCCTTACAGCTTTCTTTGCAAACTATTTTTTTAAACATGTCTTGGCTTAGTTGTTTTGCTTGATTTTCCAAAAGCAGCAGCTTCTCTGGATAAGGTGGAGGATAGTTAAGTGAGGTTTTCGTAAGTGCCGTTTTTATGAGCCTCTGTATCAACTTACGGATGCATGGTATGACATAGCACCTGACAAAAATAAGTACACCTATTATGGCTGTGAGGGAAATAAGCATTGAGGGTATTATTCCTTTCCATTTACCAAATTACTTTTTTAGCCATCCTATAAAGTGGTCATTTACCCGAGTTGCTGGCTAACTCATTGGATAGAGCAGTCAGACCTTGCAATGCCTTTGTTATACTTCCATCGGGGCGGTGTTATTTGGGATGAAGGTGCAACATTGAGTTCTAATCATGACGCAGACTCTTCCTCTTTCTGCTAATATCATGTCTAAGGCTATCCTATTTTCCTAAGCCATCTGGCTAGTAGTCCCTAATTGTTCAGTTATTCCTTTAACAGCATCTTTAGTGTAGTTAATACATCGCTGTTGGTTGTAATATATGTAGTTTATCCAATCTACATTTTTATTAACTGTCACCTACCAAAATATTGACTCAAATCCTGCAGCTATTTTATTTCGGGCTTTAAATTGATCTGGTATTTCCCGTGGGACTCCAGTTGCTTTTAAATAGATGTGAGTGTCAAAAGACCCATAAGGGCTTCTCTTGCTTTATGATGTCTTGTTTTTCCTCCCACTGGTTGATGAAATACCAGGGTGAAAGGGATAGCCAATTGGACTAAAGCACAAGTGCCACTCCAGTTATTCGGCAGAGTGTCCAGTAAAGGTCCACCACAATACCACCATACATCCGCTCAGGGATGAACAAGAAAGGCTGACTTATTGGTAAGCTCTTGAAAGTTCTTAAGCTCACTGCATCCCTTCAGGTCTCCAAGGAAGGCTAAGTTTCCTCTCTGTCATGAGAGACACGAAGTGAACTTATTGGGAGACGGAAGCTGGATGGCCCTCGGGGGCTGACCTGCAGGGTGCCGAACTTTGGGATATAGCAGAAAGAGCTTGGCACGACTTATTACTCCAGGCTGTAGAATCCTGGAAAAGAGCTACCATGCAGTCTATGCCTGGTCGACTGGAGGACCACCTTGGTGGAAAGGGGACAATTTGGGCCTCTGGCCTGCCATGTACACAAGCATAACAATTGCTTTTGTTTAACGTGTGGATAGAATATTTGATCCATTCCAACCAGGCATTTGCATCTTGGTATTCTGTCTTAATTGCCAAAGTTTAAGTCTTTAACTTCTATGGTCCTCTAGTAAAATGAATGTATGGTTTTTAGGAAATTACAAAAACCGTTGGGGCAGTCCATCCTTGTTCTTTAGTGGTCCACAGAACATTGGACCAACTGTGGCATAAAAGCTCTACATCAGGTGGCAAGCCTCCTGGTTGACACTGGGGTCTTTATCGAAATCTCCCCAGATTAAATGGTCCCAATTTACTAATGCCTAGTCTGAAGAAAGTCAGGAGGGACAGAGGCACTTTTCTGAAGTAGGGAGCTGTCTTTGACTTGGCAAGTCCCCACAGGGTATAACAAGGCAAGCATTAAATGCAATAGTTTGAGGCAAAATTGACTCGGTTATGTTAATAACTAGATGGTCAGCAATAGAGTGAGGAAGAAGAAAGTGATAGATGAAAGAGTTTAGCTTTAGTTTGGTAGGGTTTTCTCCTGGGACTATGGTCCACGACTCTGGAGGGGGTGGTGCTTTCTTGACTCAGGGGTGATGAGTCCATCCCTTTTTCACTGTACGAACAGCAGTCTTGGTGGCAAGCAGCACAAGGTAGGGTCCTTCCCAGGCTGGCTTGAGTTTTCCTTCTTTCCACCCTTTGATGAGAACGTGATCTTCAGGTTGGTGCTGGTTTACCGGAAATTCTAGGGGTGGTACAAGTGCTAAAAGACTTAGTTTTGAGGGAAAGGAGAGTGGAAGATAAACCAAGTATATCATTTCTAAGAAATTGACCTTTTGTTTTAAATTTGGAGACAGCAGTGGACTTTATAGTGCCTGGTGCCTTCTGAGAAATTTCCTTCAGCACCTATTTTTATTAGTTTTTATACTGAAGAAATCCAAACACCATTTTATATTTGACAATGCTTCCTATGATTTTTATACCAGATAAGCTAAATTTCATCTTTATATTAGTATATCAATGTTAAACTTAGTTTTAATAAAACTTTGTAGACATATTTAATTTTTAATGTCTGACCATGAGGCAAGATTTTTATAGACTCTTAACCTTTTACAATTCTTGTTAAAGAGCAGGTTCGTGCTTTAAGAAAAACCCATTGTGTTATTTTAATGTCCAGTTCACAGAAAAACTGGATACCCTTTTAACTTTAGCCAGTATGTTTACACACAGAATTTCCTTTATAATTAACATTTTAAAACTTGCTTAAACCTTCAAAATAAAAAAAATTTTTAACCTTTTAATGTAGGTAAAAATCCATTCTTAGGCCTCTTTATAATCCTTTTACTAAAAGTCTATTTTACTTTCCTTATACACCTTGCACATAAACTTTTTTCAATAGTTTTACATTCAGGAGGCTTAATTACTTTTAAATTATACAACATTTCTTGCATAAATTCCTTTTTATAATACACTTTTTCTTTCACGACTTTCATAGACAATTCTTCAACATGCCTCAACTTTCTGACTTATTGCAAACATCTCTTTCTTTAAACAACCAGTTATTTTAGGATAAGAATTTACCATATAACATTCTTTTTATATAAATTCTCCCCGACTTTTTTTTTTTTCCCTAAAGATGATAACCATTCTTTTCCAAAGCGAACTTCCTTCATGTCTGTGGACTAGACTACCTAAAGCCATAAGATTAGAAGTTAGGATAATACATGTTGCACTGTCAACTTTTGGCAAACTTTACTTTTGTTGAAAACTGTATAAGTTTGGGATTTCAACTATCCTTTGCTGTTAATAAGACCTCGTTTAGTCCAAATTAACTTAGAATTGGTATAGAGGGTTCCTTCCTGGTTCTGTAAGTACTTTAAGACTTGGCTGAGTGGAAACAGCTCACACTTTGAGCAGACCAATTATCAGGCAATTTTCCTAACTCTGCTTTTACAACAGTTTCCTTATCAATTACTGAATACCTATTGTGTCTTTTTCCCTCATCACCTGGGAGGAGCCATCTATGTCCAGTCCTGAAGGGAGCTCCTCCTAGGTCTGGTCAGACCTTTGTATGGTAATTAAGATTTAGATCCCCTGTTAGGAAACCTGCTGGGTTAAGGGAATTATCAGTGGTTAATGTTAAATCATCTAACAGAATAGCCCCATACTTTAAGATTTTTGAGTTAGTAAACTATTTTTTTTTTTTGGCTTAGGATAGTTCTGAACTGGTGAGATGTGCTCACAATGAGGTTTCCTCTAAAAGTTATTTTTCTACTTTTTTCTGTTAGCAAAGCTGTTGCCACTACAGATTGAATGTATTTGGGCCATCCGCAGGGTACTGGGTTAAGGATTTTTGATAGAAGGCTACGGGTTGTCAGTGGCCTCAGTGCTTTTGGGCTATGCTCTTGTTTACACCGACAACAAAGTGGTACCATGGATTGTTATAGGGTCACGGAGAAGACCTTTAATTATCAATTATAGGTTCTAAATGTACCTTGGCTTTTAAAGGACTAGGGTACATTATTTTTTTTCTTGACTACTTGTATACCTCTCCCTTTCTCTTTGACTGTGTCTCTCTGACTCCCTTTTTGTCTGTCTCTTCCTCTCTCTCTCTTTCCCTCTCCTCTCTCTCTGCTGGTCTTTCCTTGCCTCTGCCAGCCACTTAGGCTGCTGTTCTCCCCTCTCCCTCTTCACCTAGGGGAGGGACCGGCGGGAGTGGAGCTACTCTTTCTTCCCCCAAGAAGAAAGTGGGGGTTTGTGTGAGGTTCAACCCTTGAAATTAGCAGAAGGCTCAACCCCTCAAACCAGGGATGTCTCACCTTGCCTGTCCCAGAAGGCTCAGCCCCTTAAACCAGGGGCTGTCTTGCCTTGCTTGTCCTGCAAGGTTGACCTGTTTCCCCTCTTTCCCCCTCTGAAGGTCCTTTGCACACTTCCCACTCGTGCTGTCCTCTCTGGCTGCTCCCCAAGGGAGAATTAAGCTCCTCTTTGTGTTGGTGTGCTGGTATAAATCCTATGGCAGGATCCGCCCCAATCCATATGAGGTAGCTATGGAACCGCGAAGAGGACCCACTCTCTCCGTCCAGCAGTAGGACTTGTCACCATCCACACAAATGACACCACAAGCAATGTGGTTGGTGATCACTCACGCACACACACATTTCGCCCTCTAGAATGTGACCACCAAGGAAGTACTTTACCAGCTTCCACCGCTTCTCCTTCCTTGGTCTATGCACAGAGTCATCACCGCAGTATGTGAGGATCCTTTAAGCTAGGTTGCTGGCCAATTTTTTGGCTTTTTTTTTTTTCCACCTACTGAGAGCTTGGGTTATTCCTCACACTGGGTGGGTCTTGATTTCTCACCCTTGAGGCTGCCACAATAGGACGGGGTGCACCTCCTCATGAGAACCAAAGACCACCCCTGGAGGGGAATGTAATCACGGGTGAGCCCCCAAATTGTTGTATATAAAGTTTCGGTGCCACAAAAGGAATAGCACTCAAATATAAAGTTTTCTTTTTAATTCTCAACAAGGCAAGTTACTTCATAGAAGGATATGCCCTTACAGATGGAGCAATGATGAGCGCACGCTTGGACAAGGGGAAGGGGTTCTTATCCCTGACGCACATGGCCTCTGCTGCTGTGTCTTTCGCCTGTTGGCTAGGATTAAACCCTGCAGGTTAAACTAATTCCGATTGGCTAATTTAAAGAGAATGAAGGGGTGGGTGTTTTGGCAGGAGTCAGGGCAGAGCAGGTAGCAGGTAATCTGAACGAGTTAGGGTGGAGCAGGTGATCAGAATGAGTTAGGGGGAGCAGGTAATCTGAACGAGTTAGGGTGGAGCAGGTGATCATGAACGAGTTAGGGTGGAGCAGGTGATCAGAATGAGTTAGGGGGAGCAGGTGATCAGAATGAGTTAGGGGGAGCAGGTGATCGGAATGAGTTAGGGTGGAGTAGATAATCTAAAAAGGTTGCTTTACGAGGAAGTTTAAAAGTAGAAGGCAAAGAATTGAACATACTGACATATTAATTCTTTGAAAAGAAATTTAAAACTCGTATCTAACAACCGCCACATCCTCATCTTTAGGATGGGGATAATGACAGTCCCTCCCTCCCTAATGGGGCTGTGATGAGGAATATAGGAGATTCTAGGAGAAGTCCAAACCCAGCACAAGCTGGGAACTCTGTAAGTGGCCATTACCTTTTTTCCTTGGAGGCAAGGGATCTGTGCTCCCAAAATTGATCTGAGCGGTAGGACCAAATAATCCTGCTATAGACTATTTGAGTCAGCACCTCACATCCCCATGACAGATGACTGGTTGGCTGGGGAAGCAATTCTGCACGATGACCGACAGCATGCATGGGCTTTGGATTCAGACCTGAGTCGAATCCTCACCCTGCTGCTTATCTGCCTCATGAACTTGGGCCAGCCCCTTACCTTCTCTGGGCCTAAAGTCCCTGTTGTGAAATGGGCTCATAGGGCTATAGAGAGGCCCAGTGAACCAAGGACTGTCAGATCACCAGAACTTAGGACACATGGGATGGAGATTCTAATCAGGGCTCCTGTGGGCGGAGGATTACCCAGGTGCCGTGGCAAGAGACTGAAGGCACAAACTGTTTCAGTACAATAAAGAAACTAGTTAGAATAAGAATAGCCATAATACAAATTAGATATAGAGATGATCATGGACAATTATCAATCATTATAAACATTATTAATCATTAGCTTTTAATATTACTCTTTGTTGCATTACTAATATAACCTAGGAATAACCGGTGGGTATAGGGTCAGATATTGAAGGGACATTGTGAGAAGTGACCTAGAAGGCAAGAGGTGAGCCTTCTGTCACACCCACATTAGGGCCGCTTGAGGGCTCCTTGGTCAAGCAGTAACACCAGTGCCTGGGAAGGCACCTGTTACTTAGCAGACCGCGACAGGGAGTCTCCTTTCCTTGGAGGAGTCCGGGAACACTCTGCTCCAGCAGCTTCTTGTGGAAGGCTGCATATGATCCAGGCCTGCCCGCAGTCATCCGGAGGCCTAAACCCCTCCCTGTGGTGCTGTGCTTCAATGGTCACGCTCCTCTTCCACTTTCATGTTCCTCCCATAGTCCTGGTTCCTCTTTGAAGTCCGTAGTAGAGAGTGGTAGAAGGAATAGTGAAAGTCTTGAAGTCTTTGATCTTTCTTGTAAGTGCATAGAGGAAAACACTGAGGTATGCTGCCTTCTCTCTCTGCTTCAGCTACCTAAGAAGGGCCCCCTGTCCAGTGATCACATGACTTGCTTCACCTTGTCAATCACTTAGAAGATTCACCCTCCTTACCCTGCCCCCTGGTCTCGTATGCAATCAATAAATATCAGCGCGCCCAGCCGTTCGGGGCCACTACCGGTCTCCCAGGCCCAGCTGTTTTCTCTTTATATCTTTGTCTTGTGTCTTTATTTATTACAGTCTCTCGTCTCCGCACACAGGGAGAGCACCCACTAAGCCCCGTAGGGCTGGACCCTACAGGCTGCAGAGCATGCCTTCCAAGCACGTAGCCCTTTACCTCTTGGGGAAGGGACAGAAGGCCATGCGGGCTGCCTGCAGGCATCCCCAGTCCACGCTCACCTGCTCTCAAGAGCCCTTCAGGCATCTGGGGGAAGCCCTGCGTGGTGGGTGAGCAGGAGAGAGAAGAGAAGGCTGCATCTTCAGAGAAGGACGAGACACGCATCAGAGTCGCTCCCTGGGGGGCCTCAGAGCTGAGCATGGCTGGGAAGATGACAGTAGCTGACCTACCTTGTGTCAAGCACTATGCTGTCCTCCTCCCCTGCAGGGATGACTTTTGCACTTCGCCGGCAGGAGCCACAGCATCTTTGTCATAGCCTTGGGAGCCAGGCTGGTATGAGTTCAAACACCCACGCCACAATTCCTGGTCATGGGCAGCTCACCCAACCTCTCTGAGCCGCCCTCCTGCCTGGGAGGGGGTCTGGTAGCCATCACCTCCTCCAGCACTGTCAGGAGGTTCCTGCAAGGTCCTATGGGTGGGGGGCCATTGTCCCCTGGGAGGTCTGCCTCTCCCATCAGGCCCTACCCCCAATTCTTTTTCCGGCCTCAGGGACACTCAGCCCTGGGGCTCCATCCCCCTGCTGTAATCAGTCACTTTCTTCCTTTTTTAGATACTTTGCTTATTGTTCGTCCCAAGTTCCGCCAAACTGTGGTCTTTGAGCAGCTCAAAACAAGCTGATTGATGACATCCACCACCATCCCTGCCCCACCCCCAGCCACAGCTTCCTGCCTGAGAGGAAGCCAGGGCATTGCTCACTCTC
This sequence comes from Mandrillus leucophaeus, assembly GCF_000951045.1. NCBI lineage: Eukaryota > Metazoa > Chordata > Mammalia > Primates > Cercopithecidae > Mandrillus > Mandrillus leucophaeus. The sequence goes on along the minus strand of NW_012103299.1, from coordinate 1,347,471 downwards.
TGTGCCAGAAGGTGGATTAAGCTACTTGTACGTAGTCTAGCTTTCTTCTTGCAGGTCAGGATGTGAGAGACCTTGGGGCCAGCAAGCATTTTGCCCAGCTGTTGGGGTTGTAAAGAACATTTCCTCAGTCCAGGAGCAAGAACAGCATTGCTCCAGGGGAACTTGGGCCAATGGGTCTATTGCTCCAAAAATGCTGCCTTTCAGGCCTTGCAGGTGCTCTCCTGGGGCTGAAGTTGGGAGCAGTCAGGCTTCTGGGCACCACCTAGGCTGGGGGAGTGGCTGTCCTCAAGGCAAAGAGAAGGAGAAATGGCAGGCCTGGCAACCTCAGCCAGCTTATCACTGGGCAGCTGCCAGGGGCTGCCAGGAGGAGAAGCAGGCGCTGAGGGGCAGGACCGCGTCAACCGTTGGAAGAGACGTTCAAAACCTGGACTGTTTTCTCACGCCTGCCATGCTGGGTCACTTTGACTGGCAGGGAAGAAAGGAAGGCCCAGGGTTTCAATCTCATTTTTCAGAGAGGTGGATCCACAGGGGTTTCTTCCCTGATCCAAACCCTTCAGCAGCCCCCAGAACCTTCTGGAGGACTTCAACCTCCCTGCATGGCCTTTAAGACCCTTTGTGATACTGCCCCTGACTCCCACTCCTCTCCCCTCTCCCTTCTGGCCCGTACTTCTTGCAGTTCCCCAGTGCTCTCAGCTGATTCTCATCTCCCGGCCTTTGCGGGTGCTGTTCCCTCTGCCTGAAACATACTTCCCCATCCTTTATCTTCCTCCCAGCCTTGCTTCCTCATTCTGCAGCTTCTCAGTTCCCCTGAGAAGCTGTCGCCACTGCCCCAGCTCTCCCTGGCCACCACCCTGTGCAGCCATGGGGTCTGCTTATGTCCATCCTTGCGGCTGGTCTCAGCTCGAGGGGGCAGGGACAGTATGTGACTTGTCAGTGCATGTACCCAGCAGCCAGCGCGGGCCCTGGCCCAGAGCAGATGCTCTGTAAATGTCAGATGAAGGAGGAAGTGATGTACTCGAGAAGGAATGAGGGCACATTCCCCCCACCTCTCACTGTAGTGGGGCCCTAGCCCTGGGAGCTAGCGCCTCTGAAGTTGGAGTTTCCTGGGTCCCTTTATCAAGAAGAGGCCTCAGTCAAGGGGCCCGGCAGAGGGTCAGAGTCAGCTTGGGAATCCCAGCGCCTGCTAAGCATGCTTTGAGGGGGCGTCAGGATGACCTCACCCCCTGGGAACTCTCGCATCAGAGCCCACTCAAGCTGAGAGGTCTGCCACTTAGGCCTGGATGGAGTGGGCTTTTCTCCCCACAAGCAGCATCACGACCTCTGGCCTCTCTCTGGGATGTCCTTGCAGCTGTTGACGGGGTTTTGTTTGCAAAGCAAAGAGAGCAGAGTGGCAGTTTCCAGCGCGGGCTGGCCCTTTTCCCTTGGGGATGCTGGCCAACCAGGCCTCTGAAAAAGGGAACAAAGTCCCAGTAAGCTAGTGTCTGTCTCCTGAGTGCCTGTCACTGCCCCATTTGGCAGAGGTGAGGAAGGGTTAGTTATGTTTTTTCTTTTCTTTTCTTTTTATTTATTTATTTATTTTTTTTGAGATGGAGTCTCCCTCTGTCACCCAGGCTAGAGTGCAGTGGCATGATCTCAGCTCACTGCAACCTCCGCCTCCTGGGTTCAAGTGATTCTCCTGCCTCAGCCCCCCGAGTAGCTGGGATTATAGGTGCCCGCCACTACGCCTGGCTAATGTTTGTATCTTTAGCAGAGGCAGGGTTTCACCATGTTGGCCAGGCTGGTCTCGAACTCCTGACCTCAGGTGATCTGTTCACCTCGGCCTCCCAAAGTGCTAAGATTACAGGCATGAGCCTCCGTACCCAGCCTGGTTATGTTTTTTTCTAGCCCACTTTTAAACCCATCAATGGAAAATGGAACTTTGTTGGCAAAGGTGACTGATATCTTGGCCCCTCTGGATATGGCAGGAAGCCTTGCTAACTACCAGCCTTGCCTTTTCTTCTCTCTAGAGCACAGCCTGCCCCCCTCACCCCAACACACATGAGCGCCATGTTGCTTCCTACTGCCAACAATGCTGGTTTACATTTTGGACTTGGGCAAATGTCATTTGAACCAGAGATTTCTCACTCAAGATCTATAGTCCAAGGACACATGTTGTGAAGGTCCAGGTCCAGGAAGCCCCTGAAGTTGAATATCAGATTGTGCATGGTGTCTGGGTGTGTTTCTGGGGGGAAAGCCTCTATAGATTTTATTGCTTCTAACAAGATCCATGAACCATTCCCCACACCCCGCCAACACAAAGGTTATGGCAGTTGCCTTGAAGAAGGGGTGGGGTGGAAGAAAGCGCATGAGCCTGCTCCTCTCAGACCCTCAGTTTCCTCATCTGGGAAATCAAGGTGGTAAAGCTCACTCTGGAGAGTTTTTCTAAAGATTAAACCCAATCAACCAAGACATGTACCCAGTACATAGCAGAGGCTCAGTGAAACTCCAGTGTAATCCTCACGTTCAAAGGAAGAGGCAGAATAGACCATTCTTCCATTTGGCAATTCCCTTTCCTGATGGAGAGGAATCTGCCGAAAACCTCAGCCAGCATGCCAGCTGCGGAACGCCGGCAGGCTGGAAGCCGGCGTCTCGGGGCCAGAGTATCGGGAGCTGTTGCTTCCTGCCATCCTCCTGACGGTGACTGCCATTTCCTTGGGCTCTTTTTAGATCAAAGGAAGGGCTAGGCTGGGGAGATGAGTGAGGATCATTCAGGGGGTGGCACAAGGCGCATTTAGGACACCTGCTGGGATGGCTTAAAAATAGGCCTCTGTCCTTGGACACCAAGTGGAAGCGACCGCAGGGTTTTCAAGAGGCCTCTGCTGGCCAAGGTTATGAGCCCTCCACGGGAGAAATGTTTCCGAACGTGTTTTCCCAGCTGCCACAGGTAGGCATCTCTGACCCAGGAACAAACCTTTCCTAGTCAAAGGAACTAAATAAGGTGGTTAGAGGAGGAGATCAAGCGTTTAATGAGCACCTACTACATGCCACACACTGTGTGTCTGATGGGTTTGCTCTGCGCCATCCTCACAACCACCTTGCAGTGTAGAGATGACTTTTCCTACTTTTCTAGGTTGTTGGGGGCTGGGGGGGAAAGAGAAGTTAAGTATGGACCTCAAGATCACACAGCTAATAAATAAGCAAAACCAGAATTTAAACCCAAGTCTGACTCCAAGCCTGTGCTCTTTTTCACCACCTCTCAAACTGTGATGTAGAAATAAAAAGCAAGAAAGAGATGGAGGTGAGAGGGCAGGGCTTACCCAGCGGTTGGACGTGTTATTTCCCATGGGGAAGGGAAGGGAATGTTGTTTATTCAACATCTACTATGTGCCAGGACTTCTGCTGGGATTTTTCTATGCTCTCATTGCCCCTGCCAGCAGCCTGAGACAGGGGTCTAAGGTCACCTGCCATTTACAGATGACAAAACTGCAGCTCTGGGAGGTACAGTGACTTGCTCAAGGCTTTCAGACAAATCAGTAGCAAAGCACAGGCTTTCATCCAGAGCCCATGAAGGAAACGTCACAGCCACTCAGGTAGCAGTTCTTATGTTGACCTGCCTTCCAGAAAGACTTGCAAGGCTGGGCAGTGGTGACCCTCACAGCCAGAGCAGAGTTCCCCCTCCCTAACCACAGGCAGACACTCATCACCCACCCTCCAAATCTCTGCCATGCATTTCGTGTCCGGGCACTGTTTCCTTGACTAACTCCTGGAAAGACGCTGCCCTCTAGACTTGGCGGGGCTGGAGCAGCCTGTGATTAACCATGGAGGTTGGGCTGGGCATGGTGGCTCATGCCTGTAATCCCAGCACTTTGGGAAGCTGAGGTGGGTGGATTGCTTGAGCCCAGGAGTTCAAGACCAGCCCCAGCAACCCTGACTCCACAAAAAAAAAAAATAATAATAATTAGCCAGGTGTGGTGGCACACACCTGTAGTCCTAGCTACTTGGGAGGCTGAGGTGGGAGAATCACTTGAGCCCAGGAGTTTGAGGCTGCAGTGAGCTGTGATCATGCCACTGTACTCAGCCTGGGAGACAGAGCAAGACCCTGACTCAAGAAAACATTTAAAAAGCCATGGGATTGACCAGGCGCGGTGGTTCACGCCTATAATCCCAGCACTTCAGGAGGCTAAGGCGGGTGGATCACAAGGTCAGGAGTTCAAAACCAGCCTGGCCAATATGGTGAAACCCTGTCTCTACTAAAAATACACAAATTAGCCAGGTGTGGTGGCGGGCACCTGTAGTCCCAGCTACTCAGGAGGCTGAGGCAGGAGAATCGCTTGAACCCAGGAGGCGGATGTTGCAGTGAGCCGAGATCACGCCACTGCACTCCAGCCTGGGTGACAGAGCAAGACTCCATTCCAAAAAAACAAAAACAAAAAAGTCATGGGATTTGGGCCAGGGCTGTCCCTTCTCCCTTCTATGAACCAGAAGGGCAACTGCAACGGTCTCCACTGAGTTCCCACCTCCCAGAAATCGCACCTCCCCGACTTCTTCTTGGAGTCCCTGGACTCAATTCTTGGCCACAAGTGGGGGGCGCGGCTCATTGGCCGGGGGCCAGCACCCACCCAAGGCCAGCAGGGCCTCGGTCTTTCATGCGAGGGTGGCCAGTGGGATTTAGTCGCTGGTGTGGTTTGGGGGCCTCTTCCTGGCAGATGAGGTTTTATTATTATTATTATTATTATTATTATCATTATTTTACCAGCGACAGGGTGTCTGTTTGAGTCTAGTCCTGGTGCCAGAGCTAAGAATCTGCACCCACAGACTTGGCCATTTGGGGGAACAGCTGTAGTGACTGCCAGGAGGCGAACGGTGGGGGACATTTGGCCCTCGATGGACTATTCCACAGCCTTGAAACAAGCAGAGAAGGCCTGGGAGCGATGCGGGGAAATGCTTTTGCTGTAATGTTGAGTTAGAAAAGAAAAAGCAGGATACAAAATTGGCTGTGCATTCTGATGGTAAGAAAGTCAGGAAACTACTTACATTACTGAGTACTTCAGTGGTACTTATGGAAAAAAGTTAGGATGGGGAAAAGCACGGGCTGGGGATCAGACAGGCTGGGTCACATCTCAGTGCTGCCGCCTTGCAGCTGCGGGGAAATGTCTTTGCTGCCTGGAGCCTTGTTTTCTGCTGGATAAATGGAGACCCCAATCCTGTAGGTGAAGGTTTGTTTTAAGAATTAGCTGATATCATGTGTCAAAAAAAAATCCAGCACAGCCATGGTACATGGTGAGGGCATAGCCCACGGTTCTCATGTGAGATCGATCAGGACTGGGACAATGCAAAATGCAGAGACAGGGTGCAAAAGTGGGGCGAGGTAGCAGGTGGTGGGGTAGATCTTTCTCCTCTTTTCTGAACTTTCTATGATGTGGCTGTTGTGTTTGTTTTAGCAATTTCAATGAGAAAGTTCAGGTTTGCCATTGACATCTCCAAACTAGGATGATCCATAGGGCCCCTGGAGTCCAACCTCCACATTTTTCTGTTTCTTATAGGAACCGCTTTCCCTGAACCCAGCTAAAAGCAGATGCTGGTGTACTATTTGAGATTGCTTGTTGTTTTTCTTTTATTTTAAGCATCTTCAATTTGTGTAAATAACACATCCTCTTAGAAACTTTTTAACTCTAGTTTTCTTTATCTCACGTCAGAGCTCTGGTCTCGGGGGGCGGCGGTGGGGGGCTGGAAATAAGAGTGTTTATCTCTTATTCCCTGAAGGAAGTCAGATCATATAATCAAGATTAAACAAATATGTAAACTTCGCTGGTTTCTTGGCCGCATTTTATCCTAACATATAGTTGGTTTTGCAGGAAACTTCCCCTATAGTAACAAGGCAGTACTTCTCTCCACCCCAGTATTCATTTAAATTGCAGGCCGCTCTTAAAGAACATCTCTTGGGATTCCCAAGCCCTTCTGTAAAGAAACTCTCCGACGGAGAGATGAGGTCAGAAAACAACAGTGAAGGGGAGGGGAGATAAAAATCATCAAATAAGGCTGGCCATGGCCACTGGTGCTCAGAAGGGCTTTTGATCTGTGGTCATATTTAATGTTTCCTGGAGGATTTGGCAGCTGGAGGGGGCCTTGGCCTGCTGGGCACTGGGCGAAGCTGCACCAGGAGCTGAGTGCCTTGTACAAGGCCACCGTGAGCATGGACAGCACAGGCCTCTGCTGTCCCTGAGCTACCTCCGCCGATGGTCTACACCCGGTGCTGCTTCTCCTGCTCATTTGGGATTTGTCCCTTCCTCTTAACCTCGTGGTTCTAGAGATGGCCCATAGCCTGACTCTGTCCACCCTCCTTGCTGCCCTGGAGGCCCCTCCCTGACAGGCAGTGTGGGTGTGGCCGTGGCCCTGCTTTGCCAAAAGCCCTGGAGTAGCTCCCTCTTGCCCGTGCAGTGCAGTCTGAGTCTCTTGGGCTGGCATTTAGGGCCTTCCCATCTGGTTCCTGTGATGTCTGCAGCACCCTCGCCCTCACCTCTGCAAGGCAGTGACTGCCCAACCTGGCACACCCTCTGCCACACCTACCATATCACTTTACCCTCCCTCCAAATTCCAGCCTCTCCCTGCTTCTGCCCCTACCGTTCCCCTTGGCTCCCTCTCCTCCCTCGAGACCTGGCTCAATGGGCATCCCACTATTCCCAGCCCCTAGCTGAGTCCAGGGCCTCCTGCAGGTCCCTAGTCCCCCCAGTGCCATCGCCTGAGATGGTCTTTATCATGCCTGTTGTCATTGGGCATTCAGCTGTGTGTCTGCTTGACCTGGAGAGACTCAGATCTCCACGAAGGCAGGATGTGTGTGATCTGCAGGAAGGAGTACTGGATGAAGAAATGAATGAGCAGTGGAATGAACATTTTGTCTGCTACCTGTGCCAGTCCAGTGCCTGGCAATTCTGCCCAGGGATGAAGGAAGTCAATAGGCAGCCTCTAGTCTCCCTCTCCTGCCTTAGGGGTCTATGGCCCAGCCCTTCTGTCAGTCTTGTGTTGGTTTCTAAAAGGCAGAGAGACTATGGTAAAATGGTAAAAAACAAACAAACAACAACGACAACAAACAGAGCTGGGATCACACACACCTGGCTTCAATCCCTGGTTTCATCTCTGCCCTTAACTAAACCAGCTGTGTGACTTTAGGCAAGTGACTCGACCTCTCTGAAACTCCATTTGTTCATCCATGCTGGGGATGGATAACAGTAGTCCTTACTACATAGAGACACTACTAGGATTAAATGATGAAATGCATGACACATGACCAGCCCAGAGGAAGTGTCTGAATGCGCCGTGATTCTATCAGTCAGGACATTGTTGGTTGCTAGTATCAGAAACCCAGCTCAACCTGGCTTAGAGCAGAAGAGGGCGCCCCTAGCCAAAAAGTCTGCCATCATCTGATTGGTTACCCTAGTCTCTAGAGTTGGAGTGAGGTCAATCCACTAGCTGGCGGAAAGCAAGATCTCCCAAGGAAAACTGGAGCATAGTAGCCAGAAAAAGAGGGATGGATACTGGGCAGGCAGAAACAGCAGCTGCCCCCACGACTAACTGTGGTGGGAGGTGTAGAAAGGCGGAGGCCTTCACCACAGCCCAACGCTGAGGGAGGTGGTGCTCAGCCACCCCTCCCGGGTCTTACCCTTCTTGCATGAAAATGACCTCCATATTCTGCCTCCCTGCATCAGGGGTGGCCTGGCCAGAAGAGCCCAAGAAAGGGCTTTCTCCCCTGACCCTGACTGACCTTGAGCTTGGGCAGACCCCTCTCCCTCTGATGGCCCATTTTCCCATCTGTAAAATGGGCTTGTTGGAGAAGACGATCCCTGAGGTCTGCTCAAGCTCTCACTGTAACACAGGCAGCAACTGGTGTTTATCAAGCCTGGTGTGTGCTGAGCCCAGAGAAACCAAAGATGGCATGGACAAGCCCCTGCCCTCCGGGATCTACTACTGGTATCTCCCTACCCTGTCCTTACCACCATTCTGCTTCCCATTCAAGTGTCTGTTATAGAACCAAAAGGTCAGCTGGGTGCGGTGGCTCTCGCCTGTAATCCCAGCACTTTGGGAGGCCGAGGTGGGTGGGTCTCTTGAGGTCAGGAGTTCAAGACCAGCCTGGGCAACATGGCGAAACCCTGTCTCTACTAAAAAAAAAAATTAAAAATAAAATAAAAATTAGCCGAGCATGGTGGTGCACACCTGTAATCCCAGCTACTCAAGAAGCTGAGGCAGAAGAAGTGCTTAAACCCAAGAGGTGGAGGTTGCAGTGAGCTGAGATCATGCCATTGCACTCCAGCCTGGACAACAGAGAAAAATTCCATTTCAAAAAAAAAAAAGAACCAAAAGGCCTTTTTCAATTTGTTTTATCTATTGAATATAGTTGAAATGTCCAAAGCAAGTAGACTGAATGTTTTCTATTTTCCTATATAAAAATGAATGAAAACCTTCAAAGCTGTACTACCTTCAAGACATATCCAGAATCTAACCCCTTCCCACCAGCTTTACTGGTACCCACCCCCGATAGGAGCCATCATGATCTCTGCCATGGAATAATCCAGGAGCTTTGCTGGCCTGAGCATCCTTGCCCCCGCCTCCCAGCAGTCCCCTCTGCACACCGTGGCCTGGGCACTCCTATCATGTCTCTCCTCTAAACCTTCAGTAAGGTCTCATCGCATTCAAAGTAAAATGGTTAAAGAAAAATCAAACAACAGGCTCTCCCCACTCCCCACCCCAGCTCTGATCTCATTTCTACCCGCTTCCCTCCTTGCTCCCACCATTCTGGCTACACTGGCTTCCTTGTCATTTCTCAGCCACACCTCAGGGCCTTTGCACTTGCTGTACCTCCTACCTGGAATGATCTTCCCCCAACCACCCTCCCAGCTCATTTGCTTCCCTCCTTCAGGCTTCGGCTCCAAAGTCACTCATCAGGGAGGCCCTTCCGCAAAGTCCTAAGAAAACACCTCTCTCTGCCCTGCCTCGTTGACTGAGTTTTACTCTGTAATGCTTCCCACCAGGGAGAGTATGTTTTTTATCGTCTGATTTTGCCCACTGGAATGTCAGCTCCATCAGAGCAACAACCTTGTCTGTCTTGGTGATTGCTGTATTCCCAGTGCCTGGCATGGTGCCTGGTGCATACTACGCACTCGCTTCATATGTGTTAAGTGAATGAATGACTGAAGCCCCTTATGTTCCTTTCTAATGTGGAACCTTGGCTTTTTTATTCCTTATATTTTGTCTTCTGTGGGCCAGCAGCTTCTGTTTGGAGAGCGGCCTCCCAGCTTCCAGGCATGATTTCCTCTCCCCGTGACTGGGCCTTCCTTCTTCCAGGGCCTGGGGAGGGGCTCCATGTCTTGTTTGCCTCGTCATTGCCTCTCCCTCTTCATTTTCCCCTGCCCTAGCTCCCATCAGGCTCAGCACTCATCGAACCACCCCGCCCCCGCCTGCACTCTGTGGTGCGCCCAGAGCACAGTGCACCCCGTGGCTGGGCGTGGGAGGAGTGGTCTTTCATTCCTGGGGTCGCCATTCTTCTCATTGTGTGCCTTGGGCGGCCTGTGGTTTGTGAGAATTTGCCATGTAAATTGTAGTCAGCTGCTGGGTGAAGAGCAGCAGAGATTCATGTAGTAATCACCCGCCCTGCCACCCCCCAGGATCCCAGAGCCCCCCAGGAACCGCCCCTAGGATGGGAGGAGGAAAGGTAGGGAGAGAGGAAGCATCCCACTTGACATTGAGCCACCTGGCTTTGTGACCAGGTCCTTTGAAAGACCACCCCGGGATTCCCCAGGTCCTTCAAAGCAGAATGTCTTTAGAAATGAACCCCAAAGGTGTCCGTTCCGGAAAAGCCAACGTTGCTCATAAGCAATGCCTTCATTTTCTGTGGCTGAGGGGAGGGGAAGTCCCTGAATCCTGGCTTGGATGTGCTTTGGAACCTCAGTAATATATATCATCAGTAATAATATCATGATTAATGACTTCTGTTACACACACACACTGTGCCAGGTAGTACTCCAGGGACTTCATCCACATTCTCTTTCAGCAGCTGTGTGAGTGGAGTCATGTCCCCGTTTTCCAGGCAAAAAGACAAGCTAGAGAAGTGACAGCTCTGCCCCATACCTCCCACCTAGGAAGTGCCAGAGCTGGGAATCAGGCTGCCATGGCCGTTTCTATTGACTGACCTGTCTTAGCTTTTGAATAAAAGCAGGGGAGGTATTTGGATGCTCTGCACAGAGAAAAGCAGCCAAATATCTCCACTACTAACCCCAAGAATCCAGGACTTTTGGAGGCGCTCTGTGGCCCAGAGGTGGCTCCGGGAGGTCCTTGTAGATTTGGAGGAATTTGATGGGGATGGAGAAGTGATTTGGCCCCTGGCTGGCTGTCGTGACAAGCTCTTGGTGTTGGCCCCTCTGACAGTGAAACAGCTCTAGTGCTTCACCACACACGCACTAAACCTTGGTTTGCTTATCTGTGGAATGGGTATGGTGACTGCTGTGGCAAAGAGATTAGGGCCGGTTAGGGCCGGTCGCCGTTTGGTGTAGCCTGGAACCTTCTCATCAATAACCAGTCCAATTAAGATGGAATTTCAAATGAAAATGACTGTTAAATAAAGACCAATCGGGGCCCGCAGGAGTTCGAAGGAGGCCTAACCGTGCTGCCTGTCTCTTTCCGCAGACCCGAGCCCACCGGCGCGCCTCCTGGCCACCCGGCCGTGCTGTGGCCCCGGTCCCGAGCGGCGCCCGGTCCTGGGCGAGGCGCCGCGCTTCCACGCGCAGGCTAAAGGCAAGAACGTGCGGCTGGACGGCCACTCGCGCCGGGCCACGCGGCGCAACAGCTTCTGCAACGGCGTCACGTTCACGCAGAGGCCCATCCGGCTGTACGAGCAGGTGCGGCTGCGCCTGGTGGCCGTGCGCCCGGGCTGGAGCGGCGCGCTGCGCTTCGGCTTCACTGCGCACGATCCGTCGCTCATGAGCGCCCAGGACATCCCCAAGTACGCCTGCCCCGACCTGGTCACGCGGCCCGGCTACTGGGCCAAGGCACTGCCCGAGAACCTGGCGCTGCGCGACACGGTGCTGGCCTACTGGGCGGACCGCCACGGCCGCGTGTTCTACAGCGTGAACGACGGCGAGCCGGTGCTCTTCCACTGCGGCGTGGCCGTGGGCGGCCCGCTCTGGGCGCTCATTGACGTCTACGGCATCACCGACGAGGTGCAGCTTCTGGGTAGGTCGCGGGCGCGGCGCCCCCTGGGGACCTGGCAGCGGTACCCTTGCGCGTGGGTGTGTGTTTCATTAGTAGCCACCGTCACTTACGGAGGGCTCCTTTTGCCGGGCGTGGCACTAAGCGCTTTACGCCTTTTAACTCATTTATTTCTCACAACCTACCCTCCCGTTTTACAGATGCGAAAACTGAGGCATGAAGAGGTTAAATTATTTGTGCTGCAAAGCCAGGATTGGGACCCCCACGGCTTGAACCCATGCTCTGGCCCAGGTTCATTCACTAACTCATTCCTTCATTTCCTAGTTTATTTGTTCATTCATTCACTCACTCTTTCATTTACTCATTCGCACATGTATTCATTTGCTCGCTCCTTCGCGCATTCATTCACACACTTCCATTTGCTCATTTAGTCGTTCATTCACCCACTCAGCGTCAAACTTAGGCTCTGATCATAAACACTCGTGGAGTACCTCCACGGCACGTGCAGAGAGGAGTTAGGTGTGGCAAACCCTGGCCCACATTAAGGGGCTTGGGGTGCTGGGGAGGCTGACAGGTGTGAGCCCGATTCTCACGGAGGAGGCAGCCGCTAATGCCCAAATCCTGATGGTGAGAATTCATGGGAGTAGAAGTTTGCTGCCTGTATCTCAAGAGCTTTTTTAAAAAATTGTAAAATTCACGTAATAGAACAGCAACCATTTTTAAGTGTACAACTGAGTGGCATATAGTTGGCAACCATCACCTCTATCCAGCTCTAAAACATGTCATCACCCCAAAGGGAAACCCTACCCATTAAGCAGCCACTCCCTGTTGTCCCCTCGTTCCAGCCTGGGCAACCACTCATCTGCTTTCTGTTTGAGACCTTAGCGCTTAAACCTACAGATTGCACCGGAACCAGCCCAGCCTCGAACTCTTGGGGAGTAAAGGGAGAGCAGGTTTGTCAGGGAATCTGGACACAGCTCTTGGTGTGGCTTACATGCATTGCTGAAATGCATGGATCTAAAGGTTTGCAGATGTTGACAGACTGATACACCTGTCCATAACCCCAGAGTTGATCCTTCTGAGTCAAGCCTTCTCTTCTCCAGAGGTAGCCACTCTTCTGATTTTTCACCATAGGTTAGTTTTGCCTGTTTTTGAACTTCATGTGAATGGAATCACACAGTATTCACCCATTGGTATCTGGCTTCTTTATCTCAGCATCGTATTTTTCAGATTCATCCACACTGTTGCTGTAGCAGTAGTTTGTTCATTCTTATTGCTAAGTGTGCTAAGCAGTATCCCATGAGCTGGATGACCAGAGTTGGTATATCTGAATGTTTGAGCTATTTCTGGCTTTTCAGCTGCATCTTGTGGGAGAACCCTGGCCTGGGCTTCTTGCTCCTCTACCTCATCCCCTTCATTAGCCCACCATTAGGCAAGGAGGAAAGATTCATGCATCCAAGCTATGCCCCAACCCACAGAAGTAGGGAGACAGTAGAACATCTGAGTGGTCAAGAACAGGGTGTTGGATCACATAGACCTCTGTTCTGGAAGTGACTCTCCATTTGCCAGCTGTGTGGCCTTGGCCAGGTGACTGAACCTCTCTGTGCCTCAGTTTATTTTTTTTTTCATCTGCAAAATGGACTCATGATAGCACCCACGCCATGGGATTACTGATAAGGTTACATGAGATGATGTCTAAAAGGGATGCAGCACAGTTCCTGGCACAGAGAAGGCACTCAAGAAGTAACAGCTAAGAAATAAGAAGCTCTGCCCATTTGTAAGTGAGCCGGAGCATGTGTCCAAATTCCAGGCTTAGACCAGATTGTGAAGAACTACCCACCCTCCAAGCTGGAGCCTTACTTGGGCATTTTAACTGTGTCCCCTCATGCTCTTCTCCATGAAAGGCTTTGTTATTTCACCTCCAGGAGATACAGGTTTCTGAAACCTAGATTTCCCATCATCTTTTTTGGAGCTCTTTGTTCCTATCCAGCAGGGAAGCAATCCCACCTCATTCACCTGCTCATTCGCAGCCCATGTCTCTGAGTAACAGCCAAGAAATCACAGCCACTCCATAATCAGCTCAAGTGGATTCGGATTTTTTTTAAAAAATACAAATTGGAAGCAGCCTCTGATGACTTAATGAGGCTGCATAAATCTGTGAGGTGAACTCCCCCCCCACTCCATTTCCTTATTCAACAAACCCTTATTGAACTGCTACAACATTCTAGGAAGGGAGAGGTAGAGTCTGCTGGAACGTCAGTGTGACATGGCAGACGTGAGCCTCAGCTTCCCTTATCTACAGGTCATCCCTGAGCTGTGCTCATTGATGGAAAGTACCTGGCACAGGTGCCACAGGACAGTGATCACAGAATTATTCTGTTCTTTTTTTTTTTTTTTTCTCTCTGCGTCATATGATCTGCAGGAAACACAAACATAAAAGAGGAAAATGGGATTAGAAGGAATTTCATCCATGGGTGATAAGAGCATGGGTGAATTTTACTTATATCTCTGAGTCACCTTTTAAAAATACATATATATAAAGAGCTTGTATTGCTTTTACAGTCAGAAAGAGCAATAAGGTTTATTGTCCTTTCTGAAGGTTATATGAGATAACAGAGGGGAAGTTTCTGACACGTGATTGAGGCTCAATGAGTGTTTATTTTCTTCCCAGAGGAAAAGCAAGTTGTCATTGGTTACATCTGGGTAAAGGGATTATGAGTGACTTTTTTTTTCCAAGATAACAATGATTTATAATCAGGAAAAACGTTACAATAACATAAGAAGCTAAGCAGTCATGATTTTGTACGGTTTAAGTGCAGGAGACAAATACCCTGCTGTTTCCAGGACAGGATGAGGCACCATGAGAACATCAAAAATCCCACCCGCAATCTCCCAATACCTGGGAGGATTTGGCTTCCTGAAGGTGGTGTCCAAGGTACCCAATGGATACGTAAAGAGACAGCCAGTTTCTGTGCTGTCCTGAGCACTCTGAACTCCTTTCCATCGCAGGGAACAAGGGGCTGACATGGTTCCTTTAGAGCTTCCCAGTTGTAAATTCTAGAATTGAAAACCCCTGAGACCCCTTCATTCCTCCCTCACCACAATCAGGTCGCACCTGATAAAGCCTGAAAACCAACAAAAAAAAGTGGCATTTGGGTAAATAGGGTTGTCAAACTAAGCAAATACAAATATAGGACACCCAGTTACATTTGAATTTCAGATAAACAAGGAAAAAAAATTTTTTTGACACAGGGTTTCATTCTTGTCACTCAGGCTGGAGTGCAGTGGCATGAACACAGTTCACTGCAACCTCGACCTCCTGGGGCCAAAGAATCCTCTTGCCTCAGCCTCCCAAGTAGCCAGGACCACAGGCTCATGCCTGGCTAATTAGGAAAATTTTTTAGTACAAGCATATCCCATGCAATATTTGGGACGTACTTATGCAAAAAAAAAAAAGTGTTTATCAGACATTCAGATGTGGCTAGGCGCAGTGGCTCACGCCTGTAATCCCAGCACTTTGGGAGGCCGAGGCAGGTGGGTCACCTGAGGTCAGGAGTTCGAGACCAGCCTGGCCAACATGGTGAAACCCCGTCTCTACTAAAAATGCAAAAATTAGCCAGGCCTGGTGGCAGGCTCCTGTAATCCCAGCTACTTGGGAGGCTGAGGCAGAAGAATTGCTTGAACCTGGGAGGCGAGGTTGCAGTGAGCCGAGATGGCACCAATGCACTCCAGCCTGGGTGACAGAGCAAAACTCCATCTCAAAAAAATAAATTAAATAAAAACATGTAACTGAGCATCCTGCATTTCATCTGGCAATCCTTGTCTAAGAAGCATCCACCCCATCTGTGGGGCTGGGGTGTGTTTTATTTGCCCTCGATCTTGAGCCAAAGTCTCAGAAATAAAAAAGGGCTCGCAGGCCTCACATATTTTTTTTTGCCTGGTGGAACTGTGGGCCCAACCCAGTATCCTCCTGCATGGAGTCCAGCTGCAGCAGAGAGTGCTGCATTTATGGGCCAGACCCTGGGGTGCCCTTTCTAGATAAAGAATCCAGAGTTCCGAGAAGGAAAGTGACGAGCCTAGAACCACCAAGACGGTCAGTGGCAGAGCCAGGACTGGAAGACTGCTGCAGCAGTATTTAGTTCGCATTGTGCTTACCTGGGGAGCTCTGACAATCTCATTTCCCAGGCTGCACCCAGACCAATTAAATCAGAACCTCTGGGGGTGGCACCCAGGAGTTAGGATTTCTTAAGGGCCCCCAGGTGCTGCCACGGTTGTGCTCATGATCCCTTTTGCATCCCCTTTGCGTAGGTGTATATTCTCCCTTCCTTCCTCCCTCCTTGCTTGGGAACCTTGGGTGTCAAGTTCTTCGGACTCCTCTGTCCAGGGGCCATGTAGACCCTGTCTCTTGCTTTAACTTTTTTGCTTCATCCTCAATCCCCACTCCTTTTCATGCCTTCTCCTGACCAGATAGGCATCACTCTGATTCATAATCCCATGAATGTATCTTTTGGAGTCTCGCTCTGTTGCCCAGGCTGGAGAGCAATGGTGCGATCTTGGCTCACTGCAACCTCTGCCTCCTGGGTTCAAGCTATTCTTCTGCCTCAGCCTCCCGAGTAGCTGGGATTATAGGCATCTGCCACCACGCCCGGCTAATTTTTGTATTTTTAGTAGAGACGGGGTTTCTACTGGGTACCTGTTGGTCAGGTTGGTCTCCAACTCCTGACCTCAGGTGATCCGCCTGCCTCGGCCTCCAAAAGTGCTGGGATTACAGGCATGAGCCACCGCGCCCGGCCAAATGTATCTTTTAAAAATAGATAGATTTGTTTTATATGCATATATGGATGGTATTGTGCTAAGGATCTTATTCTGTTTTTCTTTTTCCACTCACCCTTTTTTGGGATGTATCTGTACTGTTGTATGCCTATCTGGTTCCTTTCTCCCTTGTGGCCCCTGCCCATTGATGGACACCTGGGTTACTACCAGTGCCCCAAGCCACACACGCAGATAGTACTGTCGGGCGCATTGTCTCAGAGGGCTGCTGTATGCTTGTTTAATGTTCTCTGGGGTACAGATCAGGAGGGGCTTGTGGGTCCTGGAGTGAGTGGGTCCATCCTGAGAGGCTTAGATTTTTTGAGATGCTCCTCAGGGCCAAAGAGAAGGGACTGGGCACAGGAAAATTACTTTTCGCTGAATTTAGCAGTTCCTGGAGCCAGGAACGGAAGCTTCTGCCGGGCCATGCACTCCTTTCCCTCTCCTCTCCCTGGCTCCAGGAAGCATTTATTAGAGGTGGAGTATCCCTTATCAGAAATGCTTATGATCAGAAGCATTTCAGATTTTAGACGTGTTTGCATTTTGAAATATTTGTATTATAGTTAACATTTCAGCATCACTAATCTGATATCTGAAAATCACTGTTGATCATTCTAGATTAGTGTTTTTTCATGTTTTGTGCTCCAAAACTTCAGAGGTTGTAGCATTTCACATTTCAGATTTTCAGATCAGGGATACTCAACTTATGTCTCTTTTCTGTGGAAGCCCTTTCTGGAGGTCCTTGAGTTCAGGCCCCGTGCTTTTTTGAGGCAGCCCTGCCCCTCTTCCTAGGCAGCTCCAGGGTGGTCAGTGTCAGCCCTGCCGTCCTTCCTCTGCCCAGTGGTGGAAAGCTGGTCAGATTGAACAAGCAATGCCAGTCAAGGGTCGTGGCATATCAGACCATATTGTCAGAAATCTTTGGTTGCAGGGGACAGAAACTCATTTCAGTCTCACTTAAGGAAAAAAAAGAAAAAAGAAAAAGAAAGCATGTGGCCGAAAATTCCTGGGAATGGTTGCCTTTAAGCCTGGTTCAATGCAGGGACCCAAAGAACAGCACCTGGCATACTTGTCTGTCTTCATTTCTCATTTTGCTGTCTTCTCTGGTGGCCTCATCCTCAGCCGGACTGTCCCTTTGGGGTGGAGGAAAGGCCACCAGCATTTCCAGTCTTGCGTCCCACGAGCTTAACAAATCCAACAGAAGAGCTGCTTTCCTAGAAGGTGTGCCCATTGTCTCTAGATGTAGCCTCATGGATCCGGCCTGAGTCACACGCCTATCTCTCAACCCATCTCCATGGCCAGGGGGATGAGATGAAGTGATTGGCCAGGTGAAGGCCCCCCTCCCAACTCCTGAGGCAATGGGAGCTGGGGGTGGGGCAGTTCCCTCCAAAGAAAAGCTGGGTGCTGTTACCAGAAGAAAGGGAGTGGATGCCAGGCAGCCAGAAGCAACAGCCCTGCATGGGCCTTGGAAAGGAGTCATTTGCCCAGCTTGGAAGCACTGAGATCCCTTGTTAAAGATAGTTACTAGGCACTTACTCTGTGCCAGGCACAATGCTGAGAGCTTGACGTGGGTCACGTCTTCTGTTCCTTACAAGAATCCTATGAGGCAGGAAACTCATTTGCAGACTCCACATGGATAGAGAACTTGACCAAGGTTACATAACTGTTGGTGGTCCTAAAGTCAGAGTTTGTTCATTATTGTTATAAACAAAGTGTTTGATAAAGACTTGAACTTATGGAGCTAAATGCAGGGTTCAGAGGTCTGGGTGCACCATTCCAGGCTGCAGGAGAGGACACTGAGGCCCAGAGAAGGGCAGGGACTTGCCCAAGGTCTCCCAGCTGGTCAGTGGCCATGGTGGGGGAGGGAGGTGTGGAGCCAGGAGCTGGCTCTGTGAGGGGCCTGTAAGCACACCTCAGGCCGGGAGGATCGCTGCTGTGCTGCTGGCTTTAGGCAGAGCCCCAGTGGGAGCCACACAGAGTCATTAGCTTTGCGGTTAGTGTTCTTTTTTTCCAAACAGACCAGGCCAGCACCCACCTCCTCACCCCAACATAAATCATTTGCATGGCAGGGTGTCCTGAAGGGTTGTCCTTTCCCAGTCTGGAGCGAGACTGCCACTGCATGGCCGCCAGCCTGTCCCCCCAAGGGCTTCTGAAGGCCTGTTCTGTGCAGGCACGGAGCTGAGCGCATCGTGATCCCTGTGTTCTGCCCTCTTTAATCTTCCCCACAGGCCACTGAGATGGGATGAGGGTCCCCACTTTGCAGGTGGGCAAACTGAGGTCACATCCAGAATTGGCCAGGGTCCAAACGAGGCCTGTGTCTGCAGTCCAGCCTTCTCTGGTTGGCAGAAGGGCATCTGGAAAAGCACGAGGTCAGTGGCCCACAGACCTGGGTCCTGCCTCAGCACACCAAGGCCAATGTTTGCCATCTTCTTTTCTAGAACCCCTCTCCCTTGGTGCCCACCCCATCAGCCTTCCCCCCGTGGCCATGGACAAGGAGCTCTGCTCCTGTCTCCTCCTGCCTGCTCATGGCCATGGTTCCTGTCATTTGTCCACTTCCTCTGCCTCCCCTGAATCATCCCCGTGAGCACACGGAAGAGCCCCAGTGGCGTCCATCTTTTTAAACACCCTCCGCCAGCCCCTCATCAGCCACAGTCCTGTCTCTCTGCCCTCCCTCCCTCAGAGCAGGTCTTTCTTAAGTGCTGGTTATGCCACCCTCTCCTTTTCCCTCTTAAGCTGTGCCCTGAGGCGTGCGTCCCCGCCCATCACTGACCTTCAGCCTGTCAGACCCGGAGCCTGCATCCTGGGCCTACTACCGGCCCCTCACTTTCAGCCCAGGTGACCTCTCCCGGCTGCTTGAATGTTGCTGCTTGTGGCTCCTGGGCCTTCCCGAGCCCCTGCCGTTCCTCCTGCTTTCCTGGCCACCCCTCGCCCTGCCTGTCCTCGCTATGTTGAAAGCCCCAGGGTTCTATCCTGGGCTCACTCTTTCCTTTTTACATTCTTAAATTGTGTAATACAATATGCATATTGGAAAGCATCTAAGAACAACTGTAGCATTCAACAGATTGTCATAAAGCCAGCCTGTTTCTATCTGCCCTCTTTCTCCAAGTCATCTGAGCCAATCACTGGACTTCACATCTAGGCTGTTGGCTCCCAAACCCATCTCCCTTGAACCCCAGGCCTCCCACTCCTATCCAGCCTCTCCTCCTGCATCCGAGGGGCATCCCACACTGAACATGCTCAGACACAACTCTTGAATCCCCCACCTCCTGCTTCTCAGCCAGCCCCATTGGCAATACGTAGCACCACCCACTTGGTTGGCCATTGGCAGTAAGTGGCAGCACCCACTTGGTTGGTTGGCCAGTAACCCAGGTGTCATTCTTGATTCCTCTTTTCCTTGCCTTGGATCCACTGTGTCAGTGAGTCCTGTCATTTCTGTCTTTAGTACCTGGCCCGAGTCAGTCCCGCAGAGACAGAGTGGTGATTGATGGATGGGTTCCTCTGTCTCCAGTTGTCCTTGCCTTCACTTTCATGTCTACACAAAGATGGTTTCTCTTGAGACATACATTCTGCTTTACTTCCAGCCCAGATATTGGACCTACGAGAGAAAGGGGAGGGGAGAAAAGGGAAGAGCTGGGTCCTGGAAGTGGCTCGGGAAAGTGGGAGGTCAGGGGCCTCCTTGTACCCAGCCTCCTTGCACCTGCCTGGAGATTGCTGCTGTGTGTTGGTGCTCAGTGGGTATTCATGGCAGGGAGGCGGGGACATTAGGCCCAGGGAGACTGAAACTCCGACTTTGGCCCGGTGCTAGCCAGCTCTCAGAGCTGAATGAGAACAGCAGCATTGGCAGGCAGTATTGCTAGCCAGGGGCCTTGCTCTGGACTCAAAGCCTGGGCTGGAATCCCATCTGTCACCCCCAGGCTAAGTGGCCTTCAGTAACTCACTCCACCTCTCAGAGCCTCAGTGTTCTCCCACTGTGAAATGTGCCCATTTTACAGAGCCGTATAGGATACTGGTGAGGACTGAAGGGGACAATCGGTGTATGGAGCTGCGTCTAGTAGATGCTTGAGAATATGGTTATGTGTGTACTTGTTTCAGCCACGGGTAGAAGCTGCGCAGTCTTGACATGCTTCCTCGGTGCCTCTTGATGTTGCTGGATTTCTGCCTGTAGCCGACTGGTTCTCTTTAGAAGAAATGCCCCTTTGAGCAATGGATTCTGAAGTGTCTGGCCTAGGCCGACGCTGTGCTGTCTTGGGCGTCTCTCAATCAGGGCCCATGCCCAAGAGGAACAAAGCTCCTTCCACAGAGAATAAGTGAGGCCATGCGACCTTTTCTGAGGGGCTGCCATGTGCCAGGTACCCAGCACAATGTCACATTCATTGTAACCCAGCCTTGTAGACACACCACGCTTCCGGCACCTCAGAGTCTTCACATGTGCTGTTCTCTGTGCCTGGAGAACCTGCCCGGCCACCACTCTCTTATCTCCAGGTCGCAGCCCGTTGATCAGTCAGGGAGGCCTTTTCTGGCCTGCTGAGTCCCCGTTTTTACACCCTCAGAGAATCCCGGTTCTGTCCCTCTCCAGCTCTGTGACCTCTTGGAGCCTCAGAGTTCCCCCACTGACACTTCCCCACATAGGACAGAGGCTCTTGGTGGCACCGGGCACAGTGTTCTGTAAGATAGCTTCATAGAGCCTCACTCTCCCGCTTGAAAGGGAGCTCCACGAGCACAGGAGCCACGCCTGTGTATTCACCTCTGTTCACCCAGCACACAGCAGCGCTGGGCCCACAATAAGTGCTCTATTACATTTTTATGATCATAATTAATGTTTTGAGCACTTAGTGCCATGCTCTGTATTACTCTTCATGAAAGTAATTTCCATAACATGGGGGTGTTTACCATTATCGCTCTATGTTATGCTGAGGGAGCTGAGGCTCTGGGAGGTGAAATGGCATACCTAAGGTCACATAGCCAGGAAGAGCCAAAGCCAGGACTTGAACTTAAGTCTGCTGGTCACCATAGGCCACGCTCTTAATAAGGATGCTGCACTGATGGGCTCTGGCGTGGAGCCGCTGGGGGACAGGAGGAGGAGTTAGGGGTGGGGGCAGAGGCAGAGTGTTAGCAGGAGCAGGGTAAGGCCAGCGCCTTTAGGAGCGGGCGACTGTGAGTGGGGCAGGGAGCCCGGGAAAAGTGCGTTGCACCGAGACTTCCAGAAACACGTACTGTCTAAAATGCTTTTTCAGAAAAACTGCCTGTTTTATTCTACCGTTATTTATACGCCTTTTTTCTGATTATAAGAATCAATTTACGTTCATTAGAGAAAACTAGAAAACTATAAGCAGCAAATTTCTACCCAGAGATAACCACTCACATTTTAATGTATTTCTGTATTTTTCCTATGAATCCTACGTACACATTTTCTACAAAAGTAGAATCAAACCATGTGTTCAGTTTTGAATCTTTTGTTCATTTAATGTTATAGGTATTTTCCCATATTAAATATTAATTGAAAACTCGATTTTTAAAAATTTTCTTCTGCTAAAAATTTGTAGCTGTATTAGTCTGTTCTCGCACTGCTATAAAGAACCACCTGAGACTGGATAATTTGTAAAGAAAAGAAGTTTAATTAGCTCATGGTTCCCCAGGCTGTACAGGAAGCATGGCTGGGGAGGCCTTAGGAAACTTAAAATCATGGCAGAAGACAAAGGGGAAGCAGGCATAGCTTACCTGGCCAGAGAGGGAGGAGGAGGGAGGAAGAGTGTGAAGTGGGAGGCGCTACACTTTTCAACCACCAGATCTTGTGAGAACTCACTGTCACAAGAACAGCAAGGGGAAAGTCCACCCCTGAGCCAATCACCTCCAACACTAGGGATTATAATTTGACATGAGATTTGGGCGGGGACACAAATCCAAACCACATCAGTAGCGTACAAGTTTATTGTAGGAAAACTAGATAATACAGAAATATCTAAAGAAAAGCCTTTCATAATCTCACCCCGAGATAATTACTATTAATATTTTATTATGTCTGTCTCCAGCACTTGATTTCCTATGCACATAAATAAAATGACACAGACAGACAGATGTAGACAAACGCACACATATATACGTTTTTAAAGAAACAAATTGAAACCCCACTTCTTCCCTCGAGCTATGGGAAGCACCCTCGCTAAGGCAAAGCATACACACTCAGATGCCCACAGAGCCCAAACAAGTAGCTGACACCTTTTGGTGAGACCTTGAAGAGGGCCACCTCAGGGGCATCAAGAGAGATCAAACCACCTCAACACAAGGGCAAGCTTTAGCCCATTGTGGCCAGGCCAGAATTCAGCTCCTACTGCCAGATTTACTGGTTTTCCAAGTGCTGTAAACCCAGTTTAAGTGAAAGGTGTCTGAGGGGGTGCATTTGGACCCACCGGGGCCTGGGTCATAGTTTGAAAAAGCATGTGCATTCTTATGATTTCATTTCATATTTGGAAAAGTAAAGAGGAAATATTTTTCAAGATACTATAGAATGATAACATTTAACAAAATCTTGGCTCAAAGTGGTCTGTTTAAAAAGTCTAAGAAACACTTATTTTCCTATTAAACAAAAATGTTATCACTAAAAAAATCCTTCAAAATATTTTAATGACTCTTTCCTGATGTTGTTATTTAGTATAGCAGTCTCTTCTAGACCTTATTCATTCATTCATCCAATAAACTATTAATAGTGAAGGCTATTTGCCAAGCCCTGAGAACATGGTGGTGACCAGACTGACACACACCCTGGCCTTGAGAGATTCATATTCCAGCTAGGGAGGCAGAAAATAAACAGGTAATCTACTAAAGTACGAACACCTGTATTACCCAAATGATTAAGCACTATTTTTGCTTTTTTACCTATGTCATATGAAGAACATTTTTTCAAATCACTAAAAATTACTTAAAAATGTTTTCATAACTCTAACTTTTAAAGAACTTTCCCTTTGGCCGGGCGTGGTGGCTCACGCCTATAATCCCAGCACTTTGGGAGGCCAAGGTGGGCAGATCACTTGCGGTCAGGAGTTCAAGACCAGCCTGGCCAACAGGGTGACACTCCGTCTCTACTAAAAATACAGAAATTAGCAGTGCGTGGTGGCAGGCACCTGTAATCCCATCTACTCGGGAGGCTGAGGCAGGAGAATCGCTTGAACCCAGGAGGCAGAGGCTGCAGTGAGTTGAGATCATGCCACTGCACTCCAGCCTGGGTGACAAGAGCGAAACTCTTGTTTCAAAAATAAAAAAAACTTTCCCTTCATTTTGTTTTACCAACTGAGTCAATCTCCTGTAGACTTTTTTTCTGTCAATGCTTAAATACCTGTCCAGGGCCAGGCACTGTGCTCTGTGCTGTGAACACAGCAGTGAGGACAGACCCAGGTCCTCGCTTCTTTCAGAGGCAGCATGTGTTGAAGAGGCCAGACTCTAGAGCCAGCCAGCCTGGGTTCAAGTCGTGGCTTTGCCACTTGGTAGCCGTGTGCCCTTGGTCATGTTCCCCAACCCCTCTGTGCCTCAGTTTCCCTGTGAGCTCAATGGCAGGGAACTGCACATGCCTCACAGGGTGGTTGTGTAAATTAAATGAGGTAGCGTGCGAAAGCTTAGAGGTGCCTGTTGCATAAGGCCACGAGCACAGGTTTGCTTTTTATTGGAGCTTACGTCCTAGCTGGGGAGATGGACAATAAACGATTTTTAGATGCCCTTTTAATAATCAAAGTATGGAAGCCTCGGAAAGAGGAAGAGAAGGGGAAAGGGTGGATAGAAAAGGAGGGATGGAAGAAGAGAAGGAGCCAGGTTAAAAAGGGCCTTATCTGCCCGTCCCAAAGGTAAGAGCATGTGAAGGAAACCGAGGATTGTGCTTAATGCAATTCTGTGCACCTGTGACTCCCTAAATAACACAGATGGGCAAAAGGAGAGTTGGAAGCCAGGGTGGGGTGGGGGCTGCTCGAGGCCCGGCTCAGTCGCGGAGGCCTGCAGGGAGCAGCGGTAGAGGAGCGGCTCGCGACCAGCCTCACGCGCCGCCTCTCCCCACCATGTCCCTCCCTTTGTCCGCACAGAGAGCGCCTTCGCCGACACGCTGA
>NW_012103299.1:1305809-1322593 GCF_000951045.1 Mandrillus leucophaeus | reverse complement strand
CCCCGCCCTGCTCGCTAGGCGCTGCACCGTCCAAGGCCAGCCCGCGCTTCCCAACTGAGCGCCCAGCACGATCCACCACGTCCAAAATTGCCGGGCTCCACCCCGGAGTTCCCAATTCAGTGGGTCCACGGTGCGTTTCTGGCAAGTGCCCGGGGATGCTGACGTTGCGGCTCTCTGGACCACATTTTATAAACCACCGACCTAGATAGGTAACTGGCTGGTCTCCAGGTTTGGCGGGCTGTATCTCCGCAGTAAATGGTCAGTGCGATTTTTAGTTCCGTTATGATTTGCTATATTAGGGTGTTTTTAACATGTAATGCACAGTAAGTGTAGGGAAAAAATAAATTCGACTGCACATGAAAGAGGAAATAAGAATAGTATCGTCCACAGAAAGTGGAATGGAGGCTTGAACCATCCTATTTTGAGATAATTTTTGCCTTTATTCATGCCACAAATAGGCAAAGAGCAGCCACCAGCTGTGGGCCCGGCCGTAGGCACCAGGATAGGGCCAGCAGAGAACAGGACACACTCCATGCCGGTTAGGAGCTCACAGACACCCTAATGGAGAGCTGCACGGTGTGACATTTGCTACAGCCAGGGGCTCTTCTCCCAGCTTGGTGGAGTGAAGGAGATGTTCAGAGAAGGCTTCCCGGAGAGCCTGGCTCCAAGTTCATGGCTCAAAAAGTAGAGTCCAAGCAATAAGAAGCAGACAACAGCTCATGTGTTCCCTCACTGAATTTTATCCTCCCTTTGACCCTACGAAATCAGTATCATTATCCCCACCTACAGATAAGACAATGAAGCACAGAGAGATTAAATGACTGTCCCAGGGTCACATCGCTGGTCAGCTTTGAAGATGCTGGACAAATCACAGAGTCTCCTGAGCCTGTTTCCTTTGTGTAGAAAGAGAGGGATACCTGCTTCATGGGGTTGTCATGAGGGTGAAATCAGGTGCATATAATGCCTTGAGCGGGGCCTGACACAGCCCTGGGTTTAATCAGTGGTAACAGTAACAACAGCAGCTGTTGCTGTCTTCATGAGGGCAGAGGAGGAGCCGGGTGGCAGTGGTGGTTATTTGTTCAAGGTGTTTTTTGGGGAGGGGGAAGGTTTGTTTTGTTTTGTGTTTTTGAGGAACCATCAGACATAGTCATCATTTCAGCCCGAGATGAAGTGCCCATTATCTGTCCATTCATTCTCAGGTAGGGCAAGGGAAGGGGCATCTCTTCATCTTAAAAAATAACCTGTTATTGTCTGAACCAACAGCAGGCTTGGGGAAGAAAACTCAACCATGTTGAGCATTAGTAGTCAGGGATCTTCTTGCAAGGGGCAAAGCCCCACTCACAGTGCCCTAAGCAAAAAGGAAATGTCTGGGAGTATATTGGGTGAGTTCAAGAACAGCTGGATCTAGATACTGGAAGGATGTCAGCAGGATCCCACCTCTCTTTCCAACTCAAAGCTCTGCTTGCCTCTGTGTTGGCATCACTCTCAGGCAGGCCTTTGCCACAGGCTGGCTCTTCCAGCTCCAGGCTTCCCTCCCAGTGAATGGAATGAGTTCCTTCTTTCCTAGTAGTTCCAGTAAAAGTTGCAGACTTGGGTCTCAGGGGTCTTACGTGGGTTAAGTGCCCTTTCCTGAACCACTACTACTGAGACCAGGGAGTGGCAGTTCCCATAAGCTCCTGGCCCTTATCCTATGAGGGAGGGCACATTAGTATCCCAAAAGGACATCCCAGGGCTGTTTCTGAAAGAAATGAGAATGGAGGCTGGGTAGACAAAGAACAGAGGCACCACACTTGGACATGCTCTTCAGTCCTCAGCAGAGCCCTGGGAGATAGCTCTGGTCCTCTGGTTAGACAGACGCGAAAGCTAAGGTGCAAAGCAGTGAAGAACTGTGGACTAGCAGGGCAGGTCCAACCTCCCACTGCCCCTGATGGAATCTCTTTGGGCCTCAGGTACCCTGCAGTCCAGCCCTGCGACCACGACTCCATCAGGGTCCCTCAGCGGCTCCCAGGACGATAGTGATTCAGATATGACCTTCAGTGTCAACCAGTCCTCCTCAGCATCTGAGTCATCCCTGGGTAAGGAAATGCAAACCCGGGCAGGGGCAGGGGCAGGGGCTGGCAGCTGGCCTGGCTCTTCTGGCTGTGCCAACGGCCTTCCAGGGGCTGAGCAGGGTGGCCGCCTTTCCCCCGCATCCTCTCCTTCCCTCAGCTGTATGCTCAGCGGAGGGAGAAGTAGTGTCTAAATAGGACATTCCAAAGGGTGACAGTGGTGGCATTTTATCTTGGTGTTTGGGAGTAGAAGGGTAGAGAAAGGTCCCAGAAGGTAAACTAAAATTAGTATCTCCCAAAAGTGTCCTCCCACTGGTCCCGCCGAGCAGCACTGCATTCTTGGAGTTGCCCCAACAGAGCCCACCCGAGAGCGACATTATTAACGTATGTCCTCTTCTCCCTTTCGGCAGTGACGGCCCCCAGCTCCCCGCTGAGCCCCCCGGTGTCTCCCGTGTTCCCACCGGAGCCGGCAGGCATCAAGAATGGCGAGTGCACGGTGTGCTTCGATGGCGAGGTGGACACGGTCATCTACACGTGTGGACACATGTGCCTGTGCCACAGCTGCGGCCTGCGGCTCAAGCGGCAGGCCCGGGCCTGCTGCCCCATCTGCCGGCGGCCCATCAAGGACGTCATTAAGATCTACAGGCCATAGCCTAACCTGCCCACGGGCCTTGGCCAGAGCAAGGTCACCTTTCTGAAGCCCCCCTGGGCTGGGCAACCACGAGGCTGCCAGGGAGTCCACGGGCAGCGGCCGTCTCTCCAGTGGTGGGCAAGGCGTGACAGTCGTGTCGCGAGGCCCCCGGGGCCTCAGCCCAGGCAGGGGTTGCTTCCGGCTCCAAAGTGCTTTGCCCCCAAAAGGCCGTCCGAGAGCAAGCTCAGGAACTGCCTGGCAGATCACCCTGTCCCTTGGTGACCTTTCAACTGGGAAACAGCGTCCTCTGTCTGTGCAATGCTTCTTGCTGGGGTTGGGTTGAGTGTGAGAGAGGGGGAGGGGAGGGAGGGGAGGGAGAACAGAGAGAATGTGTGTGTGAGAGAGAGAATGAACGTGTAGCGATTTTACCAGGGGTCCCGGCTCTGGGAGGGAGCGTGCAATCCGGAGCCCCGATGTTGGCATGACTAGAAGTTGTTTGCTTTCTGGGGATGGGACGTAGCTGGTTTTGAATGTACGAAGCCTGACCCTAACAGAACTCCCTGGGGTGGTGTAGAAAAGAGATGCTCAGATTCTCTAAGGGGAGGCAAAAATAACTCATTGTTTACAGCTCCAAAGCGTCAACTCCTTGAGGGGAAGGTGGGCAGAGAACAGAACAATTCACTTCTTCATTTCTTACTGGGTCTTAGAGCTAGGTGTGATGGGCACCGAGGCCAAGCCCTCTGGGTTGTGTCATCTTTTCACCCCTTCACCCCCAGACCGTCTAATAATAGACACATCATACCTTGTCTCTGTCTCTAGAGGCAAGTCTCTGTAATGCTCCTCCCCGTCTCCAAGGAGAAGACCAGCCGAGGGTCTGTTTCTGTGGGAGAGAGAGAATCCTAGAGGCAGGTGATGCAGCTAGAGCTGGAAAGGCCACTCCACCACGCAGACAGCTCTCTACCTTCCTGCGGTGGCCCCTGGGCTTGGCGTTCCCAGGGGACCTGCTGGCAGGAGGAGGAACGAGGGCTTTATAACTTTGGTTACAACTTTTGGTCCTTGTTCTGATTCTCAGTGTATCTTCCTCCGCTGGTTACGAAAGTGTTCACTGATCAGTATGTTAACTAATGATCGAGACAGTAACTACAAATGCTGGCATTGGGATTCTCTCCCTTCCCAGACCTACCTGCTGGGATTTCCTGGGACCCTGGCCCTGACCCACCCCTCATGCCTGCCCATCTCTGCAGACTCGCAGATCATACCTGGGCTGAGGGGCTGGCCCAGGCCTGTCCCTCCCTTCTTGCCCCCAGTTCTGGCCACCTCTGCCCTCTTCTGTGATGTCCCATTAGGGAAGTCCCTTGGCCTGTCTATTTTTCAGTCCCCAGTTAGAAGTCTAGAACCTGACAACTCCAAGAGTTCTTGGGAGGACCAGCACAATGTTCTGAAAAGCCTGAGACGGCTTGCAAAAAGCAAGTACCATTTGTATTACAATTCCTAATCTGTTCATGTCCTGCTGAAGGAGGGAAGGAGGGACAGGGGAGTTAATGCATTCATATAATAAACACTTGCTGGGTGTCTGGGTGCCCAGAGCGAAGCTGGGCCCAGCCCTCACCAGATCCAGCCCCATAGACCAGCTGGTGCCCATGGATACTGGCGGGTTCAGGGCCTCCTGTTCCTCCTCTAGCTGGGAGTGGTCACGGTTGTCTGACCTGATTCTAACTTAAGGCCCCCACTCTCTTGCCCCCTCAAGAATCCCTGATTATTTACTTTTCCCTAGAAAATCTGGGGAAATTCCCACATTTTAATTTGGCAGCAGAATCTTTTGAGCAGCTTTTGGAACCGCAGTGTTTGCCAAAATAAGAGTTTGAGAATCCAGGCAGCCCTGGGTGCCTGGCTGAATTCAGTTTCCCGCATGTGCTGGGTGTGGGCGGGGCCATGCACAGGCCCTGCATGGGAGGACTCCTCACCCCAGGCCTGTGGTGCTCCAGGCAACCGTCTTCTGACTACTATGAGACCCAGTCACAAGCTGTGGGGTCTCAGTGGCCTGGGGGAAAGCAGCTCCACTCTCCTGCCCTTCCTCGCTGCCCCTTTGGGTTCCAGCCAGGGTCACGTCCAGCCTCCACTGGGAAACCAGTGACTGAGGCCTGGACCCAGGGATGGACCAGGCATTTCCTGGCGACCTGTGACCTTGGGAAGAAGGGAGTAGTGGCCCATTCAACCTGCTCTGCAGCTGCTATAAATAGCCTCCCTGTTTCCAAGAGGAGGTAAGGGGGTGTTTATCTTCTAAAAACCAGACGTTTCCTGATGCTCTGAGCGTTAGTGCTACAGAGGAGACGCACACATCCCCACTATGTTCTGTCTTGAGAAGGAGACAAGAGAAAGAGGAAAAGGAGCCACTATATTTTATTTTGCACCTACAGTGTGCCTTGGCACTGGGCTAGAGAGGCGCCTTCCTGCGTGAATCCTGTGAGGCAGGTCTTATTGCCATAATAAGTCACATCTAAGACGCTGCCGGTCATAAAACACACTGTTTTACATACCATAAGGAAAAAACGCCGCCAATCTTAACTAAGATGCTAAAACTGTACAGCTCCTTCCAATCAGAGATGTTCACGTGTGAAGAAGAAAAAATTGTGCTACTTACACTCTATGAAAGCTGGTATTATCCCACGTGGCAGGTAAGGAAACTGAGGTCCTGTGAGTGAAACGACCTCATGATCACACAACAGGAGATGGCAGGGCTGGGATTCAAACCCAGGAGTGTCTGGTGCCACATCCCACACTCCCACTGCCTGGCTCCAAGTCCCAGGAAGCTCGAGACTGAGTTTTCTCCCTTGAAACCCACTTGGAGAAAGTCCGGGCACCTGTGCCTATGTGGAGGTTCCAGCCCCAGCCAGGGCCCCTCCGCTGCCCACACCCTGGGAGGGAAAGCGGCCTCCCTTCCAGGCTCGTCTGCTCACTGCCCACCTTCTGGCAGAGCCGAGCTCTGTGAGATCTGGACTCCAACCCAAGGGCCCTCTCTCGTTATGCAGGGGTGTCCACAGTTGGGGAGGGACCTGGGGCCCTGTTCTACCACCTTCCTAGGCCCTGTGATCGCCACCCCCTCCAGCGAGGCCCCAGCCCCTTGAGCACCCCCTCACGTGACCCAGCCCTTGGCTGTTCCAGGCTCACTGCCCATCGTGTGCTCTTCTGGGCCACAGCAGCCGGGGCTCCAGGGCTGGGACAGGGGAGACCTGAAAACACCCCATTGTCAATGGTCTTGTGCGCGTTCATTCGGAGCCTCCTGAAAAACTGGGCTGTTTCCAAGGCAAATCTGGCTCCTTGTCCTAGCAGGTTCTCAGAACGGGGAGTCCCCTGGGATGGAGCTGGTCCCCTCACCGCAGCACCACGTTTTCAGTCCCTTGATGCCCACTAATCAGCATGGCCTGTGTTCAGGACACAGGGTGAACTTTTCTCTGACCCCCTGGTGCTGGTCCTGTCCTAACACATAGTAGGTACTCAGTAAAGGTTTGCTGAGTCAACCAGAAACCAGATTCTGAGTGCTCAGGGCTTTGGTAAAACAGCACCACATACACACACAAAGATACTCCGCAAACATTTGCTGAGCACCTAATATGTGTGACGTGTGTGAGGATAGAGCAGAGAGGACTGTGCCCCAGCTGTGATGCCAGCAGGGGTGACACTAAGAGGAGAGTGGGGTATTTGGGGCAGAATCCACTGGGCTCTCTTGGGCATCTGCTGCCTTGGGTCCGTGGAGGTGGGTGTCCAAAGGCTGCCTTCTTGATCAGAACCTGCTGCACGCTTCACAGAACCTTCTCTGCACTGGAAATGCTGGGCACGTTGCAGTCAGCGAGCTGCTGCCAAAACGGCGTTAAGCAGAGCCCCCGGAGGCCCTGCGGGTTGGTGATCACCCTCAGGTCCTGCTAGGGAGACGCAGTGGGGAAGTTGGCTAATTGCTGCTTTCAGGCCCTGGAAATCAGTCGCCAAGGCCCAGGAGAACCCCAGTGAGTCCGTCCAGTTGAGGCAGAGAGGCAATAACCTCCCACTGCTCGGCCCTGCCCCTGCCCCAGTCCTGGCACGGGGCACCGGCTCAGGAACATGCGGCCTCCTGGCATTTCTTGGTATTTAACTGTCTCGCTGTCTTATCCGAGTCCCTAATGAAACGACTTGTGCGACAATCTGTCTGTGCCTTACGAAAGTGTCTGTGCACTTTTTATCCTTTTTAAAAGCAACTTTTAAAAGTGGATGGGGATGGGGGGGCTGGCATACGTGGTAGGGTTCTAGAAATCTGTGATCATCGCTGAAATTCTTTTTGCATCCTGTTTTTGATGTTGGAGTGATGAAGTGTACATCCCCCACCCCACATACCACTACCTGTGTACAGACCTTTTAAAACATGTCTTCTGATTCAATACTGTGACCTCTCCAATACAGTCTAATCCTTGGGGATCTGTAATCAAAGTTTTAAAACCTGGGAAGTGGGTTGGGAAGGGTTTGCACTGGTCTTGCGTGTTGTGCTTTTCTGTGTTGTGTGTTTTGATTTTTGTCTGTTTTTATCTGTTTTATATTGACATAATTTTCCTGTTTAAAAAAAATACAACTTTGGCTTGTTAAAAAAAAAAAAAAAAACTCTTCAGAACTCAATTTTTAAAATCCCACTTACATACACTGATGGGGAATGAAGGTGAGGATCCAAATCATTGTCAGCCTTGGGGAAATAAATTGCAAAATGTCTATAGAACACCGACAATGTTTGATGCCTTTGCCAAATACACTTCTGTGAAAATCACAAGGAAATCATTCTAATCAAGGATGAAATCTACATGTAAAGATATTCACTGCAGCATCTTCTAGAGGAGTAAAAAGTTGTGAACAACCCTAATGTCCAACAACCAGGGTGTATTCACCAAGACTGTTGGTTACAAGTGACAGAAACCCAACTCAGATAGGTTTTAGGGGGATAAAGAGCTAGGGAACTGGAAAGTCCAGTAGCAGAACCCACTCTGTGTGCAAGTGGAACCAGGGTCTGAAATGCTGCATCAGGACTAGCCTCTCCCCTCTCGCTCAGCCCTGTGATCTGGCCCCATTCCCAGGTAGGTTCTCGAGATGCCTCCTGCAGGGCCACCAGCATCCTGCCTTTGAGCAGTCCCTGCAGGGACCAGCTCAGATCACGTGTCCGCTCCTGAACTAGTCACAGGACAGGGAGATACAGGGTTCTGATTGGTCAGGCCCAGGATGGGTGCTCACCTGCACCCAATAGGTGCCCTGTCTGAACTCTGTGGGCTGAAAGTGGGGAATCGCAATCTCCAGAGAAAATGAGTCCTGAAGAATGCATGCCCGAGGCGGGCAGATCATGAGGTCAAGAGTTCAAGACCATCCTGGCCAACACGATGAAACCCTGTCTACTCAAGATACAAAAACTCAGCCGGGCGTGGTGGTGCATGCCTGTAATCCCAGCTACTCGGGAGGCTGAGGCAGGAGGATCACTTGAACCTGAGAGGCGGAGGTTGCAGTAAGCCGAGATTGCGCCATTGCACTCTAGCCTGGGTGACAGGGCGAGACTCCATCTCAAAGAAAAAAAAAAAAAAAAAGAATGCATGCAGGTCGGGCGAAAACAACAGGCCTCTGTGTAGGGAATAGTTGAGTAAACCATGATACCGATACATATGGGGCGAATGGCATGGGCATGAAGCCAGACTGCCAGGGCCTCACCAAGACATTGGGGAAGACGCTTAACCTCCTTGTGCTTCAGTTTCCTCATCTTCAAAGCAAGAACAATAATAGTCCCTGATTTTAGAATGGGTGTAAGTGTTACTGAGATCATACAGTGATGTGCCAGGCACAGCATCTGGCACCCAGCACCAAGCAACGATTGTTAGTTTATAACACAGGTTTATGTTAAAATGTGATTTAAAAAATCAAGATATAAAATTGCACATACACCGTGATCTCATAGATGAAAAAAAAAAACAGACAAAACACCAACAGCCCAAAAACCTGCCCATGCATTGGAAAGAGCAGAAAGAAAGGAGTGAAATGTCCATGAGGGCTGTGTCTGAGTGATGGTCTTATTGGTGCCTTTTTCTCATACTTGCTCATTATAGAAAATTTCCCAGATTTCCCAGATTTCCATAATGAGCAAGTATGACTTTTCATTTAAACTTGTTACTTGGAAAAAATGATCTCCCTACTCTGCAAAAGCCAGAGAACAGCTGGCCCTTGCTGGAATTTGTCAGGAATTCCCAGGCTGATTGTCTGTGAGTTTAAGATCCAAATTTAGTCATGGTGGAGATAAGGACCTGTAAGTTTCTAGCAGAGGCCAGGCCAGGCCAGCCTGACCAGTTTGGTTGGGCTTCCTCTAGGCCAGGCTTTGGGGCCCAAATTTCTGGGGTGGAACATGGCAGTGGTAGCAGGAGTGGGAGCGGGGAGTAGGGGAGTGGGGTGAACAAGGAGAGGGAGCTGCCCAGGCCTGCGCCTTCTGGATGGTTAGAACAGCCTGGCTTGGTGACACTGAGTTTTAGGAAGCAATGGGATAACAGAAACCAGCATTTATCAAGCATCACAAACCACACATTCTCACAATGAATCTTCACAATAGTGTTCTCATTTTACAGACAAGGAGGCCAAAGGGAAAGCAGGATTGGCCCAGGTGGGCCTGCTCCAGAGTCAAGGCAAAATCTTTCAGATACACGTTTCGCACCCCTTTACCAAAGTCTTAGGGGCCGAGGCTGCCCAAAACCCAGGATCCTTTCTCCCCTTCCAGATTTCCTTCCCACAACGCTATGTCCTTCTACTGGACCAGGCAACATTTTCACAGATGCTATCTGATAAGACTTTTTTGAGTAAAGAAAAAAAAGATAGGGCCGAGCGCGGTGGCTCAAGCCTGTAATCCCAGGACTTTGGAGGCCAAAGCGGGTGGATCACCTGAGGTCGGGAGTTCGAGACCGGCCTGGCCCACATGGTGAAACCTCGTCTCTGCTAAAAATACAAAAAATGAGCCGGACGTGGTGGTGTGCGCCTATAATCCCAGCTACTAGGGAGGCTGAGGCAGGAAAATGGCTTGAACCCAGGAGGTGGAGGTTGTGGTAAGCTGAGATTGTGCCATAGCACTCCAGCCTGGGCAACAAGAGCAAAATTCTGTCTCAAAAAAAAAAAAAAGAAAGAAAGAAGAAGGTCATTTTTTTTTTTTTTTTTTTTTTTTTTTGAGGGGATTCGTGAAAAAAAAAAAAAAAAAAAAAAAAAAAAGGGTTTTTTTTTTTTTTTTTTTTTTTTTTTTGAGATGGAGTCTTGCTTGTCGCCCAGGCTGGAGTGCAGTGGTGCAATCTCAGCTCACTGCAAGCTCCACCTCCCGGGTTCACACCATTCTCCTGCCTCAGCCTCCCGAGTAGCTGGGACTACAGGCGCCTGCCACCACACCCAGCTAATTTTTTGTATTTTTAGTAGAGGTGGGGTTTCACCGTGTTAGCCAAGATGGTCTCGATCTCTTGAACTTATGATCCACCCACCTTGGCCTCCCAAAGTGCTGGGATTACAGGCGTGAGCCACCGCACCTGGCCAAAAAGGTCATATTAATCTAGGCCCACTGCATTGTAAGAGACTGAAATCCAACTTAAGAAAAAAATAAAAATAAAAAGGAGAGGGAGCAGAATGTACTGATTCATGCCCAGAACAGATCAGTCTAGCTTCAGGAACAGCTAGATCTGGGTATTCACATGATGTCCTCAGGCCTCTGCCTCTGTCTCTCAGTTCTGCCTTCCTCTGAGCTGATGGCACTCTCAGGCAGGCTGTCCCTTTTCAGCCACCAGAACATCCTCCAGTGACTCGTATCATGCCAGTTTAGTGACCCTTTAAAGAAGTTTCAGGAAAAGTCCCGTGTGCTGCCTCTCCTTTGACTCCTTGGCTCAAAAGCTCAGTCTCTGAACCTGTCACATGCCCACACCTGAAACCAAACTAGGTATGTTCTTACCCTCAAGAACCAACCTATCTGGAGGGGAAGGCAGACCCCTAAACAGACGTGTTCAGACCAGTGCACTTCTGAGGTGTGGGACCCATCCAATTCAGGCCATGAGGGCTCGGGATTATTTAGCGGTGTAGTTTAGGCATCCTTCTTTCTCCTGCCCTTGTGTGTTCTTACCGACACCTGGGCCATGCTCCCTGGCACATCCGATTCCTCCTCCAGTGCTGCAGCGCACACACCCTCACCAGCCCCTGCTGCCTGCAGCGCGCCTAGCCTGGCGGTAGGGCGGAGGGTTCACTACTGTGCCTGCAAATCTCTTTTCCTTATTCTCTGGGTTCCTGCAGGGCAAGCAATCCTCCAGAAAGATGATAATAATACCGGATCATTTAATGAGCACTTACTGTGTGCAAAGGATATCCATGACATCAGTACATCCTCACAAGAGTTCTCTGAATAGGCTCCATCATTACTTTCATTTTATAGGCAAGAAGCCAAGACTCAGAAGGAATCAGTAACTTTCTCCTACTTTATGTGGTCTCTCAAAGACAAAAGGTTTCTTCTCTTTCTGTTTGTAATTATGTCCTTGGACCTAGACCCCCTGGTTCCCAAGGGCAAATGGGCCTAGAACATTTGCACCTGTGATTTCCCTGAGTCCCACCAGCCACATGCTGTATTACAGTCCCATTTTACAGGGAAGGGAAGGGCTGCCCCAGATCACACTGTTTAGGAGCTGTGGGGCCATGATTTGAACCAGGCCTGGCTCTTTCCACCGCATCACAGCGTGTCTGTGGGCTCATCGTCAGGAGGAGGGGGAGGGAGAGGAGGAAGAAGAATAAGAAGAAAAAAACAGGCAGATTCAGCACCTCGAAGGGCTTTTTCTAGAAGGACATCAGCTGTGTCCTGACTCACACAATGCCTATCCGTTCAATTCCAGGGACAGGGAATCTTTGCTTTTCCTTCAGGCTCGGCTCTCCTGGCTCTCGGAAGCTCCCACATAGGGATGTGCAAAACACGAATATTCCAGGCATCGAGCTATGGGAACAGAATCCCAACCTTGGCTGTTAAATACACCTACGGAGAAGCTTCCAGAAGCCCAGTGGCAGGGTGTGTAGGGGAGGAACTGCATCAAACTGAAGTGCCTCAGGCATCCTGATCCCCTCTGCTCAGCCTCCTCCCCTCTCAGCTTGGGCTTTCCCGGGTCTAAACCCTTCTCCCCAGACAGACAGCCTGACTCTCCTGCCTCGCTGGCTGCCCAGGGAAGGCCTTGGCCATCCTTTCAGGAGCACAAGGGCCTGCTTAGGAGGGCTGGGCCGGCCTGACTGAGTTCACATCCACGCTCCACCCCAGCCAGCGGGGGGCCTGCCCTCCCCACCGGGCCTCCTGGGAGGGCCTTTCACATACCAAACTTTATGTGAACGTGCTCCCTGGAGCTGCATGATGGGGATGTCCCCTTCTGAGCCTCCACATCGTGGCCCCTACCTGGGGCCCTGTAAGACCACAGCCTCCCTCAGCCCTTAGGAGGCTGCATCCTGGCATCTCAGCTCAGAGCTGGGGTTTCCAGTGTGATGGGGTCTAGTGTGGTGGCTGAGTTCCCTCCAGCTGAGGGGACAGGCCTGCCTGTGCTGTGGGATCCTGGGCAAGTTGCACACCCTCTCTGAACCTCAGTTTCTGGAGCTTCAAAGGAAGAGGGATGTCAAATTGTGTCAGAAGTGGCTGGCATTTAGCAGGTGCTAAATGCTTTTTAGGAGTATTCTGGACCCTGCTACACCAGCTACCCCTTGCTCATGCCCTCCCATGTCCCATCTGGGCCAGGGGCAGCCTCCATCCTCCTCCAACCTCCTGGGCCTCCCGTGCCACCTCAGTGAGCCTGCCCTGCCTGCGACACTGCTCCTGGGCCTCCCGTGCCACCTCAGTGAGCCTGCCCTGCGACACTGTCAGCGACATCCACAGGTGACGCTGCACATCCCCGGCTCCCAAACACAGGGTCTACCAAACAGTAGAGCCTTAGAGTGTACACCCCTCACCCACACCCAGTGTGGAATTTCTGTCATTAGCACTCCTCCCTTCCACGAAGAATGAACCGGAGTGGTGAGCTGCTGGTAGGGTCGTGCCAGGCCTCGGGGCCGGCCCAGGCCCCCACCCCTTGCTTGTCTTGGCTCCCAGTCGAGAGCGCTGGCCCCAGGCCTGGGAGGCTGACCGACCTTAGACTCCGGGGGAAAGCCACACTTTTGCTCAACTCCCAGGAGCAGCCCCGCATTCCAGGAGGGGCGTGGGAAGCACCAGGCCTTCCCCAACTGAGCTGAGCGGGGAGCTGCCTGCAGCCACACTGGCCCCCACAGCCTCAGCGCTGGCCCAAGCCCACTTTGGGTTCCCCAGGGACAACCACCCCACCTCAGAGGGATGGAGATGGGGCTCTGAGAGATTGCTACTGCCACCCCAGGAGAGAAACACCAGGATGTTCCCAGGGAGCCCTCTCTAGCTTCCCCATCTGTCCACAGTTTCCCACGCTGACTCCGTCTCCTTTTTCTGGTGCCACCCCACCCCGATCAGCATCAGAAGAGTTCCCTGCATGACTCTGAGCAACAGCAGACTCCCTTCCGCCTCCGTCCCCTCTGACAGGTGGTCCCAGGGCTGGCTACAACCCAGTCGAGGGCCATCCCTCCCAGCTGACCTTGCTATCTTTCCACCCTGCAGCTATTTCAGCTGGAGTTGTTATGAGCACAGACCAGCTTGGGGGAACCTCCCGCAGTGTACCCCTCAGCTGGACCTTGGAGGCTGGATGGTCCTCGGCCGGCAGAAGCTCCTCCTGGGCACTCCCTGCAGAAAGGAGCTGCTCAAACGCAGAAGCGGATGGGCCCCCGTGCTGCAGGAGCCCTCCAGGGTGGGGGCAAAGGTCCCAAGAGACATTTGCCTTCTGCAACAAACCAGACTTTCTCCAAGAGGTTCCCACGACCCTGCTGGCTGGCGCTGCTGAGCAGGCTTCCTCCCACAGGGCAGGTCCCCTTGGCCCGCCAGGAAAGGATGGACGGACAGGCAAAGGGCAATGAAACAGCCTGGGCCGGGAGTGATCCTGGGTGAGGGCTCCGTCTCCTCTGGCTTCCCTTAGGGCACCCTCACCATAAGGCAGTGAAACGGAAAGTCCTGAAGCACAGGCAGGCGGCTTTCCAGGCTGCTGGGCGGATTGCGCAGGGATCGGACGGTTTCTTTCTAGAAGATGGAGCATTGTCGCCCTCTAGTGGCCATGGTGAGAAGTGGCAGAGACCGGAGCCGAAAGACATTGGTCAAGGTCCAGGTGCTGGACCAATTTACTCCCTCTACCATCTCCCCGAGCACATCCTGCAGAAGCCGCGACGACCGGGAAGCCAGACTCCTGCAAATGGCTTTGTGGATCTGGGTAACCTTGAGGAGGCATGTCAGGGTGACACTGGGTCTGGGTCTGGGGTCAAGTCTGCGTTTGTGGGTGAACTGGAGCTGAGGGTGTGGTGGGCTGGGGCTGGGGCTGGGGCTGGGAAAGGATCTCCCCGCCCCTGCAACGCTGGGAGGATGGCACATGGACACGATGCTTCTTTACTCTGGTCCTACTGATCTGACCTGCTCCGTTTAACCCGCACGTCTGACCCTGTGGCAGGCACATTAGAATAAAACCAGTAGGGGAGGAAAATGCAATACTTTAAAAACCCTCAAAGATAGACAGAAATGGCAATGCAGCTAAAACTGCACCTTTGACCATCCAAAAAAAAAAAAAAAAAAAGTGCCTCCCCAGTGCTTGAGATATTTATGCCCCAGCTGATTCACGAAGCTTGCTCTGGGGCCAGGCATGGTGGCTCACGTCTGCACTTTGGGAGGCCGAGGTAAGCGGATAACTTGAGGTCAGAAGTTCGAGACCAACCTGGCCAAAATGGTGAAACCCTGTCTTTACCAAAAATACAAAAATTAGCCGGGCGTGGTGGCGGGCACCTGTAATCCCAGCTCCTCAGGAGGCTGAGGCAGGAGAATTGCTTGAATGCAGCAGGCAGAGGTTGCAGTGAGCCGAGACTGTACCACTGCACTCCAGCCTGGGCAATACAGCCAGACTCTGTCTCACAAAAAAAAAAAAAAGTTTGCTCTGGATTTGTGACAAGCTCTGTAGATTGGAAACCTCTGTAGGTTCCGCCTTTCAAGCAGGAGTAGCAGAAACCCAGCACAATCGGCCTGTGTCAGTCTTGATGGAAGGTATTTACTGGCTGTGTGGCACTGAAAGGGGTTGGACTAAATGGGTTTCCAATGATGATAGCACCATCCTCCTCTCTCACTGCCTCTGCACACGGTAGCCCTGACATGCCCAGAATCATATTCTCCCAGATTCAGGTCCAGCCTTACAGCAAGATCTGGGATTGTATCTCCCTGGACTGACTTCAGTATGAGAAGAACATTAATGATACGTTGTAAGTAAAAAAATGTAAAAGCTACAAAATCATATATACCATATGATACCATTAAAATATACATGAATAATTTGTCATGGGAAAAAAGGCTGAAGGAATGTACCAAAATGTTAACAAAAGTCATCTTGATGGAAGTATGGTGGTGGTGAAGTAAGAGTGGTTTAATTTTCTTCTTTTGCTTCTCTACATGTAAGAAAAAATTTAAAATTCTATAAGGAACATTTATTGTTATAATAAGAAAAAAATTGTTATTATTGCTTAATGCAACAAGGGTCTAGATAAGGACATAAAAAAAGAACCGACAAGAGGAGACAATCTTCTAAAGACAATGGTCAGGCCAACCGTGGGGCTCACGCCTGTAATCCCAGTACTTTGGGCTGCCGAGGCGGGCAGATCACCTGAGGTCAGGAGTTCGAGACCAGCCTCGTCAGCATGGCGAGACCCCATCTCTACTAAAAACACAAAAATTAGCCAGGTGTGGGGGTGGGCACATGTAATCCCAGCTACTCAGGAAGCTGAGGCAGGAGAATCACCTGAACCAGGGAGACGGAGGTTGCAGTGAGCTGAGATCATGCCATTGCACTACAGCCTGGGCAACAAGAGCGAAACTCCATTTCAAAAAATAGAAAATAAAAGACAGTGGTCAAAGTACAGCACGGTGAATTAGCAAATCAATCTAACACGACAAATCTCTGCTCTTACCATCCTCATTGTCAGGGACCAGGGCCAGAAATGGAAGCAGATGTTACAACAGAATGGCCAGTGTTCTGGCCAGGGTAAAACCAGGACATTGTGGGAGCCCTGACTAACCTGAGAGGGTCGGGGAGGTGTCCAGGAAGAGGAAACTTGGAGGAGCATTTTGAAGGGGGGGGTGATAGCCTCCAGGTGGAGCTGAGGAAGAAAGGATTACCAGGCAGATGGAAGAGCACAGCAAAGGCGCAGGGGAAGCTTATTCCAGCTTGAGTGGCCCATCAGGCCAATAACCACCACAACAACAAAAGGTATACGAAGAAGCTGGTTTGGAGAGGATGCTGAACTCCACCTTGAGGGTTGCTTTTGAATATTTCTTTTTAAATAGTTCTTTTTGCTTTCCTCTCCTCCTTCATGTAAAATAGAAAACACGCTGTGATTCAGCTGCTAAGCCTCTCCCCAGGGGCGTGGTTTGCCTAATAAATTGCAAAATTGACCTACTAATGCTAAGAAGTTAAGTCAAATTAAATCACAAGAGAGTTTCCAAGGACTACTTACCATTCCCCACTTGT
The DNA here is from genome assembly GCF_000951045.1 of Mandrillus leucophaeus. Taxonomy (NCBI): domain Eukaryota; kingdom Metazoa; phylum Chordata; class Mammalia; order Primates; family Cercopithecidae; genus Mandrillus; species Mandrillus leucophaeus. Next base: position 1,306,274 of record NW_012103299.1, on the reverse strand, counting down.
CTGCCAGGGAAGAAGGAGCCATGCCCTGGGTGTGGATGAGATATGAGCCCTGTCAGCTCTGTGACCCCAGCACAGCCATTGGCACTTGCTACCCTCGGACCTCTAGGAACTGGTAGAGAATAACCCCGAAACGCCAAGAGTTTGCCTCTCTCAGGGCTCCAGTGGCGTTATGAGACTCCCACCCCTTAAAGAGCCTACAGAGCCCACCCCTGCTGTAGAGAGCAACGACCGCTGCCAGACTCAGCCCACCCCTCCTTCCCGGATAAATGAGAAGGGCCCTCCCCTCCCTCTCGGATAAATGAGAAGGGCCCTCCCCTCCCTCCCGGATAAATGAGAACGGCCCTCCCCTCCCTCCCGGGTAAATGAGAACGGCCCTCCCCTCCCTCCCGGGTAAATGAGAAGGGCCCTCCCCTCCCTCCCGGGTAAATGAGAAGGGCCCTCCCCTCCCTCCCGGGTAAATGAGAA
>NW_012103299.1:1280035-1304069 GCF_000951045.1 Mandrillus leucophaeus | reverse complement strand
TCCTCAGGGACACCATCCCACCCCGCCCTGTCCCTGTGCATCGCACAGGCTGACCTCATTCCCTTGGCCAAGAACTGTGGCCCGGCCCGTCAGTGCCTCCCACCTCCACCGGACCCCGCCCCAGCCAAATTCATTGTCCACGCAGCCACAGCAGGGATTTTTCTTTTTCTTTTGTTTTTGAAACAAAGTCTCACTCTGTCGCCCAGGCTGGAGTGCAGTGGCACAATCTCAACTCACTGCAACTTCCACCTCCTGGGCTCAAGTGATTCTCCTGCCTCAGCCTCCCGAGTAACTGGTATTACAGGCGCCCGCCACTAAGCCCAGCTAATTTTTGTATTTTTAGTAGAGACGGGGTTTCACTATGTTGGCCAGGCTGGTCTCAAACTCCTGACCTCAGGTGATCCACCCGCCTGAGTCTCCCGACGTGCTGGGATTACAGGCGTGAGCCACCACACCTGGCTGGGATTTTCTTAAAACGTAAAACCAGATTCCATCATTCCTCTGCTTAAAATCCCTCAGAGATTCTCGTATCAAACTCTAAGCTCTTTACCAGGGCCCGCAGGGCCTTGCATGACCTGCATAAAAGTCTCAACTGAAATGTGACTTGCTCAGAAGGACCCTTTGTAACCACACTATGGAGACCTTTGTCTATCTCAGCACCCTGCTTCTTTGGTTTGTTTGTTTTGTTTTGTTTTGTTTTTGAGACAGGATCTTGCTGTGTTGTCCAGGCTAAAGTGCAATGGCAAGAACAGGGCTCATTGCGGCCTTGACTTCCTAGTCTCAAGCAGACCTCCCACCTCAGACTCCAAAGTGCTGGGATTACAGGCATGAGCCACTGCACCCAACCACTCTGTTTCTATTCTTTGGAACATTTATCACATTTTGTCAGTTTAGCTTCCCCCTCACGACGGAGAGGGTAAGGGAGGGCAGGGACAGCCCTCTCCCCTTCACTTCTTATTCCCAGCACGTGGCACGTGGTAGGTGCTCAATCCATCTTTGAAGAAGGCTGGGATAATGACCTTGGGGTGGGGGAGGCCAAGCAGGGATGTGCTGGGCTAGTGCAGTAGCCCAGGACAGAGATGGAGAAGGTCTGCGCTCAGGGGCTGTGAAGCCAATAGACATAACTCGACGGAGGGTGTGTCTTATCCATCTGGGCTGCTCTGACAGAATACCATAGACTGGGCGGCTTGTCCACAGCAGGCACTTCTTTCTCATAGTTCTGGAGGCTGGGAAGTCCAAGATCAAGGTGGCAGCAGATTCTGTGTCTGGTGAGGGCCACTTTCTCACAGACGGTGACTTCTGGCTGAGTCCGCACATGGTACAAGGGACAAGGAATGTCTCTGGGAACTCTTTCATAAGGGCACTAATCCCATTCGCACAGGCTTCATACTCATGACCCAATCACCTCCCAAATGCCCCATCTCCTAACACCATTACATGGTGGGCAGTGGGGTTGAATTTAAACATGTATTTTGGAGTGATACAAACATTCAGATCATAGCAGGGAGGATGTATTTTGGGGGCAGAGTAAACAGAATGGAAACTGCCTTTGCAAAAATCATAGCTGAGAAAATTACGACAGTGAAAGATACCGGACCTAACTGACCCCATCTTGCTTCTAACCTTGAAACTGTCCTTGTTCGTTCCTGGGCATAGGCTGAACTCGCTTTGGGAAGGAATTTAGTGTATGGTTTATAAAATAGGCCTTCCCAAAAGGCTAAACTGTTCTTGTAAAACAAATGAAAGGCTACCAGCCACCAAGTCAAGGTGAGAGGGGCTGGAATTCCAAATATTACCAGCCATTATTCCGGAAGTCCTAAGATTTACAACTTCCCCAATTACTCTTGAAGGTAACATCACTATTGTGAACCTACGATCGGCCTGTGGAGGTGTCTTTTCAGGATTTTGCATTTCTATCAACTAAATGGCCCCACCTGGACCTGCCAACCAATTCTGTGGCCCCCACCCAGGAACTGACGCAGCAGAAGAGAACAGCTTCGACGCCCTATGAGTTCATCCCCAAACCAACCAATCAGCACCCCCAATTCACTGGCCCCCTACCCACCAAATTCTCCTTAAAAACTCTGATCCCCGAGTTTTCAGAGAGACTGATTTGAGTAATAACAAAACTTCAGTCTCCCACACAGCCGGCTCTGTGTGGATCACTCTTTCTCAATTGCAATTCCCCTGTCTTAATAAATCAGCTCTGTCTAGGCAGCGGGCAAGGCGAACCCCTTGGGCGGTTACAGAATGTGCTGGCAGGCTGAATGGTGGGGTGGGGGGAGAAGGACGAACCCTACAGTTCCCACTTGAGCACCTGTGTGGGACGGTGGTGCCAGGGCACTTGGGACGGTGGGAGGGCAGGCGTTACAGGAAAACCCACACGTTATGTTTGGGATACATTCACGGTGGGATGTCCGTGAGACATTTAAGAGAGGGGTTGTGTAGGCAGCTAGACTATGAGTCTGGAACCAGAGGGAAGGTCTAGATTCAAGACATAAGTATGGGGGTCAACAGCACATTGACGGTGCTGAAAATCACAAATGGTGTGAGATCCGTTGGAGAGAGCACGTGTGGAGAGAGGACGGGAGCTCGGGATTGCCCTTGAGGATGTCCAAGATTCTGAGATCACGTAGAGAAAGAGCAGCCAGCAAAGGATCCTGAACAGAAGAGGCCAGTGCAGGCGACAGGAAAACCAGGCTGGGGTGGTGGCCCTGAGCTGAGGGAAGAGTTTCTCAAGGAGAGAGAAGTCAACAGTGAAGACACTGCTGAAAGATGTGCTGAAAGATGGGAATGGAGACGTGGCCTTTGGATTCACAATAGGAAGGTCCTGGAAGCTTGACAAGAGATATTGCAGGGCCAGGTTCGGTGGCTCATGCTTGTAACCCCAGTACTTTGGGAGGCCAAGGAGGATTACTTGAGGCCAGGAGTTTGAGACCAGCCTGTGCAATATAGTGAGAACCCATCTCTACAAAAAAAAAAAAAAAGATTAGGCCAGGCACAGTGGCTCACGCCTGTAGTCCCAGCACTTTGGGAGGCCTAGGCAGATGGATCACCTGAGGTCACAAGTTCGAGACCATGCTGGCCAACATGGTGAAACCCCGTCTCTACTAAAAAATACGAAAATATTAGGCAGGCATGGTGGCACACGCCTATAATCCCAGCTTCTGGGGAGGTTGAGGCAGGAGAATCACTTGAACCTGGGAGGTGGAGGTTGCAGTGAGTCAAGATTGCACCACTGCACTCCAGTCTGGGCGACAGAGAGAGACTCTGTCTCAAAAAATAAAATAAAATAATACAAAATTAGCTGGGTGTGGTAGTTCACTCCTGTGGTCCCAGCTACTCACGAAGCTGAGGTGGGAGCATTGCTTGAGCCCAGGAGGTTGAGGCTGCAGTGAACTGTGATCACACCACTGCACTTCAGCCTAGGTGACCAAGTGAGATCCTGTCTCAAAAAAAGAAATGAATAAAATAAAATAATGAATAAATAAAAGCCATCCCCCATTTTCCAAAGCCCTCCTCATGAGCAATGCTGAATCACAACTAAGAACCATTGCTCTAGCGCACATGTCAACAAACTTGTTCTGTAAGAGACAGATGGTAAAGGTTTTCAGTTTTGCAAGCCATATGATTTACTGCCACAACTATGCAATTCCATCATTGTAGTTTGATAGCAATCACAGACAATTCCTAAGCAAATGAGTGGGACTGTGTTCCAATAAAACTTTATTTAAAAACACAATTGGTGGGCCAGATTTGGCCCATGAGCTATAGTTTGCCAGCCCTTGCCCTAGCATGTGTGCTGATGAGGATCACCTAAAGAAGAAGACATTGGTGATGTGGAACGGAGGGAAAACCAAACAAGTGAGGCTTCCAAGAAAGCAGGAGGGGATCCAGGGCCCAAACGCTGTGGTGGCTGTGGTGGGGAGAAGGGCATTTGCTGCTGTATGGCAGGCAGAAAGAAGATGCAGGAAGGAGGTAGGTTTGGTGGTGGGCATATGCAGCTTGCCCCTGGAGACCTTCTATTGTTCCGTGACAAATGAGTGGAAGCCTCAGCTGAGAGTGAGGGAGAAGAAGGGGTTCTGAGAATATACAGACAAGGGAAAACCATCCTCTAGAGAACCACGGTAAGAGTGCAGGGCAATGAGAGACCATTTGGGAATCATAAAACTGAATGGAAAGTGAACTCAGTCAGCTGGGCAGTGGTATTTATGTCTCCTCCCCTCCCAAATTCATATGCTGAAGCCCAAATTCCCAGTGTGACGATCCTGGGACTTGGGGCCTTTGAGAGGCAATTAGGTCCTGGTGGAGCCCTTGTGATGGAATTAGTGCCCTTAGAAGAAGAGATATGAGAGCTGTCTCTCACTCTGTCTCTCTCTCTCGCTTTCTCTCTCCCGCTCTCTCTCTCTCCCCCTGCCCCCTCACCCCCGCATCCCTCTCCCTCTTCCTCCTGTCCCCAACATGGTGTGAAGACACAGCAAGAAGGTGGCCATCTGCAAGCCAGGGAGAGAGCCCTCCCCAGGAACCAAGTCACCAGCACATTGACCTTGGACTTCCAGCCTCCAGAGCTATAGGAAATAACCATCTGCTGTTTAAGCCCTGAGTCAGTGGGATTTTGTGAGAGTAGCTGAGCTGTGACAAGTGGGATTTTACTCAGCAACACTCAGTTGCTCCGGAGTGCCCTGGAAAGGGGAAAGTGTGGGTTTATCCAGGGTCAGGGCTTTGCCAGGCAAGCAAGAGGGAAGAAGCAGGGCACAGCAGGGGGTGGGAGGAAGTGACAAGGTGTGGATGGCAGACCACAGGACCTGAGCTAGGGAAGGTGGGAAATGACAGCTGCTGGGCAGGATGGATGGTGAGAAGAGGATGGGGCCAGTTGGCTGGAGGTTGAGGACCAGGGACTGGACATCGAGGAATCCTGAGCAAGTGGCCTGGAGGAGTGGGAAGTGGTGGCCGAGAGCTGGGACCTAGACTTGACACATCAAAGTTGAGGCCCCTTCTGAGAATGGCGGAGAATGGTGCGATGGGGGCAGGTGGCTGAGTGGGAGGAGCAGGTGGCTGCAGGTGAGGAAGGGGTGAAGCTGTGAGGCCTGGGGACTTGCCTGGGTCACTCCCATGTGGATTAAAGTTCCCCCACCCTCCCAGTGAGCTCAAGTCTTCTGTAAATACAGGCGCGGGTCAGGGGTACGAGGTGTCATGGGGGCCGGCAGATGGCACCAGTGACTCAGGAGAGAGCAGCACAGCCAGACGTCTGCGGCTCCCAAAGGAGAGGAAGGAGCCAGGAATCCACATATCCGCTCCAGCTCCCAGGGCCCCAGTGTGGGGAAACCTCTTCCACCTGAGATACCCAGGTCACTGTGTCCAGGACATAGCCCATTTTAGGCTCAGAGGAGTGGGGCATGAAGGCCTGCTGGACTCAGAGGGGACAGGACGCACAGGGAGGGGAGCGTGAGCTGGGACTGGGGTGAGCACCTGAGGGCAAATGCGCGTGAGCTGGGGGTGTGGGAATGTGCATGCGTATGCCAGTGACTGCAAGTGTGTATGTGAGTGTGGGGGGTGTGAATAACCATGTTAGTGTATGAATGTAGATGTGTGAGAGTGTGAGGGTGAATGTGTGTGTGAATGTGTGGGTGGGTGAGTGTCAGTGTGGATGAGTGAGTATGTGGTGTGGGTGTGTCTGCGAGAGAGAGACAGAGAGAGAGAGAGAGAGAAAGAGAGAGAGAGAGAGATGGATAGAATGGGGTTGGCTAGCGGGTGGTACAGGGCAGTGCGGGGGGAAATCCAGAAGCTGCTGGAAGGCCTTGAAGGCTGACAGGTGGGTTGGGGTGGTCGGGGGCCTCAGGGAGGGCTGTCACCGCCTCTCCTCCTGTGTACTCCTGAGGCCCCCCCAGCTGAGTGGCGGCTCTGGGGCGGCTGCTCCTCAGAGTTCCTTTCATCCACGTTATTGGCATTTTCTGGATTGCTGCTGTAGGTTTTCCTCGTTAATTTTAAGAATTGCAGCCAGGCGCAGTGGCTCACGCCTGTAGTGCCACCTCCTCAGGAGACTGGGGTGGGAGGATCCCCGGAGCCCAGGAGGTCAAGGCACAGTGAGCCACGGTCGCAATCACCGCACTCCAGCCTGTATGACAGAATGATACCCTGTCTCAAAAAAAAAAAGACTTGCATGGTATTGCATGGATTGTGTACTGCATTATTTATTCAGCATTCCCCTATTAATATAACACACATTCTCCTGCTATACAGAAATGATCAATTGCCAACATCACTGTCACACAAGTCCCGAAGGCATCTTTTGGTTCATCCCACAATTGCTTCTACAGGATAAATTCCTTGAATGGGAATTGTTAGATAAAAACTCTGCAAAGATCTGAGATGATAAACCTATGCCGCCAAAATGCTCTCCCAAAGGGCTGAGGCAATTTACAAGTAAGCCAGCAATGTGAGAATATCCACTTCTCTCCCATCTCACCAATTCTGGGTATTACTTATTTTTCATCTCTGATCAGTTAGATACTTTAGACATATGGCATCTCATTGTTCTTGCAAATTACTGTTATTTGATTATTAGCAAGCATATACATTTTATTATTTGAGTATTGTCCATCTTCCTGTGAATTGCCTTTCCTTGTCTTTTGCTGATTTTGAAGCAAAGTGTTTCTGGTTCGTAAGAGTGCTGATAAAAACGAAAATCCTTTGTTAGCCATATATGTTAAAAATATTCCTCCCAGTTTATTATTTGACTTTCTATTCCAATGGGGAAATTGTGCATTTTCCTATTCCCCAAATCCTATTATTCTTTATATTTGAATCGCATAAACATCCTAAGGTAATTACTGAGAATTTATATCTTTCAAATATTAAATTCTCCCCTCCAGATACATAATAGCTATCTCCGTTATTTTTTCAAGTTTTCTTTTTTATTCCTTGTAAACTTTTATTGTTTTCTATGTTAGCTACTTCCCGTGTTGCAGGAGGCTGACTACATGAAGATTTCTCCTTCATGGTGGGTGGGACCCTAACTCGGTTAAATCAGTCCTCCCACTTAGAACAACTAGAGAACCTGGACAATTTTTTTTTTTTTTTTTTTTGAGGTGGAGTCTTGCTCTGTCACCCAGGCTGGAGTGCAGTGGCGCAATCTCGGCTCACTGCAAGCTCTGCCTCCCAGATTCAAGCGACTCTTCTGCCTCAGCCTCCTGAGTAGCTGGGATTATAGGCGTCCACCACCATGTCTGGCTAATTTTTGTATGTTTGGTAGAGATGAAGTGTCACCATGTTGGCCAGGCTGGTCTCGAACTCCTGACCTCAAGTGATCTGTCTGCCTCAGCCGCCCAGAGTGCTGGGATTACAGGCGTGAGCCACCATGCCCAGTTCTTGGATGAAATATTTTTTAATCTAGGTGAAGACATCGTGAAGTACCCAAGCAGACAGGCCTTCCAGGCCCAGCGTTTGAGGCTGCCTTTCCCTGAGGGCAGCTGCCTGTTCAGGAACAGCGACCCAGCAGCAGTAGCAGTGGCAAGGCTGAGACAAGCAGAGCTTCCACGGTCTCCTGAGGACAAAATGCAGACTTCAGGGCTGGCCACAGGCTGACGGGAACGCGTGAACTCCCTGGGTTTTCCGTTGAGATCCCTCCCAAAGGGAAATTCTCTAGAAATAAGGGGAAATCAGAAATAGGTCAGACTGGTCGGGCACAGTGGCTCACAGCAGTAATCCCAACACTTCGGGAGGTCGAGGCAGGTGGATCACTTGAGGTCAGGAGTTTGTGACTAGCCTGGCCAACATGGTGGTGAAACCTCGTCTCTAGTAAAAATACAAAACAATTAACTGGATGTGGTGCGTGCACCTGTAATCTCAGCTCCCCAGGAGGCTGAGGCAGGAGAATCATTTGAACCCAGGAGGCAGAGGTTGCAGTGAGCCGAGATCGCACCACTGCACTCCAGCCTGGGTGATGGAGCAAGACTCTGTCTAAAAAAAAAAGAAAGAAATAGGTCAATCTTTAAAATGATGAAAGCCCACTGGCTCATAGATATTTTCTAATTTTCTTTCAACCCTCCTTCCTTTCCGGTTCATGATCTAATCTGTAATCTAATCTTTAATCTAATACATCTATCTCATACCTTTTTATATGTTGTATTTCCATTTTTATTTAGTTTCTATTTCCATTTTTATTTAGTTCCAAATATTGATATTTTCTCTTTTCCACTGAGTTCTTCTTTGACCCAGATTATTTAGAATTGCATTGCTTAATTTCTAAAGTAGTTGGGGGTTTTCTAACTATCTTTTGGCTGTTGGTTTCTAACATAATTCTACAATGTTTGGATAACATACTCTGTATTAGTCTGATCTTTTGAAATTTGTTTTTCCCCTGGCACGTGGTAAATCTTCACAAATGCTCTGCATGTACTTGAGAACAATGGATATTTTGACATTGTGGAGTGTGGTGTTTGAAATACGTTAATTAGGTCAAGTTTGTTTATCATGTGGTTGAAATCTATTTTTTTTTAATTTGTCGTCTGCTGCAGTTGTGTTAAAAGGCTTCCTCTGACTGTGGATTGAATACATCTCCTTTAGTTCTGTCAACGTTTATTTTATATATTTTGGAGTTACGGCATTAAGAGCATAAACACTTAGAACTGTTATAGCTTCATAGTACACTACAATTTTTATCCTTATGAAATGTCTCTATCCTTAGGAATGTTTGTCTTAAAATCCACTTTTCAGGGTCCCTTCTGGCCCATCCTTCTCTAAGCAGCCATCACAGGTGGGGTCAGGATCAGCCCTCACCTCCTCTGCCTCCACCATTACAGGTGGGGTCAGGATCAGCCCTCACCTCCTCCGCCTCCACACCCTTTCTCACTGTGGCATCCTCCCCTGCAGCTTTTTTCTTTTTTTTTTTTTCTTTTTTTCTGAGACGGAGTCTTGCTCTGTCGCCCAGGCTGGAGTGCAGTGGCACGATCTTGGTTCGCTGCAACCTCCACCTCCCTGGTTCAAGCAATTCTCCTGCCTCAGCCTCCAAGTAGCTGGGACTACAGATGTGCACCACCACGCCCGGCTAATTTTTTGTTTGTTTGTTTGTTTGTTTGTTTTTAGTAGAGACGGGGTTTCACCATATTGGTCAGACTGGTCTTGAACTCCTGACCTCGTGATCCGCCCGCCTCGGCCTCCCAAAGTGCTGGGATTACAGGTGTGAGCCACTGAGCCCAGTCCCTTGCAGCTTTAATAACCCAGGTGACTCCAGAATCCGTTTCTTCCTTGGGCCACTCTCCAAAGCACTGTACCCTGTAGCCACTGGACAGCTCCTCCGAGCCACCACCTAGGAACTGCAAACCAACACTCAATCCCAGCACCTCCCTGCATCAATCAATTACTCCATCTGTCAATCAATCAAATAACAACACCCTGGTCCTCATCTTACATTCTCTCCAGCTGAGAAGTCCTGGTTTGTGGAGTCATGTCAGACCCTGTCTCTCCCTAACCCCCCCATTCAACCCATCAACCAAGTGCCACTGGTTTTACCTCCTAATTATATCTGGAGTGTGCTCTCCACTGCCCACCAGAATCCTTGTCCACAAGGCCTCCATCTCCCCTCAGGAGGGCTGCAGCAGCCCCTAACAGATCTCCCTGTTCCCATGCTGCTTTAAGCTGGCTCATGCAGAGGCTGGAGTCCTCCTGCCACTAGGATTCTCACTCTGTCACCCCCAGCTCCGAACCCTCCAATAAAAGTAACAGCAACAACAATAACACATCGCCCAGGTGTGGTGGCTCATGCCCGTAATCCCAGCACTTTGGGAGGCTGAGATGGGTGGATCACCTGAGGTCAGGAGTTCGAGACCAGCCGGGCCAACATTGTGAAACCTCATCTCTACTAAAAATACAAAATTAGCCCTGCATGGTGGTGCATGTCTGTAGTCCCAGCTACTCGGGAGGCTGAGACAGGAGAATTACTGAACCCAAGAGGTGGAGGTTGCAGTGAGCCAAGATCGTGCCACTGCACTCCAGCCTGGGCAACAGAGGAGACTCTGTCTCAAAAACAAACAAACAAACAAAAAACCCAATAACAAATCTGCCAGCCCTCACTGAGCACTGCCAAGAGCCTGCACCGTTCCAGGCATGTTACTTGTGCAGATTCATGTAATCGTTACGGAAGCCCTATGAAGGGGCCTCTGTTACCACCCCCATTACCCAAGCAAGAAAGCAGGCACAGAGAGCTTAAGCAACTTGCCCAAGGTCACCCAGCTGACCAAGGTAAAAACAGGACTCAAACCCAGGCAGCCTGGATCCAGAGATCACCCCTTTAACCACGCATCACCCCGATGTGCCAAGGAGATAAATGAATCTCCTCACTGAGGCTGAGAAGGCCTTGTGAAATCAGGCCTGCCACCCTCCCAGCCGTTCTTCCACAGCTGCCTCCTCCCATCCGACGTCTCCGGCTTTCACACTCACCAGACTTCCTGCCTCCCCAGGGCCTTTGCACATGCTATGTGCTCTAGGAAAACTCGCCCCATTCCCTGCTCATAACTTCCAGTCAGCCCTCTCCCCCGGGGGTCTTGGCTGCCTGGGCCACCGGGCAGTCCCTTGGGCATACGCTGTCATGCACCCTGAATTTCTCCTCCACCCATTTCTAACAAAGGCTGTATTAATACATCTGTGCAGGTGGGTGAATACGGTCCCTGATGGACTGTGAATGTGGCCAGAGCAGCCATCGTGTCTAGCTTCGTCCAATGTGGCTCCCTGTGCCTATCCCAGTGGCACTCAAACAATGCTTGTGGAATGGATGGGTGAGTAAAGAAATGAATGCATCCCCGCAGATGGGGGCCTGCAAAGTCCTGGGGTCAGGCTCTCTGCCTTCCTCTCCTTTGTTCCTTTGTTCGCTGACCGCCAGAGGGCGCCAAAACCCGGGAAATCGCCCGCCTGATGCGCGGGACAGCCGCGTGGACTCCAGGGGCGGGTTCCCCGGCAAGGGGAAGGGGCTGGGCGTCCAGTGGGTGGGCGCCGTGGCCTCCCTGAAAAGCACGGTGGGCAAATAGACACTAAGGCCTGGTTTGACTGCTTCCCGGCAGTTTCTCAGCTGTGACCAGCAGACACCTTGCCCCTCAGGGGGATGGCAGAAATCCTTGCTGCCCCCGTAGGAACTGAACCCAAGGGCCTGGGGTAGGAAGGGATGTGTCTGCACAGCAAACATTCGTGGATGGAGCCAGCCTGGAAGAGGACTTCTAAGTGAGAAAGAAAAACAAATACTGGTCCCTTACGCTCACGTGCCTTCAATCCTGGCAACTCCGATAGGTAGGTAGGCATTGCTGTTCTCCATGTCTGCAGATGGGGAAACTGAGGCACAGCTGTACCCAGTGGAGCGTGGTGATGCCTTCCCACCCCTTGCCTGCCTACTGGCCACCAATGCATCTAGCTGCCTCCACGTCAGTGGTTCTCACGGTGCAGTCCCTGGAGCAGCAGCAACACCTGTCCACCCAGACCTCCTGATTTAGAGACTCTGGGGTTGAGCCCAGCAACCTGTGGCTAGAAGCACTCCAGAACATTCTGATGTGCAGTCAAGTATGAGAACCTCTGGTCTGCACCAGCCCTTTCTCGGGCCTGGGCAACACACCTGTAAGGACAGTGAGGCAGGACCCTGAGGGAGGGCAGTGAGAGGTCAGGCTTCTCCATGGGAGAGGTGAGGCCAGTGCCCCAGGCTGACCAGAGCCCCCTGCGTGGGCAGGGCCCACAAGGTGGAAAAGCCCCAGAAGATATCTTGCAGCTTCTGTACCCACTCAAAGCCCAACAGACAGCCCAAGGGCTGCAGAGGGTTGGCAAGCACTGGCCATACAGGTTCCCAGGACCCTCCCCTGCCTCCTCCAGGGTGGGCCTGGACAGCTGCCATCCCAGCTGGTCCCCAGCCATTCCTCTGCATCCTAACACTGGAGAACTGCAGGCTCTGGAGGTTTTGGACCAGCCAGACCCAGGTGTGAATTCTAACACATCTGTGACCCAATACAAACCCTGTCCCTCCTTTGATCCTTGGACTGCTCCCGAATAGAAGACGGTCATTATGGAAAAAAAAAAAGAGAGAGAGAGAGAGAGAGAGAGAGAGGTAGAGTGTGGTCTAGAGAATCGGAGGTGGCTTGGGACATTCAGAGCAGGAAATGGGGCTTAGGGGGTGGGACCAGCAGCAGATCACAAGCAATGAATGCCATCCTCAGAGCACGGATTTTGTCCCTGGGGCAAAAGCATTATCCCAGATGGGCAAGATAATCAGATTTGCGTGTTCCAACATTGCACCTGAGGGTCTGAGCTGATGAGGAGGCCGTGCCTAGTGGGCTCCTGGCACCAGCTCTGGGCCAGACCTCCTGGGTCCAAATTCCTACCCTGCCCCATCCCCACGGCTGCAGGACTTTGTACAACAGACATAACCTGCCAGTGCCTCAGTGGCCTCATCTGTCAAAGGAAGATAAGGGGAGTAGTGTTCACGAGCACCAGATGAGAGACCTCATGAAAGTCCATGGCGGAAGGGCCCCATCGGACACAGCCATTACTGTCCGTCAGTGATATTGGCCCCAGTTGGTGGGAGCCCGCTGAGGACAGCAGTCCGTGAAGGCCCTCTACAGGCAGCCCCAGGAACAGCATGGCCCCGTGGGCACAGTGTAACAGGATTCCCTGCACTCCCGGGTGCCCCAGGGAGGGAACAGATGCCCGGATTGGGCACTAGCCCCCTCCTCCTCCCGAGGCCTTGGGCCTGGCCCTGCACACATGACCCAGCTTCCTGTTTGTGATGCCAGCGCTGGAGGGAGGAAATTCAGTGCCCCCGCCCCGGGGCTGGAGGGCAGGAATGTGGACGTGTTGACGTCAAAGCGTGTCCTAGTTCTGGGGAAGTGGGATGGGAAGGGCTTCCTGCTGAGCCGCCTTTGATTCCAGGTCTGAGCTGGGAGAGTGACCCTGGACAGCCGGCCCAGAGGCAGTTCGGACACCCAGAGCTTTCTCTGATGGCCACGACGGGCGCCAAGCTCAGGGTCCTTCCCCAACATGGCTGTGTGGCCTTGGGCAAATCACCACGCCCCTCCAAATCCCCCCACCTGTAAAGCGGGATTAAAAATGTGTATCTCAGAGCATCAGCCGCTCATCAGATGCATAGTAAGCTCCTACTGTGTGCTTCATCCTAGGGATGAAGCCTGCCCTGGCTGTGGTGGGCTCTGGCCAGCATCCCCCAGGCTGGTGGACCAGGGAGTGAGAGGGGCCGGGAGGACAGGACACTCATAGACAGAGGCACAAAGCATCTCCGGAGGTGGCTGCGAGGAGGTTTCCCAGCACTAGGGCTGTGACTCAGGCTGAAGCCTGAGCCCAGGCACTTCCTGGCTGGTGACTCAGTTTCCCCAATTCGACAGCAGCATCACACAACACCTCCTTCTCAGCATCGAAGAGGCATTGCGGCATGGCCAGTATGTGTCTGGGGGGTCCTTCAAAATCTGATTTGTCAAGCAGTTAGAGGGTGCTCAGGGGCTTGTGTACGTGTTTTCTCTCTCAGGTGAGCCTGAAAAGATCAGGACTGTGACTCCCGTTCTACAGAGGGACAACCTGAGGCTCAGAGAGGAGAAGGCATTTCAAGATCCTTAACAGAGGCTCCGGATCACTGTGCTAGAAAGTGGCAGGGTGGGGAAAGAGCGCTGGGCTTTCTGACTTCAGCAACACGTTCTCCAGTAACCTGACTTCCGAAGAGTGGCAGACGGGGCCCTCAGCCTGGCAAGCACACACCATGGGACCTGTCCCACAGAGGGCCTTCCAGCCCGCTCTGCCAATCTCACCCGCAGGCCCCCGAACTTGATGGGGTTGACATAGGCCGTGGAGACCTGTGCAAATGTCTGTCTTCCCTTCTCCGGTTGACCGCCTGCATCCCCCAGAGAACCAGGCCAGGGCCTGGGGTCACACTGGCCTCTGCCCAGCACTCCCGGAAAGGCAGAAGGTGAGACGCAGGAGAGAATGCAAGGCGAGAGTAGGCATTTATTTGGCACGTCCTAGGTGGGCTGGGCTGCTCGATGAGATTTTAGGTACATTATCATCTTCAAGAAGATTCTAGAGGTAATGAAACTGGCATCCAAGAGGGGAGGTGACCTCTCCAGGGTCTCCACCCTGTGTGCCTCAGTTTCCCCAACTGTGACATTGGATGAGGGAGCTTATGCTCAGGGAGGCTGGGAGGGGTCCTGAGGAGGGCTCAGAGCAAGGCCTTGGGACAGCATAGTCCCTGCAAGGGAGTGACCGCTAGGGGCCTTCCTGGGAGCCCTCAGCCCCAGCCCCCCACCCTCCCTGCCCACCCTCCTGTTCACGCTCTTCCTTTCTCTAGACCACAGTTCAGCCCTTTGGGGTTCTGCACTTTGGGACTGGAGAGACCTGAGTTAGAATCCAGACTTGCCACTCACTGGTTATGCAACCTGGGCTGAGCTGTTCTTTTTCTCTGAGTCTCAGTTTCCTCATCCGTCTGCATAAATAAATGAGGATAATACCAGGCGCATTACAAGGGGTCTGGAGATTAGGACATCATATCTTTCACTAGAAAGTACCTGGTACTAGTACCTGGTACGCTGTCTGACGCAGAGGAACTATTTAATAAAGCGGAGCTGTTGTCGTTGCTGTCACTGTCATTGTTGGCGTGTATTTATGAATGTCCGGGCGGCAGGCAGGCCTTGGTGGGACTGTACGGCCATTTCCCTGATGCCCGACAGGTGGCGCTAGAGACCCCCTTGTTGGCTCCCAAGAAAGTGCTAAGAATGAAGTCTTCACACCATCGGGAAGAAGCCAGACTTAGGCGCCTGGATGGTTTCCAGCTCTGTTAATTCCCTGGGCAGATGCTTCCTGAACACCCCAACAATGTTCCCAGGTCCACTACTGGGGCTGCAGGCCTGGGGCTCCTCCCCACCAGCCACCCCGCCCTGCCCCTACAGGCCTCCCTCCACTGCCTTTCTCTCCCTCCCTTTATCTCTCCTGCTTCCTCCCTCCTTCCTTCCTTCCTTCCTCCTTACAAATAGGCACTGTGCACCTACTGTGTGCTGGGCTGGGCACGATGAACTGGGGGTGCCCAGGGAACAAGACCTTTGAAAGGCTGTGCCCTTTGGAACCTCCGGACTACGTGAGGACACAGAAATAAACAAGAGAAAGGAAAAAAACAAAAACAAAAAACAAAAACAAAGATGCTTTCAGATCCTGGCAAGCATTGGGAGAAAACACAACAGGATAGTGGGATAGAGGGATGGAGGAGATGGGGTGAGGAGAAGGCGGAAGGGGGTCAGAGGGAAGGGCCAGTGCGGAGGGGGCCACCGGAGCAAGGACCCTCGGACATGCAGCCCAGCATATCATGGAGAAGAGACAAGAGGAAGCAGTTGGGTGGGGGCAGATGCCATCAGAATCAGAAGCGGGTCTTCGAGGTACAGACTAAAGGGCCGGTCAACTGCTGCAGCAACCACAGCCACCACTAATGCTTTACCGAGCACCTACTAGGTGCCAGGCACTGGCATTGTCCCATTTTATTGGTGGGGAAACTGCAGAAGGGACTGCAGCCAAAACAGAGTTTCCAGGGGCCCTGGAAGTCCCCAGGGCCACTGGTGGAAGAAGGAAGAAAGAATGCTCAGTGAGAGTGGGCATGTATTTGGCACGTCCTCAGTGGGCTGGGCTGCTTTATGCTATTTTAGGTACATTGTCACCATCAGGAGGATTCTAGAGGTCATGAAACTGGTGTCCAAGAGGGGAGGTGACCTGCCCAAGGTCACAGTCGGGGAGTGGCAACCCTGAGACTTGAACCCAGGTCTTCCCCATTTGGGCAGATGGCCCCCTGTGTCCAGAAGCCTCAGAGCCCTCTGGAAGGCTATCTTCCTTGGGCCTCACAAATTATCTGGCTACAGTTTGCCCCTGAGCCCACCTGTCAGCAAATCCACTCCACGTCCCTCGGGGATCCCGCTCTATTCCACCTCCAGCACTCCGATCAATCCCCATCTCTCCCTGGATGGTTGGATCCTATTTCCTCCTTTCATGACACTCTGACCATCCAAAGTTATCAGACCTACTTGTGTACATTCATCTCCCCCACCAGACTATACCCTGACCCCAGTGGGTCTCCCCAGCCTCCTTCCTCAACCCCCCTAACCTTGCACCCTACCCTTCACCACACGGACATGCTTACATCTTCCTGAACAAGCACACCACTCATGAGAGCAGGCACAGACCCACCTTCATCCCCCTCTCCCCACAGCTGAGCACAGTGTATGCATGGAGAAGGGGCTCAGTGAAGATGGATGGATGGATGGATGGACAAATAGATGAATGGATGGGTGAATGGATGAAGTCAAATGGATGGATAATGATAGTGGACAAATGGATGAATGATGGATGGGTGGAAGGATGATTGGATGGATGAATGGATGGATGGATGGATGGATGGATGGAATGGATGGATAGGATGGATGGACAAGATGGATGAATAGATGGATGCATGCATGGATGGATGGATGGATGGATGGGTGGGTGGATGGATGCATGGATTGGATGGATGGATAGGATGGATGGTTGAATAGATGGATGGATACATGGATGGATGGATGGATGGATGGATGGATGGATGAATGGATAGATGGATGGATGGATGGATGGATGGATGGATGGATGGATGGATGGATGGATGGATGAATGGATGGATGAGTGGATAAATGGAATGGATGGAGAGGATGGATGGACAGGATGGATGAATGAATGAATAGATGGATGGATGCATGGATGGATTGGATAGATGGCTTGGATGGATGGATGGTTGGGTGGGTGGGTGGGTGGATGTATGTATGTATGTATGGATGGATGGATTGGATAGATGGATAGGATGGATGGATGGATGAACAGATGGATAGGATGGATGGATGGATGAATAGATGGATGGATGCATGGATGGATGGATGGATGGATAGGATGGATGGATGAATAGATGGATGGATGCATGGACAGATGGATGGATGCATGGACAGATGGATGGATGGGCAGGATGGATGGATGGATGGATGGATGGACAGGATGGATGGATGGATTGGATGAATGAATGGATGGATGAGTAGATGGATGGATGCATGGATGGATGGATGGATGGGATGGATGGATGGATGGATGGTTGGATGGCTTGGTTGGATGGATGGATGGATGGATGGATGGATGGATGGATGGACAGATGGATGTTTGAAAGACTACTTGACCTAAGCCTATGTTTGCTTCTTGACCCACAGGAAGGAGGTCAGAATGAAAGATGGCAGCAGTGACCCAGGTAAATAAGTCCTCCAGTGTGGAGCTATGGTAGGGAAAGGGGGTTAGGTGTCAATGCTGGGGATGGGCCACCAGCAAATTCTGGTAACATCTAATGTGCACGGAGCAATGATGAGTAAACCCCAAGACGTGACCTAGAGCATCTCTTGTAAAGAACAGAGAGAGGGTGTAGTCCCTGAAGCTGGGATCAGGGCAGCAAAGCACGTCAAGGCTCTGACTCAGCCAGGAGCCATGGGAGTTTGAGAAACTGGGTACAAACACCCACTCCATACATGAACACAGCCCTGTATAGGCACGAAGGACTCTCACTTGTGGTGCCATGACCAAGTTTCCAACCATGGTTCTTGAAGCCAGTGGGACTTTACTCATGGTGTCACAGATGGAGAAACAGATGCTTCCAGAGGCGAAGTGACTTGTCCAAGACCACTCAGCCAGAAAATGGCTCACAGTTGGCTCAGGTGGGAGTTGGTGGGGTCAAGTGGCTCTGGAGGGGGCAGAGGCTTGGGGTACTGGACCGTGAGGCCAGACTCAAGGGTCCTCAGGTGTAGACTCAGATCTGCCGCTCCAAGCTATGTCCTGAGTACCCTGAGTGCCCTTCCTCAAATTCAATCTGACCATGTCATGCTCTTTGTTGGAATCCTTAGGTGGCTCCCCAGTGGTGCAGGATCCTGTCCCAGACACTGGCTTGGCCTTCTGGCTCCTTCATCTCCTGCCCTGCAGACTTCTCCAACCTTGTGCCTCCACCTTCCACTCTCTGCACGCTGCCCTCCACCACCCTGACATGCTTATGTTTTCCTGAACAAACAGACCACATGTGCTTTCTAAGGCCCACACACATTTACACAGGCTGAGCCCTCTGTTGGAAACACCTTACCAACCTTCTTCACTCCAGTAATTACTACGATGTCTTCAAGATGTAGCTCTGGCCTCAACTGTCTCTGATCCACCCACTTACACGTAGGCGGGGCAAGGTAGTCCCACTCCTTTCTGCCCCAATTACATGCTGTGCTGAACTCTACCATCAAGACAATTACCATAGGCGATAATTAGCTGGTTACTAGTCTGCCTCCCCAAATGGACTGTGAATTCCAAGAGAATGAGCTTTGGGACTTATTCACCTCTGTATCTGTAATGCCTGGCACAGCAGCTAGTTATTATTTGCGGAAGGGAGGGAGGGCAGGCAGACAGCACCTTACAATCTGTGAAGTGTTCTTTCATGCATCTTATTATTTTTAAACTTGAGGCAGCAAGAAAACATGCTGGGAAGGGTCCGCACCTCGTGAAAAGTTGTCCTGCAGCAATCCTTTATAAACCTGGTGTCTGGAACTCCAAACATAGAGGAAAATGGGGCCAAGTGTTGGACTTTTGGAATACGGATATGCAGAGAAACAACTTATGCTAGGGAAAGGGCTCAAGCTTTGGAAGTACTCCAGTTTCAGAATGTTTCTAGCTGCACGAAAGGAAACCCAACTCCAAGCCTCCCCTTGACTTAGATAACAAGGGAGCTTGTTGGCTGGTGTGAGCAGAGCTGAATCTTCAGAGTGATGAAGGAGCTGGGTGAAGCTTTCGAGGACCTCTGTCCTCTTCATAGGTTCCCAAGTCAGTGTTACCCTGAGCACATGGCACGTGCTTCTCATTCCTCTATAGGAGGGGACATATTCCAGTATCCATCCAGGAGTCCATTGGGCAGTTTTTCTGATTGGACAGTCTTGGGTCACATGAGTACCCCTGAACCAATGCCTGTGGCCAAGGGAATGGGAGGCATTAACTGGTTCCAGCCCATCAGAGCCCTCCTTGGAGCTGAGGGGGCTCCCCTCCAAGCATGCTGGCTGTGGTTGGGGGTGGGGGGTGGTAGGTACTTAGAAGGAGATCCGGGGATTTTTAGAAGGAATGAGTACTGGGTAGGCAGCCAACAAGCGTCCCCATCTCCTGCGTTCAAACTTTAACCCTGCTTCTTCTGTCACCTTGGGCAAGTCTCTCCACCGCTCTAGGCCTCGGTTTCCCCACCTGTAAAACGGAAGAGTTGTATTTCCATCACAGAGTGGTCGTGAAGACTCAGGGAGACAGAGTGTAAGAGCCTAGCCCAGTGGGAGGGGCCCAGGGGATGAGCCAGGGTCCCACCGTCCTGGTTCCTGAGGTTCTCAGGCGAGACTACATTTCTCCACAAGGGAGCAGTGGTCCAGCTTATGAGAAATGTCATGTGAGAAATATTTCTTGCTGTTTGTGAGACAGGAGAGCATGTTTGTCCCAACGGGGACAGCCGAGCCATTCAGGGGACAAGAAGGGCCTGTATCTCACCTGGCCTTGGAGTCCATCTCAGCAGCACTGGGCACATCCTCATGCTCAGCCCCTGATCCGTCCCAGACTCACTGGTGTCCCTTGGCACCTCAAGTGTTCTCTTCTGCAAAAGGGGCCTGCCTGGCCATGTGGCCAAGAGCACAAACTCTGGAGCCAGATGGCCCAAGGTCACCTCCCGGCTGTGCAATTTGGGGGCAGTTAATTGACCTCTCTGTGCTTCTGTCCCCTCATCGGAAGAACAGGGATGATCATCATTCCTACCTCCCAGAGTTGTTACAAAACTTCAAGTAAGTCAAATCTTTATAAAGCATTTTATGAATGGCTAGCACAAAGCTAAAGCTATTGGACCCGGTTCAATGAACGCCAGAGCATTATTTTCCAAGCTCAGTCAGTTCCAGAGCACTTTGATGATTTTTGCTAAATCTGCAGAGCACTTGTTTTCAAACTTAATATTTGTTTTTAATTGGCTCACTGAACTAAATGTATCTTAAAAGGAAACGTTGCATCACCACCCTGAATGGAAAACTGGAATCATTTCCCATCAACACAAAAATGAATATAACAAGTGCTTACCATGTGCCAGGCACTCTGCTAAGCACATTAGAAATATTAACTCATTCATCCCCATGAAAACCTTATAAGATGGACACCACTGTATCTTGGTTATATAGAGGGGGAAACTGAGGCAAGGGGCTCTTAAGTAACTTGCACAAGGTCACAGCTAGAATACAGCAGAATTATGATTTGAAACAAGGCAGCCTGGCTCCAAGAAACAGATAGATAAATAAAACAAGGTCACCTCTTCTGTCTCAAGGTGGTTGCCTCCTGCAGCCTCTGTGCTAGGGCCCCTCTCTGTTTGTCATGAAGGTAGATCAGCAAGTGGTAAAGAGGTGTTAAAGCCACAGTAGCACGAACCTGAGACTTTCTCCTTGAAGCAATCAGAGAATGGAAGGACAGCCAGAAAAAAACAAATTTCTCACTGCGGGATTTACTGACGTCCTTAACGCCGAGTGTATATAAAATCGTCTTTCCTGGAGCCAGCCGTGTGCAGCCCGTATTTTGTGAAAGCCTAAAGCGAAGGGAGTGCCCAGCAGCACCAGCAGCATTTGCATCCCCCCATCCACATCCCCAGCTCCTGGCATTTTTTAGGTCAGGACATTGTTCAACATCGAGATGGGCAAAGCCAAAGACAGAGATTAAGAAAGACATTAAAGCCACTTTATAAGAATAGGCGAAACCTAAAATTAATCACCAGTAAAAGCAAATTAACTACCTGTACAGCAGTAATATCATATCACTGTCATACTACAGAGAGGGGGGAAAGAACAATAACCTCTTAACAGCCTGAAGACTACATTACCCTTGTTCTAAAGGCAATAGAACTGTATTTAGTAGATTTATTGTTCACCAAGCCTGAAACGATTTTGTGGCTATTGTAGCTTTGAGCAAATGAGCAAATATCTTAATGTTGGAGAGTCAAGGTTTTCACCAAGGAAGCTATAGATATGGAATAACGGAGATAAGAAAGAAGCCTGTGGTGTTGGACTGGAATTTCAGGTAAAAGCATAAGCTCATGACTTAAATACACCCAAACATACTCTGTCTGCTGCAAGGGCCTGAGCCTAGTGACACCCCAGTGTCAACGAGCCCACCTATCACCCCAATCTTGGTTTCTTTTCTTTCTTTTTCTTTTTTATTTAGACAGAGCCTCACCCAGGCTAGAGTGCAGTGCAGTGGTGCAATCTCAGCTCACCGCAACCTCTACCTCCCCCAGGTTCAAGCGATTCTCCTGCCTCAGTCTCCTGAGTAGCTGGGATTACAGATGCATAACAACATGCCTGGCTAATTCTTGTATTTTTAGTAGAGACAGGGTTTCACCATGTTGGCCAGGCTGGTCTCGAACTCCTGACCTCAAGTGATCCACCCACCTTGGGCACCCAAAGTGGTGGGATTACAGGCGTGAGCCACCGTGCCTGGCCCCCAATCTTGGTTTCTAAATCTCCTTCCCAACAAAAGGAACCAGGGCAATTTGGGGAAATGGACAAGTTCAAGGCTAAAGCAGGAAAGATACAAGATGAGCTTGGAACATCAAGTTTTGCCAAGAAATAAGGAAGTGAACAAAGAATGCTGGGGACACATCAAAAGGACACAGGAGCCGGTTTAAAGAGGCCACTGTTCCAACTGTGGAACAATTTGGGCATTGACTCATCGCGGACAATTGAGCATTGAATAGTGATGGCAGTGGATTATAACATATTAAATGAAAGAGAACCCATGAATGCATCCTGGTAAATATAAAATAAAGGGAAAAAAGGAAGGAGAGAAAGAGGGAGGAAGGGGGAAGGAAAAGTTATTCCTAACGGAAAAAAATGCCACTTAATAAATGAAGAGGGAAAAATGGGTTTATACAATCCTCATTTGTGAATTATTGTAGTAAACATTAATTCATTTATCATCAGTGGATGCCGGGGGATCATCAGGTCGGAATCACCCAAGAATGGTGAAGATAGAAAATCATGTGGCTCTGTAAAAGTAAACATTGATTTGGGTAAGGGAGAGAGGTTTGTTGGGAAGTGGGCAGGACCTACACACAGTCTGGGAGCATCATCCTCCCTGTTGCTTATGGATCCCAAAAGGGAATAGTGGCCCTTGGCAGTGGAGAAATCTGGCAGATACCAGCTTAACCAAGGGATCAGCTGGACCATCCAATGTCGAGCGCCTCTTGATATGATGTGCTAAGGACACGGCTGCACTGCTGTGCAATCCTTGCCAAAAATGTGAACCCTGAATCTGATCATGAGGAAACAATCTAACAGACCCAAACTGAGCTGGAGGACATGCCAAAACAATGAGCCTGTGTTCTGCAGAAAATGTCAAGGTTGTGAATGAGGAAGAGAGCTGAGGATGCAACTACTCCAGATTAAAGCGGGGAAAGAGGCACAGCAGCCGAGCATCGGCTGGACTCCGAGCTGGAGTTTGGGTGGTTGAAAGAAGCACTCTCAAGGGTGTTATTGAGACAAAATGGGCAACATCTAAATAGAAACTTATGTACGATCCTCATATCAGAGCAATGTTGCCTTATCAAATTTCTACTGTGATTATGCGGCGGGGGATACTGAAGTATTAATATTTAGAGATGAAACGTCATGATCATGATGTCTACAACTTACTCTCAAAGTGTTAAGCAAAATAGTGTGTGTGTGTGTGTGTGTGCGCGCGTGTGTGTGTGTGTGTATACAGAGAGAAAGAGAGAGAGAGAAAGCACGTGAGTCAAACATTAGCCATTGGTCAATTTAGGGAAGAGTTTCTCAAGCTTGTCACAACTGACATTTTGGACCAGATAATCCCGTGTTGTGGGGACAGCTGGCCCTGTGTATTGTATGATGTTTAGCAGCATCCCCAGCCTGTACCCACAAGGCGCCAGCAGCGTTCCCTAGTTGTGACAACCAAAACTGTTTCCAGACATTGCCTGCAGACATGTCCCTGTGGGGAGCGGGCATGCCCGATGGCTGAGAGCCACTGGTGAAGGACAGAGAGGTGTTTATTAAGCTATCCTTGGATCTTTTGAAATGTTTCCAAATAAAAATGTTTTAACGTTAGGTTATACACCAAAGGGAGAGGGCTGCAGGTAGTGGGAGCAGGGTAAACGGAGGGTCATTTACTCCCCTGGCTGAGCTTTTACAGCTCTGCCGCCCCTGCCACCATCAAGCTCCTTGGAGGGAGATGACTTTTTCATCTCCATCGCCCCGCAAAGGGGCTTGGCCACAGTGATGTGCACCAATGCTGAGCAAATTCACAACACTCTCATTTACAACGGGAGGTCAGCTACTCAGCCATCAGATGGGCCTTGTCACCAGTCGATGGAGCCAGCGTCAAGTCAGCAGAGGTGAGGCTGGTGATGGAAGCCAGACCCAAAGGGTGAAGATTAGGCGGACAGATGCAGAGGGAGGCTCAGAGCCACGGCCTGGACTGGAGCTCCCAATGGATCCAGTGTGGGATGCGGAGACTTTTGATGGAGGTGGACAGAGGGGATGTGAAGTAAATATTGATTGGGGTCTTAGGACCTCAGTCAGACAGAACAGCCACATCTGAGAGTGAGGGGACATCAGGCCCCCAAATGCACCCCTCCAAAGGCAGTGAGATCCCTGACTGCAGCCTTCCACCCCTGCAGTCACCATGGCCATCCCAAACTGGACTGATGGAACATTCTAGAAGGAGAGACTCAGACAAGAAGGAGGAGAAAGTGGTGGCGGACATCTGTGGGATCTCAGTCCCTCTGCACAAAGCAGGTGTCTTATCTGGCCTTGCCTGGGAGAAGACTGCTGATTTGAACCTAGCCTTGCTAGAACATCTGTGGCAGTAACAGAGCCCCAAAGACACGGGTCTGGCAGCCCCGCATGGCCTGGCTCTCAGTACCTCTCCGACCTCCTCTCCTAGCACTGCTCTCCTCCCTTACCCTGCTGCA
>NW_012103299.1:1257426-1279669 GCF_000951045.1 Mandrillus leucophaeus | reverse complement strand
AACCCCAACTCCCACCTACCCCAACCCCCAGCCATCCTACCCGTCTTGTTTTCTTCACAACACTTATCATGCCCTGAAATGACATTTTCATTGGCTCTCTTGGTCATTGCCTGTCTCTCTTGCTAGCATGTAAGTTTTGTGAAGATGAGGACTTTGTCCTATTTGCAGTCGTATAACCTGCACTAGAACAATGCCTGGCACATAGTGTGTGCTCAATACATACTTTAATCAATGAAATAACTTCATTAATTCATTTTCCTTCTGCTCTTTGGTAAGGTTGCTTTCATCTTCAGAGGAAAAATGCGAAACCTGCCTCTCTTCCTCTTAAGTCCTTGCTTGGCCAAACCCTTTTCTCCTACTCCAGGGGAGAATTTGATTAAGTGCTTTTTGTTTTTTGAAGGGTGGGGAGACCACAGTAAGCATGCCGTCGAGCCTCACTTATCACCGCTTTGCTCTTGAAAGTAGATCCCTGAATGCAGATTCTGACCAACCCCGGAAAACCCAACATCCTATTGGACAGCACTAGGGCCTGGCTTCTGAGCCCCGCCACAGCTGTTCCCTCTGCTGGAATGCCCTTCCCTCGCTGTGTGTATGAACACCTCCTGCTAACAACCCTTTTCACCTTGGCTCAAATGTTGTTATCTCTAAAAGGGCTTCCCCGATCTTCCAGTCTAAATTAATCTCTCCCACAAAAGGCAAATTCTCTTCATTGTGGGGCTCACATTTATAATGAAATACTCTCTGCTCGTTGGTTGATTTTCTGCCTCCCATCCTAGACTGTCAGCCTAGGAGGGCAGGGGTCTGCCTCTGCAGTGTCCCGCTGCACACCTAGTGCCCAGCGACGCCCTGCAGCAGGTGCTGGCCGAGTTTGTGTTGGAGGAGCTGGAGAACAGCCCCATCCTGGAAGCCGGCAGCCTACAGAGCCCATCTCACTGGTCCTCCTTGGTGAGAGCTCGTCTGGGTCCCGTCTGCCCATAGGGGAGCCCCACAGCCCTGCCATGCTCCCTGTGTCCCAGGAATTCTGCTGGAACACTCCAGAGACAGACAGCTGGAACACGCCAGAGACAGGCAGCTCCTCCCCAGCACTGCACTAGGCATGGGATGGAAGGAGGACGCCTCTGGAGAATTTTCTTGAGCAGTAGAAGGGCCCCTCCTGGCCATGGGGGTGGGCACGGAGATTGTCCCTTTAGGGAGGATTCAGCCCCTCAGTCCCCACCCCCCATGGTGCAATAAAGTTTCCAGTTCAAAGTCATGACCTTCACTGTTAAGACCTCAAAGGGAACAGGTGCTGGTTCTCATCCTCCCCAACTTTCCAAAGCCCTCCCGAGGCTCCCCCTGGCCCTCAGAGAAACCCCTTAGCCTGACATTCCAGGATCTCAACTGGTGACAGCTCTGGCCTCATTTGCCACCACTCCTCCCTCCCCCACACCTGCTCTGCCACATCTGGCTGCCTAGCATCCCGGAGCACCCAAGCCCTTTCACAACCTCACGAGTCTGTGTGTGTGGAGCCACTTCCAGGACACCCTCTTGGCAGGGCAGAGCTGGCTTTTCCTACAGCAGTGCACCCTTCGTCCAGCTGGGCCCCCGAGCCTCTGCAGCAAAGGCAAACCTGTGCCGAGCACTGACCCATGCTGGACATGGCCAAGGTGCCGCTCATAAGCTCATTCAATCCTCACAACAAACCTATGGGAAGGCGCTGTTCATTCATTCAGCACGTGTTAGTTAAATATTGACTGTGGGCTCCACACTCTTCTAGGTGCTACGGATACAGCAGACAACAAAACACACAGAAACCCTGCCCTCTGCAGCTTCCACTTTAGTGAGGGGAGGCAGTCACTAAGTAAAGTGTAGGAGATATTCAGTGATGATTGGAGTTATGTGGAAAAATAAAACAAGGAGGGTGACAGAGAGATCCTGGGGGGATGGAAACTGCCCTTTAAATATGGGGGTCAAACTTTGGGAGGCTGAGGTGGGCAGATCACCTGAGGTTGGAAGTTTGAGATCAGCCTGACCAATATGGAGAAACCCCACCTCTACTATAAATACAAAATTAACCGGGTGTAGGGGGGGCAACTGTAATCCCAGCTACTAGGGAGGCTGAGGCAGGAGAATCGCTTGAACCCAGGTGGAGATTGCGATGAGCCAAGATTGTGCTATTGCACTCCAGCCTGGGCAACAAGAGTGAAACTCCATCTCAAAAAAAAAAAAAAAAAAAAATGGGGGTCAAATAAAATGCTTGAAGCAAAGACCTGACAAAGGCGAAAAAGTGAAGGCCCATGTCTGGGGAAGAGCATTCCAGGCAGAAGGCACAGCCAGTGCAAAGTGCCAGGGCAGGACTTGGCCCTGCCAGTGAGAGGGAGGCCAGCGTGGCCCAGGCAGAGACAGCAAGAGCGGGTGGTAGGAGACGAGGCAGGGAGGTGAGGGGAGGCCACATGGAGGGACCACGGGCCACAGGAGGACTGCAGTTGGTACTTTGATTGAAACAGGTGACCGCTGCAGAGCACTGGGAATGCGCTGTCAGGAGCTGTGGTGGGGAGCAAAGAAAACAGGCAGACGACTCCTGCAATATGCCAGGTGAGAGGCAATGGCTCTGAGCAGGGGAATAAACTGGAAGGAGAAAGACACAAGTGGGCTCCGGAAATATGTGAAGGTAGGGCCACCTGGACTTCCTGATGGATCTGATTTGGGTGTGAGTAAAAGAAAAGAGTTAAAGATGTCCCCCAGGTTCTGATCCAAGCCACTAGAAGGATATAATTGTCAACTCTTTTATAGATAAGGACACTGAGGCCCAGGGAGTCAAGCAACCTGCCCAAGATCACATAGCTGGTCATTGGCTGAGCTGGGATTTGAACCCAGACCTCTGGCCTTGGAAGCTTTGACCTCGCCAATCTGCTCCAATTCACTGTGATGCTTGACAAATGCTGAACTTTGGAAGTAGAGTTTTCAAGAGAAAGAGACACAGAGAGACACAGTCAGTCCGTGATCTTGAAACACGACTATTTCCAGGGTTGAGATGGAAAGTGTAGCTTTGGAGCACATGGACTTGGGTTTACAGAGCCTCCCCAGGACTGGCTGGTCTACACACCCTGGGCCTGCCCTGGGTCTCACTTTCCAATGCATAAAACAGAAGAATCATGATCACTGCCACCACTTACAGAGCAGCCCCGGACCTACTTCACATTATCCCTCCCAATCCTCCTAACAACTGTGTGAAGTGGGTGTTAACATCCCTTTTTCACTGATGAGGAACCTGAGGGTCAGACAGGTCCACAGCTAAGAACCAGCAGTCTTGGGATTTGAACCAGAACCAAATGGACATTGGGGCCTGGGTAACTTAACTCTTGCCTAGAGCTGTCGGAATAGAGGAGTGAGTACTGCACACAGTAAGCCTTCAACCCATGCAAGTTCCTTCTCTCCCTCCCCACGTTCCCCTACCCATGACCCAGTGTGGGAGGCGTCCACACCCGTTTGCAAATTCACAAGAAAGTGCCTGGGTGCCAGTGCCCAAGACCTAGCTGCCCCTATGGGTTCACTTGGCTGGCCCTGGCCTGTGCGAGCCAGCTGTTTCCTGCAGTGTCCCAGGGATGGGGACAGCACCTGCGGGTGCCTGAC
Organism: Mandrillus leucophaeus; assembly: GCF_000951045.1. Taxonomy (NCBI): domain Eukaryota; kingdom Metazoa; phylum Chordata; class Mammalia; order Primates; family Cercopithecidae; genus Mandrillus; species Mandrillus leucophaeus. Next base: position 1,276,057 of record NW_012103299.1, on the reverse strand, counting down.
ACAGAGGACACTCCCTCACCCCCATGCAGCGTGGGGCACCAACACCACGGAGAGGCACCAACACCACGGAGAGGCACCATCACCACGGAGAGGCACCAACACCACGGAGAGGCACCATCGCCACGGAGGGACACCATCACCACGGAGGGGCACCAACACCACGGAGGGGCACCATCACCACGGAGGGGCACCAACACCACGGAGGGGCACCATCACCACGGAGGGGCACCAACACCACGGAGGGGCACCAACACCATGGAGAGGCACCAACAGGCCTCCGCAATATTTGGGCAATACAAGCTGTAAGGGCTCCTCCTCGTTCCAGGGCCCAGGCCTGGGCACGTCAGGGTGTGGACTTGGGGAGGGGCCTGGGGAATTCTGGGGCACAGCCTGACAACCCCAGAGGAAAGCAGAATCCACGACTAACACCAGTGGCGTTCCCAGCACCCTCCGTCTCAGCGCTTCCTCCCTCAACCCCACCAAAGAACAACGGCTAATCCCAATTTCTGTATAGGGAAACTGAGGCTCAAAGAGGCAAGGTCACTTGGCTGGAGTGAAACAACCCAGAAATGGTAGAACCAGGATCTGCACCCCAAAGCCTATGCTGTCACGCTGCCACAGATCCCTCACTAAGCCCAGCACGAGGGTCATCCATTCTGGCTCGCGATCCCTTACCCATAATTCCAAAACCCTGAAAACCAAAAGATAGTTCATAAGTTTGGCCCCAGAGCTCATTTGGCACGACCCAGCTCCATCATTCACAAGCTGTGAGGCCTTAAACAAGTCATGTCATCCCTCTGAGCCCCACAGTCCTGTAAAATCTGTAACACGGGAGAGTCGCCGTGCTGTCCTCACCAGCAGCCAGGAGGCCTGAGTGACTGTGGGGGCCCAGGATTCTGCATTTAACAAGCCCTCGAGGGACTTCTGCTGCATTCTCTGCTTGGGCACCACTCTTTTAAGTCATCTACCTGACCGTGCCACTTCCACGCTCTAAAGTCTTCCATAGCTCCTTATTGCCTGCTGGGTAAAGTCCAAGAGCCTTAGCATGGCCAGAACTAATGGGAAGCTACATATTGATAGTTTTTATTTTTTTCCACTTTGCAAAAGCATGCTTTGATGCAGAAACAGCTGTGTCTTTGTTTATGGATGAAGACCATCCACAAATGTGTTAAGTGATAAAGGGTGTGTGTTAGGTGATAAAGGTTGTACAGTTAACCCTTGAATAACACAGGTTTGAACTGAGTAAGTCCACCCATACGTGGATGTTCTTCTGCCTCTGCCACCCCTGAGACACCAGGACCAACCCCTCCTCTGCCTCTCCCTCCTCCGGCTACTCACCGTGAAAGGATAAGGATGACGATCTTTATGATGATCCACTTCCGCTTAATGAACAGTAACTATATTTTCTCTTTATGATTTTCTTAATGGCTTTTCTCTGGCTTACTTATTGTAAGGATATAGTATACACAACATATAACCACAAAATATGTGTTAATTGACCACTTACGTTATGGCTTCCAGTTAGCAGCAGGCTATCAGTCATTAAGTTTGGGGGGGCGTCCAAAGTTATAGGTGGATTTTGACTGTGGGGGGGGTCGGCACCCCTAACCCCCACATTGTTCAAGGGTCAGCTGTATTTCCCTTTTTAAAACCTGAAAAACCCAGAATCCTGAAACCTCCAGCCTCAAGATAAGGGATTGTGGGCCCTTAGTATTCTAAGGCACCTGTTGTTTGCTAGGCACCAGGCTGAGCGCTTTGCACAGGTGATCGTACTTTGTCCTAGCCGACCTAGGCAGATGAGCTGTTATCATCCCCACTGGACAGATGAGAACACTGAGGCTTCAGAGAGTGAAGCAACTTGGCCAGTTCACACGGCAGTAACAGAATGAGCCTCGAACCACCACCAGGTTCAAACCGCCACACGCGTCATTAGCATGGGCCATCCTTCTCTCCTGCCCTTGCCCCTGTCTGCCAGCCTGGCTGGGCACCAGGTAAACAGGTCTGAGGCATGAGTCACCTCCAGCAGCCTATCATGGGGCTGGGAAAACAAGCTGCCACCTCCTGTCAGCCCGGGCCATAAGGGGAGGGCTTCGAATGCTGGTTAGAGCCTTTCAATTTTATCCAGAAAACAATAGGGAGCCATGGAAGGGTTTAGAGCAGGGAAGTGTTGTGGTTATGTAGATGCCCTAAAGGAGTGGTCCCCAAACCTGAGTGCACGTCTGAATCCCCAGAAGGTTTGTTCAACACAGAGCGCTGGGCCCCACCCCAGGGTTTCTGATTCAGTCGTTCTGAGGTGGGGCTGGGGAATTTTCACTTCTAACAGGTTCCTGGGCAACACTGTTGCGGGTGGTGCAATGACCACACTTTGAGAACCAATGTTCTAGACCAACACAGTGGGGGAAGGGTAGCAGGCGCGCCTGGACTTTCCACTGTAATAAGGGCCATCATTTTGGGGTGCCAGGGATGTGCCACATTCGTCACTTAACCCTCACAGCTCACACATGATGAACTGAGCCTCAGTAAGGAGAAACTGCCTGCCCAGGGCCACACAGCTCAGAAGTGGTGGCCAGGGACTCCATTTTGGGGACTGGGGTTCCAGAAGGATCCCCCCTCACTGCCCTACCTCTTCCATGGTACCTGTGACAGGGCCCGTGGAGGACAGCATGGGTGGTCTGTCCTTAGTAAGCTGCGCTGAACTGTTAGGGACTAGGTCAAGGCACTCTGGAGTCAATCAAACAGATGTGGGACTTGGCATTTCCGAGCTCTGGACCCCCAGACCCACTCCTCCTGTGGGCCCCCAGCTGCGAAGAGACTGCTCTGACTCCCTGTCACTCAGGCAAGGCGAGGAGCAGTTTCAAGCAGACTCAATTACAGATGCTGCAGAGGGAGGGAGGGGTCGTCAGAGCGAGCCTGGAGACCTCCATCCCTGGAGAAGCCTCTGCCTCCAATCCCCCAAATGGCTGCATCAGAGAAATCCAGGCCATTTCTTCCACAAGCCCTGATCTCCAGCCGGATCGTGCCCTCAGCCTCCCCTCCGAAGGGCTCATCCTGGAGATGGCCCTCCTCCATGTACCCCCAGGAAGGGATGGCACTGGGGGAAGAGGAGCCCATCAGTGGCTGTCATGGCTCTGCTCCCAACAAGGACTTGGCTCATTGTCCTGGTCCCCTTTCTGGCTGAGTGACCTTGAGCCCAAATCTGGGCTTCTCTTTCCTCATTTGCAGACTACCTGCCTGCCTCACTGGCTTTGAGGTGTGACGCAACAATATCAGGAAAACCACTGCTCCCTGAGGACCTACTATGGTGCCAGGCCTATTGTCAGAGACCTGCTAGACATGCACAACGGATGTGATGGACATTTAAACACACACAAAGACGCTGTGCCTTCCAGAGCCCTGCTGTTCAGCTTGCTCCCCAGACAGGCCTGGGTATACCCCACCATCACCCCCTGAAACAAATCAGGCAGATCATTAAGGGTTAAATAGGAGTGGCGGCTGTTTGGCTGAAAAATGATTTTCTGAACCTTTCCATATGCTTGAGATATTTTATGGTACAATCACGCCGGCCCACTGAGTGTGAAGCCGGCCTGGGAGAGAGGAGGCAGGATGGAGGAACTGGGTCAGGAGCCAGCCAAGCTCCTGGCCATCCAGATGTAATGGTGGAGCAGATGGGAGGCTGTGAGTCACCGAGAAATGCCCGGATGATTGGGATGTTGCTAAAACTCTGAAGTCCCAGATTCCCTTGTGGGCTCCTGGCAAGGGTGTGGAGCCAGTGAGTCCATCAACCAGCGAAGCAAACCAGGATGTCCAAGGTGACTGAGTCTGGGAGCAGGGACCAGCCAACAATACCCTTCTCAGTCTCTCCACGTGGTGGAATGGGGAAGTGAAGCCATTCCGGGGAGCCCTTGTGGTCCTGTGTCCAGCCTGAACCACAGCTTCACCCCACTGGCGCCGGCCAGGTGGACCTCCTGAGGTCTTGGGGTGGGCCCCTGGCTCCACAAACCAGCCAGAAGCGGCACATCAGCTCCCAGCTCCTAACCCCTGGGCCTGGCTGGAAAGCACCTCAGCCCCAGGGACGGGTCAGCTGCAGCTTGTTGTGCTGTTGCTAAGTTCTTCGCTGATCAATCCGGGCCTCATGGGTTTTTTCCCTCTGGTTTCATGTTCTGACGGGAACTGAGTGAATCTGGAGCGAGTTAATTGCAGCCACAGCATTCCAGAGGGTGTTACGCTGCAAGTTCCTCCCGGGCCCCAGCTCCCCGAGTCCACACCCTCCCCGGCTGTGGGCTGGAGGCTGGAATATGAGCAGCTCTACAGGACCGGACCCCGAGGGATCCGCTGTCCTTTCTAGACACTAACTTGTCTTCCAGGGAGGAAAAGGTTTAGGGTCAAAACACAGATCTTCTGCTTGGTTCCACAGCTCTCTTTTCTGGCATTTAGGCTCCACACATTTTGTTCCAAAAGTCATCCCCCAGCCTCTTGTCCCACAATGGCCTGCGCTCTCTCTGAGCCAGCCGGACCAGGCTGTTCCCCAGATAAGCCGACATGGGCTCACCTCTCCTCTCCTTGCTGTCTTTGTCCAACCAAATCTGACCCTCCCTCCCTCCCTCCCTCCCTTCCTTCCTCCCTCCCTTCCTTCCTCCCTCCCTTCCTTCATTTTTCCTTCCTTCTCTCCTGCAGACAATATTTGTGTTGTCATTCAGTGAGACAGGCAATATTGTGAAGCTTAGAAATAATTGATTTATACCTTTCATAAATAAAATTACCAGAGAATATAATTTCAGGTGGAAATGAGCACTTTGAAAAACATTAAGGAAACAGATGAAGAGGGGACTAGGCTGCGTGTGTGTGTATGTGTGTGTGTGACATATATACCCTAGTCCCTTCTTTATTGCTTCCCTCCTATTTATTTATTTATTTTTGAAACAGTGTCTGCTCTCTTGCTCAGGCTGGAGTACAGTGGCGCGATCTTGGCTCACTGCAATCTCCACCTGGCAGGTTCAAGCGATTCTCCTGCCTCAGCCTCCCAAGTAGCTGGGATAACAGGCGCCCGCCACCACACCTGGCTAATTTTTGTATTTTTAATAGAGATGGGGTTTCACCATGTTGGCGGCCAGGCTGGTCTTGAACTCCTGACCTCAGGTGACCCGCCCATCTTGGCCTCCCAAAGTTCTGGGATTACCGGTGTGAGCTACCACGCCCATCCACCTCCTTAGCTTTATAAAGTGCGTATTTCCACCCAAAATGATATTCTTTTTAAATTTTATGTACGAAATGCACAAATCACTGATTTATAAACTTTACAATATTGTCCTTCTCTCTAAAGTGTAAGCTCTATAACTCTATGACAATATATTGTATGTATGTGGACTTGTGTGTGTATGCTGTACCTGTGTATGTATAAGAGTGTGTGTATATCTATGTGTATTTGTGTATGTATGTGTGTGTGCATGTGTGTGTGTGTTTGTGTGTATGGGGGCCAGTTGGGGAGACGAGGGAAGGCCTCTCTGAGCGGCTGAATTTGGGCAGAGACCTGGGGGAGATGCTTGCACTGTGGGGCAGGTGCCCAGGCTCTGCGGGCACCTGGGAGGGTAAGGAGAGTGAAGGCAAGGGAGAGGCTGGCAGGGCCTGAGCAGCGGGGCTTGGTGTACTGGCCAGGCACTGGGGGTGTCCCCCAAGCGTGTTGGGGAGGTGGCACTCTCAGAGTCATATTTTCAAAGGACCCCTCTGGCTGCCATGTGGCCAAGGATGGAAGCCCAGGAGGGACTCGAGGCCAGGCGAGAGACAGCCGGGCGGTCCTGAGGGGTGGGCACTGGAGGGGTGGGTGGCAGCTGGGCCAGCATATATTTTGGAGGAAGAGCTGTGAGGCAGCCCTAGGTGGGAGGGAGATAAAGTCATCAAAACAGCCGCAGGCTTTGGGGCTGATCCACTTGCAGGAAGGGATGGAGGCCGCGGTGGGGAAGGTGGGAACAGAGCAGGGTCACAGAGGCAAACCCCAGAGGTGGGCAGGGTTCCAGCCCACAGGGAGCCTTGGGAGCCCTGCAGCTAACAAACAAACCTCTCTGGACTGCTCTGAGGATAGCAGAGGAGCCACCGAAGACTTGCAGGCAGGAGAGTTCCACGACGATTCTGATGTGACCTCCTCACAAGAGCCTCTTGGTGCACGTGGCCTCTCCCTGCCTAAAGTCATAGAGTCACTTCATCTGGTAATCTTGACTCAGTTTCCCCAATAATTTGTTGCATTCTAAAAACTTTTGCTCTGCGGCAGGCACTGGACTAACTTCTATACCAGCGCTGTTGCATGAATGATGAGGTAGAGATTATTTACAACCCTCCACTATTTCACAGAGGCAAAGACAGACACAGAGAGGGACAGCCACTTGCCCAAGGGCACACAGTTGAGAAGCTGGGATTCAGACCCAAGCTGTCTGGCTCCTGAGTCTGCATGTCCAACCACTCCACTCCACCTCCTAGCTCCCCACACACATACACACGTGCACACACACAGAAACATACACACTGTGTGTGCATCTGCACGTGAGGCATGGAGAGCCTGTGCTGGATGATGCTGCCCCAGCCTGGTTTTATGTGCAGGGCCCCTCTCTGTGTTTATTCATTCACTGGATAAATATTTCCAGGGGAGGGCCAGACTGGGGCTGCTGGGAAGCTGAGGTGAGGAGCCTGTGTTTCCTGCCTGCACAGGGATAGGGAGAGGTGGGGACCCGGGGCAGTGAAGTTCGTCAGGCAGAATGCTCGGTGCCTGGAGAGAGGGAAGCCCCACACAGGGCCAGGGACGGGCCAGAGCAGGGGCAGGAGAGCATGGGGAGTCACCCCAGCCCTGTGTGACCATAGGTAAGTCACCTCTGCTCCCAGCCCCAGATTCCACCTTGCTGTCATTGAGACAGTGATGCCTGCCTCCTAGAGCTGTTGTGAAGGTTCCGCAGGAATAGTCACAGCACCAAACCTCTCACAGTTGTTCTTTCTTTCCTACCTTGGTGAAAAAATGATGACTGTCACACTGCCACTCCATGGAGAGAAGCAGGACTCCTGTGTCACAGACTGGGTTTAACATTCCCAGGGCCTTTTTTTTCCTCTCTGAGAAGTTTCTTTGCTCAGCAAGGCTGTCGGGGGCACTAGTAAAGGTTGGGTGCACCCCACTTCCCACCCTCCACCCCCCCAGTGACTCTGGCAGCCGATGCGGGGACACCAAGCCACAGGGATTCTCAGCTGTCGCCTGACACAGCAGATTCAGGGCCCTTATTTAGAACCTTGGCTTGGGGGACCGGGGCAGACACTCTCCGTCTCAACAGCAATTCCCTTGCTCTCCCCACCTCCTCACCCTCCTGGGGGTGGGGCTCAAGAGCTCAGACTCCCCAACCTTGGGCCCAGGTTCAGAACCTTTCCTGGGCCCTTCCAGAAACCCTCCCTGCCACTGGCTGACCAGTGACCTGGACTCCTCCACTCAGTGGCTGCTGCAGAGTGAGTTAGTGACCTGGAGAGAAGGAAATAGAGGCTCCCTCTGGAAGGGAGGTGTGTTATCCAAATGTTTCCCTCTGCTGGGACACCCAGACCCCTACCAGTATCACTGGAATTGAACACCACATTGGACAACATGTGTCTTCATAAGAACACACATAACACAGCAGACAGCCTAGAAGGAAGACTAGAAGGAAAGATGGCAACACGTTGATGTTCCTGTCTCTGGGTGGTGTGAGGTTATGAGTGGTCTTTATTTACATGTCTTTTTTTTTCTGTATTTGCTAAATTTTCTCCATTGAAAATGTACTACTATTAAAATCACAAGAAAAAGTACTTTTTAAAAAGGATATAATATTTTGTTAAATGGAAGCATAAGATATAAAATATCTCACTTATGGATGCAAAAATATAAATGTAACATTGAAAAGTGAAAATTATAAAATTGCATATAACCCGCATGAGGACAGAATATATGTCAGATCTGCGACTAAAATAATGTGTATGTGCATTTGTAGATTCTGAATAAGAAAATTATATGTGAGAGAGAATGAAAGTACTATGCCCTGTAGGGTCCCCCATTACAGCACAAAGAGAGGGCTCCCATTTATTTATGTCTGACTGTCTTGCTAGGCTGTGAGGCACTTGAGTGTCAAGGGAAACTTTTACTTCTGTCTCTGTCCTTCTGAGGACATTTGTGGATGAACAAGCAAATATCTTCTTTAAAAATAAATGAGCTGGGCGTGGTGGCTCATACTTGTAATCCAGCACTTCGGGAAGCCAAGGTGGGCAGATCACTTGAAGTCAGGAGTTCAAGACCAGCCTGGGCAACATGGTGAAACCCCGTCTCTACTAAAAATACAAAAATTAGCCGGGCATGTTGGTGGGTGCCTATAATCCCAGCTACTTGGGAGGCTGAGGCAGGAGAATAGTTTGAACCTGGGAGGTAGAGGTTACAGTGAGCTGAGATGGTGCCACTGCACTCCAGCCTGGGTGACAGAGACTCCATCTCAAAAATAAAAAAAAAAATAAATAAACACATTAAAATTCTACAAACAAAAAGCATACCAGGAAGTGATGCACGAATGTGTCTCATAAGTCAGTAAAACTCAGAGGGTTGTATATTTTCAAACAGATATCTTCAAGGGCCCTTGGGCCTGCTTGTGGGCCCTCTGTTGTGCCCACCAGGCTGGGAGGTCCAGGTGGACAGGGGCTGTCTCTGTCAATCTCAGAACCTGAGGCACCCAGTGCAGTTTGGATGTACTTTCGGGTACAATGAAAATACGTGGAAGTGGCCAGGCGCGGTGGCTCACGCCTGTAATCCTGGCACTTTGGGAGGCCAAGGCAGGTGGATCACCTGAGGTCAGGACTTCAAGACCAGTCTGGCCAATGTGGTGAAACCCTGTCTTTACTAAGGATACAAAAATTAGCCGGGTGTGGTGGCATGCACCTATAATCCCAAGCTACTCAGGAGGCTGAGGCAGGAGAATTGCTTGAACTCTGGAGGCGGAGGTTGCAGTGAGCCAAGATCGCACCACTGCACTCCAGCCTGGGCAACAGAGTGAGACTCCATCTCAAAAAAAAAAACAAAAAAAAACAAAAAAATCATGGAAGCATGTTGACAATCAGAAAAAAGCAATAGGCAGGATGTTCTTTATTTCATAAAAGAGATCAATAGGTCCTCAACGTCAGACACAAAGATAGGGGCAGGTGTGTCCCAAGTACAGGCCAACATCCTCCTGAAGATGGCACTTTCTCTTCCTACTGGGTTCTCCCATGGAGACAAGAGGCAGCCCACACCAGGAATTTAGGGGAAGTGCCATCGGCTCAAGAAGCAAATGCCAAAAGTGAGGAGGACAGAAAAGAGTTCCCTGCTGTCCTTCCTGTGTCCTGGTGCTGGGTTTACTTGTCTGCGTTTCCCTCTAGACTGAGTTCCTTACATGCTGGGGCTAGGGGTTGGGGGTGCTTCTCCATCTTTGTCTACGAAACCCAAAACAATCAATTAAATTCAAGTAGCATTTTTGTCACATTTCTACTCCCAGGCCTTTTCACTGGGGACAACAGAATGAGTGAGCATTTGGGCATTTGTTCGAAAATATTCATTGGGCTTCCAGGATGTGCCAGGCACAGCTGTGGCTTCCACACTTGTGAAGTTCACTTGTGCTATTGCAACTGCAACTGACATTTTAAATCCACTCCACACTGTATGTATTTTGACTTGGGGAATTTTTTTTTTTTTCTTTTTAAAAGAAAATAGTGGCCGGGCATGGTGGCTCACATCTGTAATCACAGCACTTTGGGAGGCCAAGGCAGGCAGATCACTTGAGGTCAGGAGTTTGAGACTAGCATGGCCAACACGGTGAAACCCCATCTCTACCAAAAATACAAAAATTAGCCGGACATGGTGGTGCACGCCTGTGAGCCCAGCTACTCGGGAGGCTGAGGTGGGAGAATCACTCGAACCCAGGAGACAGAGGTTGCAGTGAGCCAAGATCACGTCATTGCACTCCAGCCTGGGCAACAGAGTGAGACTCTGTCTCAAGAAAATTAAAAAAAAAAGAAAAGAAAACAGATTTCCGCTCCTAGGAATATACTAGGTATATACTCAAGAGAAATGAAAATATACATCCACACAAAAACTTGTACACTCACAAATGTTCATAGCAGCATTCTTTATAATAGCAAAGAAAAAAATGGAAACAACCCAAATGTCCACCAATCAAAGAATGAATAAATAAAATATAGTTTATTCATACAATGATGGATATTTGGCCCTAAAAAGGAATACAGTACTGATATGTGCTATGATGTGGATGGCTTGAGAACATGAAGCGAGGTGTAAGGAAACAGTTACAAAAGGTCACATCTTGTATGATTCCATGTATCTAAAATGTCCAGAGTAGACAAAACTATGGAGACAGACATTGGATTATCGGTTGCTTACGCTGGTGGTGAAGGGGAAGAGGAGTGACTCCTAATGGGGTAGGGGTTTCTTTCTGGGGTGATGAAAATGTTCTTAAACTGATTGTGGTGGTGGTTGCACAACTGTGAATATACTAAAAACCATGGAATTGTCCATTTTGCGTGGGTGAAATATATGGTATGTGATTATATTTCAATAAAGCTGTTATAAAACAAAAAAGAAAGAAAATAGAGAATTTCCCCTTTCAAGCACGCCAAGTGTCGCGGAAATTGATTTCACAACCGAGTGGTCTGCTTTGGTTTATGAGTGGAATTTTTATTTTTCAACAGCTTTGAGCTCATTCTTCAAGACTCCTTTTCTTAAGATTTGCTTTGTCCTCAGAAGCCTCCGGTTTCCCTTGCCACCACCTGTCCCCAGTCCAGAGAACGCTATCTGTGGCCCTCGGCCCACCTCGTTCCTCGCCCGCCACTGCCCCCACCCCCAGTGCCCACCCTGCCAGGCTACTGCCAGCTGCCAAATGCCAGAGCTGCCACCTGGGGCCCTGGAGACGCCGGGGCCCACAATGTTGTGATGTGTTTGGATGGGGAGTGCATTCGGTGCCAGCGTTACCAGGCTCAAAGGGTGACTAATCTCGTCTGCATTTTTGGTTTCAGCTGCCTGGCCTGCCCAGCTGGAGAACCTCGCATCTGTCAGCTGTTTTCGGAGCAGCTCACCTCACAGTTGTGGATGCCGGAGTGTAAGCCCACTCCCCAGCCCCTCAGCACCACCTACACATGAGTGTGTGCCACAGAAATCGATTGAACACCTACTATGTGCTGGGCACTGTTCTGAGGACACAGCAGTGACAAGGAAGAGTACTTGCTCTAACAGAATAACAAAAATACATAGGACGGAAGGAAGGAAGGAAGGAAGGAAGGAAGGAAGGAAGGAAGGGAAAGAGAAAGAAGAAGAGAGAGAAAGGAAGGGAGAAAGAAAGAAGGAAAGAAAGAGAAAGAAAGAAAGAAAGAAAGAAAAAGAAAGAAAGAAAGAGAAAGAGAGAGAAAGAAATAAAAAAGAAAGAAAGAAGGAAAGAAAGAAAAAGAAAGGAAGAAAGAGAAAGAAAGAAAGAAAGAAAGAAAGAAAGAAAGAAAGAAAGAAAGAAAGAAAGAAAGAAAGAAAGAAAGAAAGATCGATCTAGATAATGTTAGAGGCTCTGCTCATCTAAATTAGACAAGGTGAAGCGATTGTGAATACTTAGAAGAATTTCTGATTGGGTGGTTGGTGTGGGGACGCAGCCTCTCTGAGGAGGTGGCTGAGGACAAACTGTGTGAAGATCTGGAAAGAGAATGAGCCAACATGGTTCCTGCCTCACAGCCAAGGGGGAAGGAGAGAAAATGAAGTTGGGGCAGTGGGCAGGCCAGGTTTTCCTTTTTAAATGCAACAGGGCCAGGAGCGGTGGCTCACGCCTGTAATCCCAGCACTTCGGGAGGCCACAGTAGGTGGATCATGAGGTCAAGAGATCGAGATCTTCCTGACTAACACGGTAAAATCCCATGTCTACTAAAAATACCAAAAATTAGCTGGGAGTGGTGGCGTGCACCTGTGGTCCCAGCTACTTGGGAGGCTGAGGCAGGAGAATTGCTTGAACCTGGGAGATGCAGGTTGCTGTGAGCCGAGATCATGCCACTGCACTCCAGAGTCTAGGCAACAGACTAGAGGAAAAAAAAAAAAAGCAACAGGAAACCATTGAGGGGGTTTCACTATAGAGGAACAGAATTTTACTTACATTTTCTGAAGCTCACTCTGGCTGCTGGGTGGGGAGTGGACAAGTATTGGGTAAAGGGAAAGTTGGGACCAGGACAGCTTTCAATCCTGGTTCAGGCCCCACTCTGTCTGCCCCCTACTTCTTCCAATGGGACCTGGGCAAGAGTCCCCGCCTCACTCTGGTAACACTGTAGTGGTTTTTGTTGAGTTTTTGTTTTTTGTTTTTGTTTTTTTTTCAGCCTCGGTTTCTTGCTCTGTTGCTAGGCTGAAGTGCAGTGGGCTCAGGCAATCCTCCCGCCTCAGCCTTCCAAGTATCTGGAGTCACAAGCATGACCCATGGCACCCAGCTAACTTTTTTTTTTTTTTTTTTTTTTACTTTTTGTGGAAGAACAGGATTTTGCTGTGTTGTCCAGGCTAGTCTCAAACTCCTGGTCTCAAGCAATCCTCCAGCCTCAGCCTCCCGAAGTGCTGGGATTATAGGTACTAGCCACTGCACCTGGCCTAACTTTACTTTTTAAAAGGAAATTATATCATAGCCAAAGGCCATGGGTTTGATGCACAGGTTACATATGTTTTCTAATCCACATGAACATAAATATATAACTTTTTTTTTTTTGAGATGGAGTGTCACTCTGTTGCCCAGGCTGGAGTGCAGTGGTGTGATCTCAGCTCACTGCAACCTCTGCCTCTCGCGTTCAAGTGATTCTCCTGCCTCAGCTTCCCAAGTAACTGTGATTACAGGCATGCACCACCACGCCTGGCTAATTTTTGTATTTTTATATGATAGGGTTTTGCCATGTTGGCCAGGCTGGTCTCAAACTCCTGACCTCAGGTGGTCCACCCACCTCGGTCCCCACAAAACGCTGGGTTCACAGGCATGAGCTACAGTGCCCAGCCTCTAAAATATGTAACTATTTTGAAAGTTTAGGTGACTGAGTAAATATAGTCTTAATACTAAAGATGAATAGTGAAATTATAAGAATAAAGGTTTATGGGAACACATGGATTTGACACAGTATTTTTTTCTAACATACTTTAAAATAAAATAATTATTTTTTAAAAAGTTAAATCATCAAGTACCAGTTTGAATCATCTCATGCAAGTTTGGGAAATAGCAATACATAAGCTAGGGTTGGGGACTTCACACCAGCTGGGCTCTGGCTATGGTACTTCCTGGCTGTGAAGCTTTGCCCTGGTTACTTAACCTCTCTGAGCCTGAGTTTCCTCTTCAGTGAAGTGGAGAGAATGACCCAACCTCATCAGGGTGTTGTGAGAATTAAATGTGTGAGAAGTGTTTAGAATGGTGCTGCACAGGGCACTGGCTGAACACACAATATCTAGTTACACAAATCAAACAGGCGCAATTAAATTCCACCAGGCGGCCGGGCGCACCACTGCACTCCAACCTGGGCAACAGAGTGAGACTCTGTCTCAAGAAAAACAACAACAAAAAATTCCACCAGGCTTTCCTGAGCACCTACTATGTCCTGGACCCTGCAATAAGGACTAAGGGTCCAGAGGTAAACAAGAACAGGCCCTGCCCTGATACCATTAATCATCTAACTGGAAAGACAGATAAGCCTCTTCGTAATCACAACCCACGGTAAAAGGGGCATAGTAAAAGGATGCTACAAGGGGTACAGGTGGTCCAGAGGAAGAAGGGATTGCTGCTGCCTAGGGCAAAGTCATGGACAGCTTCTAGGAGAAGGTGCTGGTTAATCTGGGTTTTGATGGATGAATAGGAGTTCGCCAGGCAGACAGAGAGGAATCAGAATATTCCAGGCACAGGGAACAGCATATGCAAAGGTATGGAGGCCTGAAGTAGGAAACTACTAGAGCATAAAGTGCAAGAGGTTGATGGAGATACCCCCAGGTCCTACCTTTACCTCAAGCTTGGAAGGCACCTAAATCAATGGGGGCTGTGAACCCACGCCCCTGCCTCCATTTTCTCCTGAGCCTGAGTGGAGATAAAGAAACTGGTGGTTCAAAGATGAATAGAAAGAACTCAGACTCCAGAGTAGGTGGCCATGGCGTGAAACCTTTTACCCTGTGTAAACTGGTTTCATATTTTCCTCATCTGTGACATGGGAATGAGGTACCTGATTTGCTGAGAGTTAAACAAGACAATGTGAATAAAGGGCTGGGCACAGTCCTGGCTCACGGTAGGCACTCAATGCCAGGCTTCCTCGTTCTTGTCCCCATCCCCCATCCCACCCCCGCTGCAGTGTGTAGCGAGCTGAGCCACCCAGGGAGGGTGGGAAGGAGACTCCCAGCAGTCTGCATGCCCAGCCCAGCAGAAGCCAGACCAGCTAAGCCAGCCCCAGCCTGCCCTTCCCCTGGCCCCACCATGCCACTCTGCATACCCAGGAGTTCCCAGGTGGGCAGGTCATGGTGAATGAGATGCATACACATTGCTAAGGACAGCTGAGTGACCTGTGTGCTCTGGCCTCTGCACACACGATCCCAACCAAGGACCCCTTTGCTGGATCTTATCACAGCCCATTTTATCCTCCAGTGTGCAGACAAAGAGGCCTTGCCCAAGGTCACACAGTCAGGATCAGGATTTAAACTCAGGTAGGGGCTCCAGTATTCCTTCTTTGTCTCCTGCACACACAAGTGCATGTGTCTGTGTGGTCTGAGTCCCTCCAAGGGCCCCCGCAACCAGACTTTCTGGCCATCAGCCCCACCCCTCGTTTCCTCCCTCACTCCCTCCACCCACGTCATAGGGAACCACTTGCAGTCCCTGAAGACTCTGCTTACTGCACACCCTGTGCCTTCTGCGGGCTATCCTCCACACCTGAAATACTCTTCCTGAACCCTCACTCCCCACTTCACTCCTCTCCCATCTGCCAAACTCCTACTCATCCTTTGGGGCCCAGCCCAATTGCCTCCTCCAAGAAGCCTTGCCCAACAGAGTCAGTCTTATCATCCTCCTTGATCATAGGGTATCTTTAAATCACAATGACCGAAGAGAGAACAGACTTTCAACTTGGATCCTCTTCGTGTCTACTAATCACTTACTTTTTGTTTGTTTTGTTGTTGTTGTTTTGTTGGTTTGTTTTTGAGATGGAGTCTCGCTCTGTCGCCCAGGCTGGAGTGCAGTGGCTCGATCTCGGCTCACTGCAAGCTCCGCCTCCCAGGTTCACACCATTCTCCTGCCTCAGCTTCCCGAGTAGCTGGGACTACAGGCGCCCACCACCACATCTGGCTAATTTTTTGTATTTTTAGTAGAGACAGGGTTTCACTGTGTTAGCCAGGCTGATCTCAATCTCCTGACCTCGTGATCCGCCCGCCTCGGCCTCCCAAAGTGCTGGGATTACAGGCATAAGCCTCCGCACCCAGCCTACTAACTTCTTAATGAACAAATAAGAGAATTCATAAATCAACTACTTTGCCATTGCATGCTTTTAAGAGCTGCAATTGTGTTTATTGATTTTTGTAGTTGTTGAGAGCAAAGTGTGGCACGCTGATGGGGTTGCCATGTGCAACCTCACAGACTGTGCACTGCACAATGCCTTGGGGTGCTGAGCACACAGGCAGCGATGTGAATTACACTGTCTGGAGATGGGCAACATGCCAGCCCTGACGCTTGGCCATTCTGGAAATATTTGAAAGCCACCAGGTGGTGGAGCAAAGGGGGCACAGGCATTGCATTCAGACTTACTTGGGTTCAAATCTCAGTTTTGCCACTTCCCCACCATGTGCTCCCAGACAAATGACTTAACCTCTCCGAGCTTCTGGGAACAGGCACCCACCTCACAGAGCTTCTGCTAGAGTTATATAAGTCAATAGAAAATGTCTAACTTGTAGCAGGCCCACAATAAGTGTTCATTCCCCTCCTTGAACATCTGCAATTCCTGTTCTTCTCCCCTAACTTCCAGATTGTTTGCATGTCTAGGATGCAAATGAGATATCCTAAGCCAGGCTCTTCCTAGACCGGCTGCAATACCTTTTTTGTCCTTGCTCCTCTAAGCTTTGGCAATAGGTCCAGTTCTGACACAAATTAGTAAAGTCCTATTCCTCCAGGAATTTCTCACTGGTGCCCTCACATATGTGCATGAGAATGTGCACTGAAGTATTGTGAATAGAGGCCAAAGATTGGAAACAACCTCCATGCCCATTAGAAGAAACAGATCAATGATTTACTTGCATGCATGCAGTGGGTGCCACACAGTCGTAACAAAGAGGCAGCTCTCCACAAACTCACAGTAAGTCAACTCCCAGATAACGTAAGAGAAAAAGAAAGGTATGGAATAATTTGTTGAATTGAGCAGCTGGGGGTCAGGGTCTAACCATAGAACAGAGAAAATGGCATGAAGGACTAATGCTTAGCTTGCCCAAGGATGGTGCAGACCTGGTACCGTCGGGATGTAGAGGAGAGAAGTTAATTCCTTACACACCACAGATGCCATGGGGCATTGAGACCTAGTTCTCTTGTGGAAGCCCCCTGAGAAAGCCTGGCCAGACCATCTCTGGAAGGACGTGCAAGAAACTGATAACATCAGTTCCTGGAATAGAGAATGAGGTGACTGGGGGCAGGTTTGCATAGAAGTCACTTGTCACAGATCAGACCCTTGAGTAGTTTTAAGTATTTTGCTATGGATGTGATTTAACCTGTAAAAATGAAAGCAAACCATTTTAAATAAGGATTTTGTAAGGCCCATATGTATGAAATAATAATAACTTGCTGTTTGACCTTGGGTAGGACTCATGGGGACTCCATATCTCCATCTTTGAAATGAAAATACCATCTCAAGAAGAAATGCAGGCTCCACATCAGAGACCCATTCCTGAGTCCCAGCACCCAGGGCTGTGGGCCTGGGCAGAACATTGCATTTCAGTGGGACCAAACCAATCAAGGCAGGTTTGTCCTCAGAGGGAATGGGACATCAGCCATCCTGAGCCACTCCAGATTCAAGCACACACTTTATGTCCCAATAACAGAAGCTTGTTGCTTACACCGTTTCCAGGGAGCAGGATTACAGCAGCCCCTGGCTCAAGGGGCCTAATTTTAAACACTGGGTTCTGGGCAGACAGAATAAAAAGGCCAGACCCTGGTTACCTATAAGACACACGTACTGAAAAAAAAAAAAAAAAGTGACCCTGAGGGCAGATAACAGAAAAGAGAAAACAGTCTCTCCCTCCTACTTTTCTCCTCCCACAGACCAACTTCTCCAGCAAGGACATATCCTCCAGGAGCTCCAAGGAGCAGGAGACAGGCAGATATCACTGCCTTGGGGGCAGTTCCCATTTTACCCAAGTCTCAAAGCTGCCTGATCCTAAGAATTCCATCTGGAACCATCAGCTCGAAACAGATCACTAGGTCCCAGACAGGTGGTTCTTAGGGATCTATTTGAATTTCCTGATTGTATCATAATGTTTTTCATTTGTTTGATTGGTGAGTTTGCTTTACAGTTTGTTTAGATCAGAGTCCTAATGAGATCCAGACATGGTGACTGGTTGACATGTCTCCTAATCTGCTTTACTCTAGAGATGCACCCCTGTCCCGTGTTTATTTATTTACTGTTTATTATTTGTCTCTTTTTTCTTGCATTTTATTTGTAGAAGAGACCAGTTGTTTAGCTATAGAATGCCCCACGTCTGAAGAGTGCTGACTACATCCCTGTGGTGCCACTTAACATGTTCCTCTGTCCCCTGTAGCTTCTGTAACCTGGTTGAATCTAGGGACTTGTTCAGATTCAGATTACAGTTTTGGGCAAGACTGTTCCATGGGCGGTGCCACGTTGTTCCACCCAGAGGCTCATACTACCTGCTTCTCTGACTCTTTGTGATGTGAGCAGCCATAGTTGCCTAATACCTAGTTCCATTATCCCATCAGGAGTGGAACAATGACTTTCTAGTCTATCATCCCTTCTACATTTTTAAGCAGAAATAGAAACTTCCATTCATCAACCATTTGACTACCTGGAGGTGCCATTTACATAGAAAAGGCAGAATTAATTATTCAAATCCTTTTTGGCACAGTGAATATGAGCTTGCAGTGTGAGTGGGCAGGTTCCTCTGAGAGCCTGTCTCCACAGGTGTAAACTGGAGGTGCTGGTGACCTCACAGCTTTATCCTGGTATCTGGGGAGAGCTCATTCTCTTAGCAAATGCTGTGTGCATATGCATGCTTTCCAGGGCACCTGGCAAGGTTTCCCAGCCTCTTCCCTGGCCCCTGCCTCAGCCCCAAACCCACTGTTGAAAGATGGCCAATGCCAGTAGGACCTTCCCTAAACAATGCACAAATTCTAAGCAAGACACAAATCCAGTTTGCCTCTGTGGCCCGCTCTGCAGATGAGAATGCCAGTGCCTCCCTCCCAGGGTGGTTGTGGGTACCACATGAAATAATGCCCAAGGGCCTGACACTTGGGGAAACCCAGTAAGGAGTCCTCCCCTTTCCCCCTCAGGAAGCATAGGGCTCTAGGGCCCTCCTACCCTAAGGATCGCGCGCGCGGACACACACACACACACACACACACACACACACACACAC
>NW_012103299.1:1254468-1255991 GCF_000951045.1 Mandrillus leucophaeus | reverse complement strand
CACCTTCTAGAACTTTAAAACCTGTGAAATGGAGCCGGAGTGACTGATTGTCCCAGTTTGCTGGAGCTGAGAGCCCTGCACGCAGGAATTTCCATGCTAAAACCAAGACAGTCCCTGGCAGACCAAGACAGATGGTCACCCATAACAAAGCTGTTGGGTTTTTTTTGTTTGTTTTTGTTTTGTTTTGTTTTGTTTTGTTCTTAAGACGGAGTCTCACTGTTGCCCAGGCTGGAATGCAGTGGTATGATCTCAGCTCACTGAAACCCCCACCTCCCAGGTTCAATCGATTCTCCCGCCTCAGTAACGAAGCTGTTTTTAAAAGTCCATGCTCCTCTCTAAAGGACAGGACAAGGGCCATTTCGTGCTCTCACTATTGAGATTTTCCCAGAATTCCTTGGGCCTCGAGCCCTTTGTCCTGCTCTCCCTGCTCCACCCTTGCTTAGCCAAAGGAAAACCAGACATTCTTGACATGAAAATTTTCCACATCCTTCAGGGCAATCTTTTGGTGCCAGAAATAGTCAGTAGGATTTGGGAGATAGCCCAGGCCACTAAAAATAGCTTTCATTGCCCCCCGGAAGGCCTGCGCCATCTCGACCCCAGACGGCCTATTGAGCTGCCAGCCTGAGCCAGCGCCTTAAATGAGCAAGAGCTCTGCTGGTCTGGCTGACCAAGGGCACAGAGGAGGTCAGCTCCCACTCAGCTTCTTCAAACCGGCTATCAGGCCAGGACCACCCAGGCCGCCCACCCAGAGACATCCCCTCCTCCACCCACTGTTGTGCTTATGTCCTTGACTCAGGCAAGCGCGGCACCGTCGCACGTGTCCACACCTGGACAATCACCCACAGCCTCACGGGCATCCATACAAACGGGAACACACAGCCACACTCTCCCTGCCTTCTGTACACTTCAACATACACAAAACAGCCACACACATGCATTCACAGCTAACATATCATTTTCACTACATAAATGTCAAGCTGTCCTCTGCATTCCTAACACAATGGTTCCAAACTTCTCTATCTTTGCATCTATTCCTCCACAACTCCCACTCCATCCCAGGAAGATTTTTGTTAAATTTGCATTTTTCTGTTGGGACCTGGAGCTTGAGAACGAAAAAACAAGAAGTTTGAATATACGTTCTCAAAATATTTTCAAACTGTCTGCTGCTCCCCCCAATCTGACATCTGACCTCTATCTGCCTCCTATCAAATCAATGAGAATCCAAGGCCAATAAAGAAAGAGGATCCGACCAGGTGTGGTGGCTCATGCTTATAATCCCAACACTTTGGGAGGCCAAGGCAGATGGATCACTTGAAGTCAGGAGTTCGAGACCAGCCTGGCCAACACAGTGAAACCCTGTCTGTACTAAAAATACAAAAATTAGCTGGGCATGGTGGCAGGAACCTGTAATCCCAGCTACTTGGGAGACTGAGGCAGGAGAATCGCTTGAACCCAGGAGGTGGTGGAGGTTGCAGTAAGCTGAGATCGTGCCACAGCATTCCAGCCTGGGCAACACAGCAAGA
>NW_012103299.1:1248331-1248988 GCF_000951045.1 Mandrillus leucophaeus | reverse complement strand
CCCGGGCATCAGTCCCTCCCAGCAGCCCCGGCAGCCAGCCGGGCAGCCCTATTGTTCAGCCACTTTCCCAGCCCGAAGGGGGCCGTTGGGAACGCGAGGAGGCCCCGGCCCTTCCTGCTCCGTCGCTGACGCGCGGCCTGCGGAAGGAACAGCGCGTCTCTCGGGACCAAACGCATTCCATTCATGCCCCGGCCGGCCGCACGCACGTCCGCACCTCCGCTCCCAGCGCACAGGCTCACTGGCGATCCGGACCGACCTGCTTAGGGAGAGAGAGACTTTTTCGGAGAAGTCAGAGAAGCAGATCCCACTTGATCTCCCGAACCCTCCCTCCGGGAGCCCTGCGAGGATGGGCGCATCAGCCCATTCTAAGAAATGTGGAGCCCAGAGGCCGGGTGCGGGAGCTCACTCCTGTAATCCCAGTTCTTTGGGAGGCCGAGGCGGGCAGATCGCTTGAGCCCAGGAGTCGAGACCAGCCTGGCCAACATGGTGAAACTTTGTCTCTACAAAAATACAAAAATTTGCCTGTTATGATGGCGCAAGCCTGTAGTCCCAGCTACTTTGGAGGCTGAGGTGGGAAGACCGCTTGAGCCAGGGAGCCCGAGGCTGCAGTGAGCCATGATCGCACCGCTGCACTCCAGCCTGGGTGACAGAGCAAGA
>NW_012103299.1:1234269-1245771 GCF_000951045.1 Mandrillus leucophaeus | reverse complement strand
AGGAAGGAAGGAAGGAAGGAAGGAAGGAAGGAAGGAAGGAAGGAAGGAAGGAAGGAAATCCTTGGGGAGCACCCATGGGATTCCAGATGCTCAGCCCTGCCTTGAGGCTTGGCCCTCACAGCCTGGGGAGGGAGAAGGTGGGAAGGTGCCCTGCCCAGGGTGAGGAGGCAGGGCTAGGAGGCTAGGATACCTGGGGGTCATTGTTACACGCAGGAGCAGAAGCATTTGCTGGTGCTTCTGCCTAGATTCAGCCCCAGGCTGCCTGCCTGCTCTCTGAAGGGAAAACAGAAGAGGAAGAAGAAGAGATCTATACTGGAACTAGCCCACCAAAAATGTGGAGGCCACATCCTTGCCCTGTGGAAAAGCAGAGAAAGGAGAACTGCCTGCCAGGGTCTGACAAGACCCCAGCAGCGGGCAGGAAGTGGAGTTCCCGTCAGGACCCTCCCACTCACATTCTGACCTGTGCCGGGAACTTTCCCTTCACTACGCTTCAGCTCGCACTGGCAGGTGGTGTACACAGGGCACCTTCCTGTGCTGACAGCCCATGGTCCTTCCTGTTCATCTACTCATCCATTTATTCCAAAACACATTTCTTGGGTACCCACTAGGTTCTAGTCCTGGGCTGGCGCTGGGAGAAACAACTGTGAACAAGACCGCCAAGGTCCCTGCCCTACAAGTGCCTACAGGGCAGTCAGGGAGACAACACGAAGCCACAGTCACCCTTTAACAGAAGCTGGAGCAGTGCCTGGGCCATCGTGTGCTCAGGGTATGCAGGCTGCATGGGACAGCCATGGCTGAGGGTGCTATGGAACCAAGGGATGGATGCCCAGACAGAGGAACGTAGGCCACAGGAGGTAATGCGGTGGATAAGACCTTCTGAGCAGGGGGAGAAGTCAGCCTCACAAAAGGGTGTGGAGAGGGGTGGGAATATGTCGGGTGTGAGTGTGCATGTTTGTGACTGCACATGAGTGTGTATGGGAATAAGTATTGTGTGAGCAAACGTATTTGAGTGTGACTGTTACGCGTGTGTGGATGTGTGTGTGATTGCTTGTGAGCTTGTGCGTGTGTTAGTGTTCAGGAATGTGCAGGTGGGTGTGAGCATGTGTGAGCGTGAGCATGCGTGAGTGCATGTATTGGAGCGTGTATGTGAGCATGCATGGTGTGTGTTTGTTGGGTGGAGGGGTTAGAGTTCCAGGCAGAGGGAAAGGTGCAAACGCTCTGTGGTGGGAGTACGCTCAGTTTCTTGAAGAAATGAAAGAAAACCCATGTGTTGTTTGCAGTGGAAGGGACACTATCCGTAGTGATATATAGTGAGGGCTCACCATGTGCCTGACCCTGTGCTTACTACAGTAACCCATTTGGCTCTCTCCACAACCTGATGAGCTATATTCTATTACTAACCCATTTTACAGATGAGGAACCTGAGACACTGAGAAGTTAAATAACTTGCCCAAGGTCACAGACATCGAAAGCAACACCACTAGAATTTCAACCACAAGCCTTGCTCTTAACCACTCTGCCAGAGACCCAGACTAGCTGGGCCTATGGAGGACACAGAAAGAGTTGGGCTTTATCCTGGATATGATGGCAAGCCACTGGAAGGTTCTAAGCAGAAATATGACTTCCTGTATTAGAATTAGGTTCATTTCCAATAAAAGCCCAGCATCACACTGGCTTAAACAACATAGGAAGATAAAAATACAATTTGCTCACACACACAAAAAGCCCACCAGATTCAAGGGAATGAGAAGACAAGCCACAGACTGGGAGAAAATATTTGCAAAAGATATATCTGATAAAGAGCTGTCGTCCAAAACACACATAGAGCTCTTAAAATTCAACAGTAAGAAAACAAACAACCCACCTCAAAAATGAATAAAACATACCTGAGATACCTTACAAAGAAGATATACAGATGGCAGGTGAGCCTGTGAAAAAATGCTCAGCATTATGTGTCATCAGAGAAATACAAATTAAAGCAACAATTACACACTTAGTTAAATGGCCAAAATTCAAAACTCTGATGCCAGCGAATGCTGGAGAGGATGTGGGGCAATAGGAAGTCTCATCCAGGGCTGGTGAAAATGAAAAATGCTACAGCCACTTTGGAAGACAGTTTGACAGCTTCTTACAAAACTAAACATACTCTTGCCATGCAACTCAGCAATTACACTCCTTGGCATTTGCCTAAGGGAACTGAAAATATTTCCACACAAAAACCTGCACGTGGATGTTTATAGCATCCAGATTCACAATTACCAAAACTTGGAAGTAAGCATGATGTCCTTCAGTAGGTAAGTGAATAAACTGTAATACATCCAGAGAATGAAATATTATTCTGTGTTAAAAAGAAATGAGCTATCAAAGCCATAAAAGAGACATGGATGAATCTCAAATGCATACTACTAAGTGAAAGATATCGATCTGAAAAGGCTACATACCATATGACATTCTGAAAAGGCAAAACTACAGAGACAGTGGTTGCCAGGAGTTATGGGGAGGGAGGGCTGAACAGGCAGAGTACAGAGGATTTTGAAGGCAGTGAAACTCCTCTGTATGATACTGCAATGGGGGATACCTATCACTACACATTTGTCCAAACCCACAGAATGTTCAATATCAAGGGCGAACCCTAATGTCAACGATGGACTTCAGGTGATACTGATGTGTAAATATCGTTAACAGACTATAACAAATGCACCACTCACTCTGGTGGGGAATGTTGATAGTGGAGTCTAAGTGTATGTGAGGACAGGGAGTATATGCGAAATCTCTGTACCTTCTGCTCAATTTTGCTGTGAGCCAAAACTGCTCTAAGAAATGGAGTCCATTGAAAAAAATTTTTTAAAAAGAGTCAATGATGCACACAAAAACATGGATTAATCAAAAAAACATGCTAATTGAAATAGACACGATAAAGGAATACTATATAATTCCATTTATAGAACACTTTAGAAAACATAGCTTTAATCTACAGTGACAGAAAGCATAACGCTAGTTGACTAAGGTGGGCAGGTTAGGGATTGATTGGGAAGGAGCACAAAGAAATTTTTGATGACGGATATGTTCCATATCTTGAATGTATTGGTAGGTATAATACACTCTGTAAGCATTTGTTGAAATTTAAAAATATATAAAACTGTATAAATCTGTCAGAATTTATTAAACTGTAGGCTTAAGTGAGATATATTTATTAAAATAAATATTAGCTCAATGAAGTTAGAAAAAGGAAAACTTTAAAAAGTGCACCAGAGCTAATGATAGTGCTCTGCTCCATGAAGTCCTTGTCAGACATACGAAGAATCTGAGATTTATTTTCTCCCACTTGCAAACTAACAACTGAGCTTATCACAATTGCACAGATGCTAGCAGAAGATACAGGACTCTTAGGTCAGAGACAAAGGACTTTATTACTCACAACACAGTAGGCAGCACAAGCTTTATCTTTGCTCTGGTTTACTTGCCCCCTAAGTTCCATGGGGCTGGAGCAGGAGGCCCAGGTGGATGCCATGCACACAGTGGGCTCATGTCAGAGCTGAGATATACTGAGCTTAGGAAACTCCTCATCTTATAAGCATAAGAGGCTGATAACAAACCTGGTCAACATTCGACCTGGGGAAAGGCATTATCTTTATAATCATGGTCCGGAAATAAACCTGCCCTCTGCTCCAGAGTGCGACACTATTCCTGCTCCCCCAGGCTATCTGCCATACAGCATCCTTGAAAAGATGGTTCCACACAAAAGGTGTCACAAAAGGTATAAGAATGCCACGGAGAATTGCCCCTCAACAGTCCTAAGGGAAGGAGACTCCTTCTGTCTTGCTGCTCTGCCAACATTCCCAACATCACTTCATGGTTAAAAATGGCTGCCTCAGCTCCAGCCATCACTCTGTATTCCAGACCACAGGAAGGACAAAACAGGGAGGAAATGTATCAGCTCTCTCTTTAAGGGCACTCCCTGGAAGTTGCACACACATTAGGTTTGACTTACTCAAATAGCTATGCCTGGCTGCAAGAGAGGCTGGGGAATGTGGGACATACACCTGGCTAAAAGCCTATTACTAAGGAAGACTAGAGCCTGGGGAACAACCAGCCTTTCTGCTCTACATAGTCAGTGTCACAGTGGTCTGCGAATCTCTACATAGTCAGCGTCACAGTGGTCTGTCACAATGGTCTGTGAGTGGTCTATCAAGTGCTGAGGACACATGAAGCTTTATTCCAGGAATCCATGGGGGGAGCTTCTCATTTAGTAGCCATCCTTGGCACTTCCTACCTTCCCCAACCTTAAAGGGGATGTTAGGCCCCTGAGTGAGGGTGGGATTCACCCTTGTCTTGCCCAGTACAGTGGAAGGCCCTGCCAGGCTTGGGTCTTGGAACACACACTGTGTTAAACCTGAGATATGGGCAAGTCCTCTCCGTCTCCAGGCCTCAGCTACTTACTCCAGAGGACATGGTGTATTAGTTTGTTTTGCATTGCTATAAAGGGATACCTGAGACTGGGTAATTTATAAAGAAAAGAGGTTTATTTGGCTCATGGCTCTGCGGGCTGTAGAGGCAGCACAGTGCCAGCATCTACTCAGCTTCTGGTGAGACCTCTGGAAGCTTCTAGTCATGGTGGAAGGTAAAGAAGGGAGCCTGTGTATCAAATGGTGAGAGGGTGCAAGAGGGAGAGGGAGGAAGGGCCAGGCTCTTTTAAACAGCCAGATCTTGGCAGGTGCAATGGCTCATACTTGTAATCCCAGCACTTTGGGAGGCTGAGGTGGGCAGATCACTTGAGGTCAGGACTTCAAGACTAGCCTGGCCAACGTGGTAAAACCTCGTCTGTAATAAATATACAAAAATTAGCCTGGCATGGTGGCAGGTGCCTATAATCCCAGCTACTCGAGAGGCTGAGGCTGGAGAATTGCTTGAACCTGGGAGGCAGAGGTTGCAGTGAGCCGAGATCGCACCACTGCACTCTCCAGCCTGGGTGACAAAGCAAGACTCTGTCTCAAAAAAAGAAAAAAAAAGGAACTCACTCATTCACTCATTACCCTGAGGACAGCACCAAGCCATTCATGAGCCATCCCCATGGCCCAAACACCTCCTACTAGTCGCCACCTCCAATACTGGAGGTGACATTTCAAGGTGAGATTTGGAGAGGACAAAACACCCAAACCCTATCAACAGTTTGCTAAACACAGCAATAAGAAGAAGCCCGTCCAGCAGGCTAAATGGATGTACTAAATAAGTCACATATGTAAAGCACATGCTGGGTGAAACTCTGTCTTAAAATACAAAATAAAACAGATAAGTAGGAATCTGAAGCCCAGAGAGGTGATGTAACTTGCTGAGATTCACACAGCAACAAAATGCTACACTTGGGGCTAGAACACAGAGCTGCTGCCTAAAGTCTTTGGCGATGGCTCAGGAAGTGTTAAGTCGTTGGTGACGATGAGGATATGAGGAAGGAGAGTGGCCAGTGAAACCTACTACAGACCCTTCCTCTGGCTCGTGGTAAAGGGAGAACAGCTTAAACTGCTCATCTGATGATGACATTGAGGGGAGCTGGGGCCAGCGGCCAGGCTAGTTCTTTCCAGTCCTTCTTCCCGGCCGGTCATTTCCTTGGCTTCAGAGCAGCACGGTGCCCACACTCTGAAACGCCCACCAGAGAGGTCACGGGGCTCTGATCCTTTTTGCGTAAAATAGCAGGATAAGGGCAGTGACCCTTATGGGGGCTCTTGGGAATTCAATTCTAGGGAAGAAGGTTGGGCCTGGAACAAGTACTGGGGCCTTTATTCCTCTTATAAAATCTACGGAACAGCAGTAAATTGGCTTCAGGTCATCCCTCAGCACTTGAGATGGGAGTCCTTCCTGTGCCATGTGCTCACCCTTCTAGGGCTCAAGGGTCACCTCTTCCAGGAAGCCTTCCTGTATTGTTATCTCATCTGCCCACTCCTCCCTGCATTTCTTCACCCCCTCGCTCTGCCCACACCTCACATACAGCCCCAGATCACTGTGCCGAAATCATGGGCCAATGTATCAGTCTCCACCACTTGCCAGGAGAGCCTGAAGTCAGAAACCGTGCCTCCTGCATCCCTGTGCACCCAGCATCCCATGCAGGGCCCGGCACTACTCAGAGCTCAGTATGGTCAGTTCCCTGACTGAACTGTGGGCGGGGGCTAAAGCATGTGTCTCCATCAGAACTGGCTTCCAAAACCTCCCTAGCAACACCCAGAACAGGACCCCAAACCCTGCCGCTGCCTTCAGGCTCTGCCGGGCTGGTCATATCCTAGAAGGAGGTCCCTCACCCACAAAGCGTTCCTTCCTGTATTCAACCATTCACTTCCTCACAATGTGCCTAGCCCTGCAGTGGGGGCTGGGGACACAGAAATGAAAAAGGCACGATCTTGCCCTCAGGTGGCTCACAGTCAGGTGAGGGAGGCCAATACTCTCCCCTGCCTCCCTCCCTCCTTGACTGTCTTCCTTTTCCTTTACATATGTATTTTTTGGGCAAGAGACACACAACTACGCAGAGTGACAAGTGCCAGGAAGGTGGCTGTTGAGAGCTCTGCGGGAGTCCCGAGAAGAATCCCCAGTGGTCACTGGAGGCCTTGGCGAAGGAGATTTCCAGGAGACTCAGCACGGATATCAAATCTTCCTATTGGAGGAGAAGCTGTGAGTCATAAGCCCCAAGCAGCCCTACAGACTTCCCCATGAATCACTCACTGCCCTCTTCTCTTCACTGGAGGCACACGCCATGGGGAATTCTCCTTCAGACGGGAGGGAGGAAATATGGGGGAAGTGGTGGGAGGAGCGGGCTCAGAGTGGAGTCCCCGAGGTAGATTTTCCCGTTATCTTTGTAGACACAAAGCCCTGACCCCAGAAGCTGAGCCCCAGGATGGCCCCGGTCTTGAATAGCCAGGACCCTCGTGTGGCTTCCTGCTTACAAAGTGCTTTCACACACTTTATTTCATCTGCACCCCACTGTGTGTTATGGGAAGGTCTCCAAATTGCTTCATGAGGAAGGGAAAGAGGCTGGTCGAGCAGAAGAGAATCACTTACCCCTAGCTTGGGCCCAGGACCCAGTCAGAAGGGAAGGGAATTGTCCACAGCCTGCAAAGATCTTTCACTTATCCATCACATTCATTGAGCACTCCCCTGCATGCCAGGCACTGTTCTAAGGGCAGGATGGCCAAGGTCCAGGCAGAAAGAAGAGCGTGGAGTCCAATGCAGGAGTGAACGCTGCCAGTGCTAGATAAAGCAACGAGGCCGGGCTGGCTAGAAGAGATGAGTGAGGGAGAAGAGTGGCAAAGATGCAGTCAGAGATGTGCAGCAAGACCAATATCAGGTCTCGTAGCCTTTGTTAGGATGTGTCTTTTAGTCTGAGTGAGATGAGAGCCATGAGAGGGTTTGAATAGAGGAGAAAAATTATCTGATGCGCTAAAAGTTTCCCTCTGGATTTTTAAAAGCCTGACTCCCTTCCAGTCATGGCAGAGCATGTAATTCAGAACAATTCCACTGGTGAGGACAAGGTAAGTTAGACAAAATATTAACATATTTTCGTTTAAAGGCATTATGACACTAAAAGGCAGTGAGGAACTTTGGGATCAAGACCTGGGAGAAGAAAAGTCAGAAGGATGAGCTGGGCATGGTGGCTCATGCCTTTAATCCCAGCACATTGGGAGGTCGACGCAGGTGGATCACCTGAATTCAGGAGTTCAAGACCAGCCTGACTAACATGGAGAAACCCCATCTCTACTAAAAATACAAAATTAGCTGGGCGTAATGGCGCATACTTGTAATTCCAGCTACTCGAGAGGCTGAGGCAGGAGAATGGCTTGAACCCGGGAGGCCGAGGTTGCGGTGAGCCGAGATTGCACCATTGCACTCCAGCCTGGACAACAAGAGCGAAGCTGTGCCTCAAGGTAGAGAGAGGGAAGGAAGGAAGGAAGGAAGGAAGGAAGGAAGGAAGGAAGGAAGGAAGGAAGGAAGGAAGGAAAGATCAGAAGGATGAACACAGCCCTTGGGGCCTCTTTTCCCCAAAGGGTATCTGCCAATTCTAAAATAAAAGGATCAGAGGCTAAGAAGTTGAGTTGAGCTTTTAAAAGACTCATGGGCCTAATGGGATGAAAGTTAAAGCTCAGGGCACACCAAGGGGGAACCTGGCACACCCCTATGCTTTTGGGAGTATTACCCAAAAAAAAATTCAGGCTGGAGGGTCTGGTAAACCCACCAAGCTTTTAGTTGAAACTCCAAAGGGGTACACCCTTGGACTAAGAATGAACCAGTCATAACAGGATCTAAAGCCCAGCTTCAAGTCATCTCAACCCATCTCAATCTCTGATTGGATGAAGGTGATGTGGGGTTCCTAACACCCCTAGACACCTTCTACAAATGGAAGATAACATTATCTTAAGCTTCAAATAATCTCTAAAATTTTTCATATACAATGCCTGACAATCAACCAAAAATATGAGAAAATGAAACATAATCAAAAATCAAGAGAAAAAATAGGCAACAGAAATAAACACAAGGATATAGATAGTTACTGGTTACACACATTAAAATAATTCTGTTTAATAACTAAATTATATAGATGAAGAAATAATAACTGAAAATTATCCAAGGCAAATGAAAGGCATCAAACCACAGATTCAAAAACCTCATGAATCACAAGTAATATAAACAGGAAAAAAAAAAAACCTATAGGCATATTATAAATAAAACTGCTAAAAATCAAAAACAAAGAGAAATTCCTAAAGTAGAGAAAAAAGACAGATCACCCTCAGAGGGACAACAAGGCAGTTAGCTGACTTCTCAGCAGATGTCACAAGTCAGAAGACAGTGGACCGTATCTTCGAAGTTATTAAATAAGGTCAAAACTTGAATTCTTTACCCAGGAAAAATTCTTCAATAATGAGGCCGGGCACGGTGGCTCATGCCTGTAATCCCAACTCTTTGGGAGGCCAAGGCAGGTGGATCTCCTGAGGTCAGGAGTTTGAGACCACCCTGGCCAACATGGTGAAACCCTGTCTCTACTAAAAATACAAAAATTAGCCGGGCAGGGTGGCAGACACCTGTAATTCCAGCTATTCAGGAGGCTGAGGTAGGAGAATCGCTTGAACCCAGGGGGGTGGAGGTTGCGATGAGCCAAGATCACACCGCCACTGCACTCCAGCCTGGGTGACAGAGCAAGACTCCATCTAAAAAAAAAAAAAGAAATTTCTTCAATAATGAAGATAAAAACATTTGTAGGGAAGCAGAAACTAGAATTTGTCCTCAGAAGCTAATGCCCTAAACACAACACTAAAAGGAGAGCTTTGCCTGCTGGTTGAGAATAGACATAGAGGGGCAGTGCTGAGGCAAGGAAGCCAGCTTGGAAGCTTCAGTACTGTAGGCAAGATATGATGGTGGCTGGACCAGAGAGGTAGGTTTGGTCTCAAACTCCTGGCGTCAAGTGATCCTCCTGCCACAGCCTCCCAAAGTGCTAGGGTTACAGGCATGAGTCACCATGCCTAGCTCAGAGAAGTAGTTTTGGAAGTGATGAGAAGTGATATATTTGGGAAATGGATGTGTTTGAAAGTGGACCTCAGCTTGCCTTTGAATTAAACATAGGTTATGAGGGAAAGGGAGGAGTCAAGGATGTCGCCAAAGTTTTTGACCTGAACTAATGGAAGAATGAAGTTTCTATTAACAAAGGTGGGAAGACCGCAGAAAGAGCTGGTTTTGGGTGACTCAAAGGTTTGTTTTTGGAATTGCCAAATTTGGGAGTCTATTTGACAAACAAATGGAAATGTCAAGGAAGCTATTGGCTATTCAAGTCTGCAGTTAGGGGAGAGGTCTAGGCTAGAGATATGGGTTTGTTCCCTTTTTTCGTATTTCCCTTATAATGATGATGATAATGACAATGACGGTTAAAATAGCTAACATTTATTGTTAATCATGTGTCAGGTACTGTGCAAAACATTTCATATATACCATTTCATTTCACATTTCATACCATGTGAAGCAAAAAAAAATTTTTTTTTTTTTTTTTTTTTTGAGACAGAGTTTTGCTCTTGTTGCCCAGGCTAGAGTACAACGGCACAATCTCAGCTCACTGCAACCTCCGCCTCCCAAGTTTAATCAATTCTCCTGCCTCAGCCACCCAAGTAGCTAGGGTTACAGGCATGCATCAACATGCCTGGCGAATTTTGTGTTTTTAGTAGAGACAGGGTTTCACCATGTTGGTCAGGCTGGTCTCGAACTCCTGACCTCAGGTGATCCGCCTGCCTCAGCCTCCCGAAGTGCTGGGATTAACAGGTGTGAGCCACTGCACCCAGTCATGAAGCAAATACTTTAACTCCCTTTTTAGAGATGTCAAAACTGAGGGTTTGAGAGGAGAAATAATCCACTCAAAGTCATACAGACACTAGTTGGACCTATCAGTTTTGTCCCAGGTGTTTGGAATAGAATCTCGAAATCCTCTTTGGTGGTATGATTTTCACATCTACTGGGTGTTTTACAAACCATGGGTACTTAAAATATGTTTATTGGATGAGTGAATGGTGTCAATCTTGGTGAAATTTTTAAATCCCATCTTTGCAGTGTGCTCCACTGCAGAGGGCTGTGCAGGCTGGGAAGGAAGGAGGGCCCAGGGGTCAGAAGTATGCGATGCCCCCACAGGCCCTTGTAGGGAACCCATTCCTGCAAGAACCAGTCCCATCTCCGTAACACCAACCGACCTTCTGAAGGTCCGGGACCCCTCACTACCTCTTCCCAGAAAGTGTCTATTTCCTCCCCACTTTGTCTCCCTGAACCAACCTTCAGGAACCCTGGGGATTCCAGGACCCTCCCAAGCTTGGGTATGGAAGGGACTTAGCACTGGCAGAAGGGTGGGAGAGGAGAATAGATGAGGTTCACTGCAGGTGCTTCTTACGTATGAGAGAACTGAGGCCCCGAAAGGGGAAGCAGCTTGCCCCAGGTTAGTGGGGCAGGGCTAGATGGGCTCAGAACAGAGGCCACTTCTCCAAAGCTCTGATGGCCCAGAGAAAAGTATTGTATGACGCGGGCCCAGGGTGTGACTTTGGCGAGGCAGCCCACTTTTGTTTTCCTTTGCCAGACACTCGGGCCGGAGGTACGGGGGTGCGCTCCTGCTTGAGGGACAGAATGCGGAGCAGCTGAGTCACAAGAGAACGATATTACTGGGCCATATTACAGATTGGGAAAACTGAGGTTAAAGAGTTTGATAGCAGGCCGGGCGCCTTGGTTCATGCCTGTAATCCCAGCACTTTGGGAGGCCGAGGCGGGGTGGATCACGAGGTCAGGAGATCGAGACCATCCTGGCCAACCTGGTGAAACCCTGTCTCTACTAAAAATACAAAAATTAACTGGGCGTGGTGGCGCGTGCCTATAATCCCAGCTACTCAGGAGGCTGAGGCAGGAGAATCACTTGAACCAGGGAGTCGGAGGTTGCAGTGAGCTGAGATCCCACCACTGCACTCCAGCCTAGTGGCAGAGCGAGACTCCATCTCAAAAAAA